>NC_137097.1:33248394-33788394 GCF_949357685.1 Gobio gobio | reverse complement strand
TATCTGTGATAAGTGAGCGATGACTGAATTAAATCGTTTTTTGGGGGGGGATATTTTATTGCATGTTAGTTGCAATTAAATGTAAATGTATTATAACTTAAATTTAAAGTACATCTTTATATGTAATTTCATAATTGACTAAATATGGTTAAAGTTACTGCTGAATGAACTGACAAGCTTTTATGGTAAACTAAAGTATTTAATGTATTGAAACATCTATTGAAACTTGTTTGTTATTTATTTACACATATTTGCAATTTGTGATGATGAAATTCCAATTTAGTACATTTAAATACAGTAACTTTAAGTGTATTGTGTTATTCAATATTACATGAAAATTATAATCAAGTGTTTGGTGTTTTGGTAGTTTTTCAACAAATACAAAACTCAATTTCTTTAAAGCACAACAAAAGATTATTAAAACAGAATTATTTGCTTTGTACTTTAAAATAATTGTTTGATTTGTACTTTAAACTTTCTTTAAGCACACTTATGTGGCCTTTTAATTCATTAATATTATATTGTCTGCAAGTAAAATACTTACTATGTTTTAAAGCATTAGCATATTATTGTTAAAAATCCTTATTTTACCAGCATTCTTACATCCACAACACTAGTGTTGTGCTCTATTTAAATTGATATCACTAATGACGCAGACATTACACACTGCAGCTTTAAGCCCTGAGCGCAGACGTATTTCTGCTGAGCAGAGGATAAGTTTGTTCCAGTATGTTTGTTTTAGTATGTGTACTCTGCTATTCCACTGAGAGTCACGCACGATCCTGCTAAAAACCAAACAATTCTATTATGTACACATGCGCAAAATCTAAATGACATAGACTGACATAGACCAACTAAACAAAGGCAAGTTCCTTCCATCTGTATTATACATACACTGGCTATATGTGGAATAGCAAAGGGAATACATTATGCAAACTGCAAAGTATACGCCAAGTATGGTATCCTTTTTTAAATACTGGGAATATCTTGACCTTTTGTGTTAAATCAACAAAGTGATAATGTCCATGGACGTCATGCATTTAAGCGATTGATCATACAATGAAATGTCTTCTCTGGACTGAACACAATAACAGCATTTATGTAAGAGATGAAGCATTGTGTATTACTTTCTACTTTCAGGAACAATAAAGCCTCACTACAGCAGTCCTATAGCCTTTTGGGAGAAGAAATGCAACAGCAACTCAGCCACGAAGTGGTAGGCCACACCTTCCGATTAGCTCAAGAACAGTGCATAGAGAGCTTCATGGAATTGGTTTCCATGGCCAAGCAGCTGCATCCAAGCCTTACATCACCAAGTGCAATGCAAAGCGTGGGATGCAATGGTGTAAAGCACGCCGCCACTGGACTCTAGAGCAGTGGAGACGAGTTCTCTGGAGTGACCAATCACGCGTCTCTGTCTGGCAATCCGATGGACGAGTCTGGGTTTGGCAGTTGCCAGGAGAACGGTACTTGCCTGACTGCATTGTGTCAAGTGTAAAGTTTGGTGGAGGGGGGATTATGGTGTGGGGGTTGTTTTTCAGGGGTTGGGCTTGGCCCCTTAGTTCCAGTGAAAGGAACTCCTAATGCTTCAGCATACCAAGACATCTTTGGACAATTTTATGCTCCCAATTTTGTGGAAATAGTTTGTGGATGAACACCTTTGGGATGAATTAGAGCCGAGACTTCGAGTCAGGCCTGAGGACTACATTTCTTAGTATAAATTACCAGTACTTATGTTCCTAGACACATACATTTTTTTATTTAATACTTTACTTCTTTACTTAAAATGTAGTTTTTAAAAAAAAAAGCATTTTCTATTTTTATCCTGAAATTTTCATACCAGGGGAATGTCCAATATGAATGATCTGCGGTGTTGAACTAAATGAAAGCCGTCAGCCCACTTGATTTCAACTTGGTTTTAAAATAATCGCGTTCAACATTAACCATGATGCTGTACAGAAAATTCCACCAATCAGAGAGTCGCGACCAGCAAAACGTGCCAAAAGATCTTGTTAGCTCCATCCCCTCCCATGACACACTGCGAATGACGTATGTCAAATGAAAAATGAGTCGTAATCGAGTAAACTGCAAATTGCATAATCAGAATATACATATTTTGCAAATATACTTATGTTTTCATATATATAAAATCAACATTTTTAAATGAGTAGTTTTATACAGTTTCTCTATCGTTTGCAAAGCTTCATGGCATAGTAGTTTTTTTCTCCTTCACTAAAGCCGTTAAGTACAAAGTCATACTTTTTTGTTTCAAATCAAAGTTTATAGCAATTTAACAAAACTTGGGGAAAATGTATGGAAAAAATGCTTCCAGAACCAGCACCACTGAAAAAATGGGTGGGCACTAATGCACTCTATTCAATTCAAATTCTAGATAAACTGAATGCCAATACTTGAATTGAGAATGTGTGCGGTCTTGGAAATCTACAACAATCCCTGAATTTGCTGTGCATAGGCACAACACCACAGTAAGCCTTTGACATTAACCCGAGTTTCTGCCCCAGAGGAGGTTTGATTGACAGAAGAGGCTGAGTGTGAGCAGCGGCCCATGCTGACTAAACAATGACGTCAAACTGTGCACTCAGCAAATCTGAAAAATCAATACACAATAATAATGTTGATAAGAGCAAGTGTTTAGCACTTTCACCAGGGGAAATGATGACATTGTGGGGGTGAGGAAGGTCAATACATGTGAACTGTAACCTAATTATCCGGCTGATCAATCATGCCTTGAGTTGAGATTACACCACGCTTACGCCTGACACCGTGCCAGAATTAATACTGCGACACAGTGACTCCAGATATTCAGACCATTATTATTTAGCATCCATAATAAATAAATCTAAATTACTTTTTAGTATAGAAAGAAAGCTAGATATTGAACATTAAAACATTCTTCACATACTTCACAACCACAAAATGTCAAAATCCCTTTTCTTTTAAACAGTACATCTATTGCCTTATCTTTAACATTGCGTTGTGATTATCATCTAATGCAATTACAAACAGTAATACACTTTTAAATGTGTCCTATAGTGAAAAAGAGAGTGCACTTAATTATGTTTAATGTGCACTTGTAGTGCATTTCAAATCTTAAAAGTATATTTTTATAAAACTGTACTTGCAGATAATGTACTATTAATGAAATAAGCCAACTTAAGTGCACTTGGAGAGAATACACTTTCATGACTGTTTCTTAAAAAGTGCACTTTGTGATAATGTAACATTTACAATGCATTTGAAATAATTGTTTCAATAATCTCTTGTTGCTTTAAAGAAACACACTTACTTTGATGTGTTGACTAACATACCAAAGCACGTAAAATAATTGATTATAATTTTAACTCTAGCATGTAATTCGATATTACATTGATATATAGTTAATACATTTAAAATAAGTTAATATATTTTAAATGTAGTAAATTGCAACTTCAAAAATATTTTTAAATACATAACATACTCATTTCAATAGAAATGACATTAAAGTATATTTTAGTTTTTCAGTGCATTCAGCAGTAACTTTAACCCTATTTCAAAGACAACATAATTATGAAATTACATGTAAAAATGTACTTTAGTGCATCAAAACGCTATTACTAATTGCATTATAATTGCATTAAACTCAATGCAAATAACACGTAATTATAATGTCCGAAAACATAACATTCAGTTCCTATCTAAGTTCATTCTTGTAAAGTATATAATTTGCATAATACACACTCTTCTTTAAAGTATGCTAAAGTGCACTTCTTTTTCACAAGGTTGCTCAGGTCATGGTAAGTGTTAATGATCGGTTAATGATTGTGTAAAGGGTGAGATAACATTAAAAGGTGACGAGACAGTCGTAAAAGGATTTAAGCGTGCATCGGAGTTCTGGTGTCATCTGCTCTCATCCGCTTTATCAGGGCAGCTGCTGATGGGGAGAGGGGCAACTGTGCGTTTTGGTCGATTGGATCATAAGTAGACGAGGCAGACACATACCCTTTACACTTGGTGTTTTAATCCGTCTCTTTTGTCCACTTTCAACCACATAGGGAGGGTCTATGAGTAGGCCTGTCACGAGAACTACTTTTTGTTTCACGATATATCGTCCCAGAAATAATTGCAATAAACGATATCATTGTCATTTTAAGACTATTTTATGCTTTTAATTCTTTAGATCATGGAAATGAAGGGTAAAAAATATATTATCCTAAAAAAAATAAAAAAATAAAAATAAATTGAATAGATAGTAAATAAACATTTTCCCTTGTGAAACGGCTTCAACACTCGTCATTCTGCATTGACATTTATATGTGCAACGGAACAGGGGATTGTGGCTTTGAAATCGAGTCCATTTGGGCTTATTCTTCCAAACTGTCAGTAGTTGTCAGGAAAACACTATAGCGCCTCAAATGGTGCCTTTTTTTCACCTGTCGATAACCGCTCTGTGTATGAAGGAACTGCCCGAGAACCACTTTCGCCTTCGTCACGGAAAACATAAAAGATGACAACACAATCGAGTAAAATGTTGGTGACATTCATTATCATGTAAACATAATGGGCGATATATTCTTTAAAAAAAATTATTGAGGTCATGTACCTATATTGTGCGATATATCAATATACTGATTATTGCGACAGGCCTATCTATGAGCGGGTAAATGTATGTGACTTTTGAGATCTTTCAATCTAATGGACAAAATAAAGCCTTTCCATTTCTGCTCTGACAGACACAACACCAGCCGAAAATTGTGCTTGGTACGTTTTTTTATCTTCAAAACAAACTTGGGTCTTCAGCTGACAAAGTTTAAATCCCGTCTGGCTAGCACACTTCCCATATTGTTTATGCGTTAGGTCAGTAGGCGGAGAGAAGGTGTTCTTTTGTGGCTGTTTGAACGCATTTGACCACATGAGTGTCTCCACTACAAAAGCAATCCGGTCAAATGTGTTTTACCTCTGGGTAAGTGGTCAAAAGTGGACAAGCTCAAACTGTCTTAGACCCCGTTTACGCTTGTATTTAGTGTCGTCTACTTGTGATCCGATCGACCAAAACACATCTCAATACCAGGTGTAAACAGAGATATGCGTACTCCAAAGATCCAGAGTTAGTTTTGCATATGAAGCACCACAAATGTAGCCTAAATCTAAATGTTTTATTCGTGTTACTACTGAAACAGCCAGTCAGATATTAAACGAATATTCAAAGCTTCTGAGGGTGGGGGCTTAACATATTCTTCTCTCGAATAAAGGCAGGAATCTCGAGAAGTGCAGGGCTTATATGCGCAGAGAAAGGACACTGCACTAGTGACACAAAGCACACTGGTCTGTTACGTCCCAGTAATTAGCTCCTATATTTTGCAGTAGATTCATTTGATAATAACGGGTAATAGCCTTGCTGCGATAGTCAGTGGTACCGGTGTTCAGGCATAACACTGGTTACATCACTTGCCCACCGCGCCACTGTCGTTTTGATATTTTGTAGTAGTAAGAAGACACTACAAATAAAAACTGAACGTGCAGCGTGAGCCGAACGAGAGTCACAGCACAAACACAGCAGGAGTCAGATTTCATTCATCACGAGAGTGAGGAGCTGAATGACAAGATGATCGCGGAAGGTTTGGTTTCAAAGCGAAATGTAAAAGCGCCTATGTAAGTGAGTTTGTCATTGTACCGTTTTGTTGTTGTGTTTTTTATTAAAAATAATAGGCTAATGGACCCAGCATTCAAGCAACCCGTCCCCAAATTGGCACTAATTCTAAACCGAAACATTTGTTCACAGCCGCTCAGTGCCCAAGTATAAGTATAACGAGGTTGGGTTCCTCAACTGTCCATCCTATTAAAAACCGCTAGGGTATAAGATAATTGTAAAAAAAAAAGAGCATTGTATTTCGCCAGATTTTATAGTGTAAACATATTCAAGCGCGAATGAGAACCGTTTCGAGGGGGGTGCCAGGTGTGCGACAAAAAACAATATTCGAATCGCAAAATTTAAAATCAAATACCAACCCAATGAACAAATATTCTGGTCCAGCTATGTTAAATCTAATGTCGTTAAATTAATGTTTATTGCATTTTTTTTTATTTCATGCGTGTTACCGTGATGGCGATTAGTGATTATTGACTAGCCAGAGGGTATTAAGATAAGAATACACTCGAAACTGCATGTAAATTTTTTTTTTTACCTTAGAAATTGGTTAATTTTTATAATATAAAGAATTGGAAAATTTGAACAATTGAGTAATTATTTTCCTACGTTCATTATCTTAATGTTTAGTTGAAGTGTATTGATCAGTTATTGGAGTGTGTTTATCTGCGTTTTACAACGGCTTCAAATGTTGCTTGTCTAAACAAAATCTAATCAGTTTCATACCATACAAAAGTTCATATGAATGTCAACTGGTTTCATATTTTGCACTGAATTAAAACAATTATAATATATAGAACAAAAATATGGAAAAGTGTGAACATATAAGAGGCTAAAAGTAATTTTTACTTTTTTTTTTAATGTATAAATTAAGTAACATTAGAAGTGTGATTTACAGTCATCTAGTTTGATTGTTTGGCTTTTAAATGGTTCTTGAAAATATTTTAGCATGTCTAGACTGCAGAATTGAGCCAGGATTGCTACTCTCCATTTAGCACATGAAACACCAGTTCAATTAAAATCATAAATGCTATTAAAGCAATAGAAAATTGTGCTCTGTGAGGTTAAAGATTTACCTCTATTTGAGTTGACAACTGATCTAACAGTCTAGTGAACTCTAGAGCAAAGCAGCTTTGAGACAGAGAACAGCTGACTAGACAAATTATGTGAACATTACTAAATTAAAAATAAATACACATAAATTCTGTTTACCTTTTTTTGTTGTAGAAAAAATAGGGCCAGTAAAATTAACAGACAAACTGGTAAAACTTGTATGGCTACTTCACATAGACATAATGATTTTTATACTGCACAAACGGTATATTCTCTCCCCTTACACTAAACACTAAACCTACCCACCACCACAAAAAACTTTCTGCATTTTTACTTTTTCAAAGCACTTAATTTAGTATGATTTATAAGCTGTTTTCCTCAAGGGGAGTTTGGGGACCAAAAAAAAATTCCACGTAAGGTCAAAATGTATTGGTTTACTATCCTTGTGAGGACATTTGGTCCACATTGGGATTATCATGGACACACACACACACAAAGTAGAGAAAACTAGATGTGAAAGAATTTAACTGAATATACACTTTTAAACAATATGCTTTGACAGGTTCTCTCATGCGCATGTCACTTCTTAAAAACTCACCACCATTACGAGCTCAAAAGGGAACTTGTAAACCCTCACAGGGGACTGATATTTCTGCACCATCGCTGCACTTCTAATGAAGCCCTTCCTAAGAAGAAGAAAACATTATAAACCCAATGGTTAAAACCAAATTAATGAACGTGCATAATGACCAGAAACACAGAACTTCAGGCTTTCACGATGTTTGGTATTAAATTGCTCAGTTTTGGTATGGCAAAAACAATGGTCAACAAGTAAGACATGGCCTCTGTACAATATAGCAGCCCCAAGTTCAAACTGAAAAAATAAAAATATATATACAACCAGTGACCCAAAATAGGCTTGTGGACAAAGTGTAATCACTCATAGTTCATATTCATTATTGTTTTATCTTTAGCACGGGCAGTTTAAATGAAACTCAAGTGAATCAAACTGCAAACAGACCGACTCCACCACGATCATAAACGTTCAGGACAGCTGTGAAATTAACTCTTACACTTTACCTTTGAAGTTAAAGGCGCAGAGAATGCAGTTGAATTGAAGTCTTGATAAAACCTGATGTGAAAGAGTAAGAATCCAGTCGGTGTTGCTTTAGTTGTTCAGCTCCATTCTGCTGCGGAAGTGAAAGCTACAGTTGTGTCAGATGAGGTTGCATAACCCGTGTCACTCACACAAACCCCGCCTCAAAACTCCAGTTCAAACCACTTGTTCAGACAAAAATAAGAGGTGAACATAAGTCTCGTTTCTAGTTAAATTGACGCGGTTTTTATACCAATGCATGTACAGGAGTCAAAATAAAATAGTAAAGGAATGTTTGTCAGGATCGTTGATGTTCAAAGTTTAATTTTGATAATTGCTTGACATAAACTCGTCTAAAAAGCTGGTTATCAGGGTAGACAAACAGGTAGTACAGTATACAGTACACAGACAGAATTGGTCTGTCTATCTGAGTCAGATTTGACTGTGGATTAAATCAGTGAATCAGGCCACAACATGATGGTTATATCATCAGCAACAAGTAGCCAACAACATCTGATCAGATTTTCTTAAAAAAAAAAAATTGCCATAACAAATGTGCTTTAGAAACACGTAGTTGCAGCAGCTAAA
Organism: Gobio gobio; assembly: GCF_949357685.1. Taxonomy (NCBI): domain Eukaryota; kingdom Metazoa; phylum Chordata; class Actinopteri; order Cypriniformes; family Gobionidae; genus Gobio; species Gobio gobio. Next base: position 33,780,013 of record NC_137097.1, on the reverse strand, counting down.
GAAAAACTAATGTTAAAGAGTGGTCAAGAGCCCAACAAAGCAAACACTGATCACCATAATAGTGACTACATCCTTTCAATAAAACATCAACATCTAAACATCTGTTAATTCTCTTCTCAATAACAACTTTTGTATGAGAGAAATATAGAAAAACTGGATTGTAATAAGATCCATCTTGAGAGACCTGTTAGTGTTTAATGTTCTTCCAGTCATGTGACCGGATTTTTTAACAGTGTGAGCAATGGTGCCAACTGTCCATTTGCACCATCTGGTGGTGATTTCGTGAATTATTATGCCATTATTTGAAAACAATAAATACCAATAATACAGTACATTTCTGTATAAAAATGAGAATTACTATGATGTGTCATTAATGACACTTAAAATAAAATAACATTTACAGATATTTTTACAAAAAAAATCAACTCAGCACTTTTCTTAACAATCGCTTTTGATTATGAATGAACGTTGAAATTTGGCTGATCTTTGACACCATTTCGGACAGCAAAGTTGATTCTGTGCTAATTTATTGATCTAATGAATATTGATCTAATGATATATTATGTTTGTTTATATATATATTATGTTTTGAAAATCTATAGCCTACAATTATTGACAGAATTTTGAGGCAAAGGTCTTGTTAATGTTTTTCAGTTTTGTTCAAGGTAAATAATTCTTCAAAAATGGAACAATATGTAAAAGTATGGTATTTGGGGTAAACGGTACCCCCGCTGTTGGGTCGAAAGGCACAATAATTAACATGATAAAGAGCTGGCTGACTTTTCCATTTGTTGACATGACATGGTTAGATTCAGATGGTAAATATACCTACACCAATCAAGCATAACATTATGACAGGTGAAGTGAATAGCACTGATTATCTCCTGTTAGTGGGTGGGATATATTAGGCAGCAAGTGAACATTTTGTCCTCAAAGTTTATGTGTTAGAAGCAGGAAAAACGGGCAAGCGTAAAGGATTTGAGCAAGTGTGGCCTCCAAATTCCCCAGATCTCAATCCAATCGAGCATCTGTGGGATGGGCTGAACAAACAAGTCTGATCCATGGAGGCCCCATCTCCCAACTTACAGGACTTAAATGATCTGCTGCTAACATCTTGGTGCCAGATGCCACAGCACACCTTCAGGGGTCTAGTGGAGTCCATGCCTCGATGGGTCAGGGCTGTTTTGGCAGCCAAAGGGGGAGCACAAATTAGATAATGTTATGCTTGATCGGTGTATTTCATGTCAATCGTAGATATAATCACCATATTTATAATGAAACCATCCTATTTAAAAATATTACATTAATATATATATTGCCCCATGTTTGTTTGGTGTGGTGTGGTGTAAAAGTTTCTTCAGCTTAATTCATTTATGGGATTGTATGAAAACAAATTTTAAGAACAAGCACAATTAGCCAGAAGATGGTGCTGTTTACTTTGTAAACTGACCATGACTGCCTGTTACGCTGCTATGCGCTGTCCTCCTCTTCATCTATCTATCTATCTATCTATCTATCTATCTATCTATCTATCTATCTATCTATCTATCTATCTATCTATCTATCTATCTATCTATCTATCTATCTATCTATCTATCTATCTATCTATCTATCTATCTATCTATCTATCTATCTATCTATCTATCTATCTATCTATCTATCTATCTATCTATCTATCTATCTATCTATCTATCTATCTATCTATCTATCTATCTATCTATCTATCTATCTATCTATCTATCTATCTATCTATCTATCTATCTATCTATCTATCTATAGTATATGAGGTTTTGTTATGGTTAGAGTATGAAAGAGATGGAGTAAGTTGTTTAGTTACTTTGGTCCAGTATATGTTAGATGCGCTCAGGGGAATGTGTGGAGGATGCTGCGTGGCATTGTGGGAGTTTTATCAGTGAAACCATGCCTGAACACAAATGTTGGTGGGAAGAAGAGAAAGTGACTGATAGAAGTGATTGAATGTGGGACATGGGACAGAGACATGCATTTCAGGTGTGGGACATTTTTGTACAGACATGTGCATGTTGCAAGGGAGCTGAAGGTGTTGGAGAAACTGAGATATTGTCATTCTTGCAGGTAGACTTCACTATAGATGTCATATTTACCTTGTACTATTTACATGACATCTCTAGACAGAGAGCTAAAACTGTCTATCGAAAATAATCAACAAATAATACATTTATTCTTACATTATATTTCATCAAAATTCTGTAAAACATCTGTGCATTGATGATTAACCAAGCAAAAGAATCATGGGGGATCTGTTCAACTTATGAACATCTGTACGTCTGTTTATTATCTGTGGGTTCCATATGCCATCAAACACCTCTTGGGAGGGGGCGGAGCTAAAGAGCTCTTTTGCACAGTTTGCTTGTTTTGACTCTGATTAGTTGAATTTTCTGCACAGCATCATGGATAATGTAGTTTTCACCATAAATTCTGCTGTCAATCACAATTATTTTAAAACATTATTGAAATAATGCGGGCTAACGGCTTCAACAGAAGCAAATGTTATCGACTAACACCTTCACAGCTCATAGTAGCTCATTTCCCTGTGGAGAAAATGAATGGAGAATTTAAACTGTTGCACTCTATGTTAAGTTGACATCGCACCATCTTGAATTCTGGGTAACGGTTTCGGGTAATTGTAACTACACCAGCTTGTGGCTTAGCAGATCTTGCACCCACCCAACCACTGCAAAATTGTTCTTCTTTAGATTTATAAAGTCAAGTAATCTTTATAGTGTTTTCCACAATACAGATTGTTTCAAAGCAGCTCAAACTCAAGTTCAAGTTCAAATTCTGCTGTAAAGCAACTCTAAAAAAGACAACAATGTCATTATTTAGCTGAAGTCAGTTCAATGTTGATTAAATTCAGTTCAGTTATGAGTTCAATTCAATATAAGCAGCTCTAAAGAAGACAATAGTGTCGTTATTCAGCTCAATTCAATGTCGATTCAATTCATTTTTTAACATTTAGGGCCCTATCCTACACCCGGCTCAATGCGACAGGCACGACGCAAGTGTTTTTTGCTAGTTTCAGCCAGACGCAGTTATCTTTTTCACGTCCAGCACCACGTTGTTTAAATAGCAAATGCAATCGCGGCCATCTGTTCGCCCATGGCCATGGTGGTCTGACAACCAGGTGTGTTCAGGAGCATTTTTGGGGCGTTGCTATTTTGAGGAACTGAAAACAACTGTGACATTGACCAACAAAAAGCTGGCCTAAGGTCAATACCACAGTATTTTTTGTGTTATTAAGGGCAGGTTAGTAATATGCGTCTATATAGGCAGGTGCACAATGCACGTACACTCTGATTATTACACACACAGGGACGCGCAGCAGCACACAAACATTTTTAAATATTCAAAATAAAATGATTACAATGAAAAATATTATTATTGAGCAGGCTACATAAAGATACAAATGCCTACATGTCATAATGGATAGTCATTCCATGTATCAGAATTACCTATTTGCAGTATGTTTATCAAAATAAAACTGATAAAAAATGTAGATCCCACTTCATTGATGGTGTAGACGTATATTTTGAACTTTATTCTTGAACAAACACACACTGTATTAAGCAATACATAAAATGTCTCTGAAACATCTATGTATTGACAAATATTGCATTTATTTTCACTTCATTATTGCATTATGCAGTATGCAAGCAGAAAGTGTCCGACTTCACGCCTCCGTTTTCAGCTCCTCCCCGTCTGCACGTGGCCGATGTCGAACACACCTAAAGTGTATGAAAAAAATGATTTCATGATTCAGTAGCCTATCATTAGCAGCGAGTGATCCTCACAAGATGGCGTGACGTATCTTCACATTTTCTAAAGATTGCTTATGATACCATTAATGAATTATGACAGTGTTTATCTTATAGTGTTTATATCATAACTGCAAACTCATTGCATTCAAAAAAAGCAGAGTAACCGCTATATTTCTGCTGTTCCATATGTTCTATCCAGGGCTGTAACCACCCTAAGGTTGGTCTGCCTCAGCGGTCTAACAGCGCTCGTCACTGTCAGAATGAGTAAGATGGCCAATCAAATCAAAGAAGGCGGGGCTTATGGTGTGCGCACACCAAAAGTGAAGTGAATATTCACATTGCGTTATTAAAAACATTGTGTGATGAGAAGTGTCTTAATGCACATCATCATCATCATCAACAACAACATTCTCTACTTGAGGATGACGGGTGCCCAGTTTGATAGTGTCAATAAGCTCTTCGCTGATTGGCTTGCACGACAATGCGTCATGCAAATTTTCTGCTTGAGTTGACATTTTTCAACTTGAGTGGAGGACGTGGTTGAGGTGTTGGCGTCGCCCAATTCGCGTCACCCGATGTGAATTTGCATCTATTCACTTCTCTGCATTGTCTTTGTATGTATCTACTCGCGCAAATAATTAAATTCGCTTTTGGTGCGCACATACCATTTTACTTTCAGTGCGAATTCCAACGTGACAATTTTGTAATAGCAGTGAAAGAGTGCTGTAAGATGTAAGTTGCTAAACATTTAATATTTGACAGCTGTTTTATGGTAAAAACGTTCAGCGACCAACAGTAATATCAAGTGATGCTAACTACTTAAAATATTTAATGAAATTTTGACCATTTTGAATTGAAAATATGGCATTATTTATTTATGTAAATAATAACTCAATTTTATGTGACAAGAAACGTTTTGCATTTTTACATATTAGTGAGACAAAAATAAGAGTGAATGTGTGCATGTTTAAAAAAATATATTTATATATGGGTATACTTCATAACTATAATATAACTGGAACTTTTACCATACTTATTTCTTTTTCTTTACCCCCCAACCCCTTAACCCCCCTATGGTATCACCACAGTACGTTTTGTGAAAAAAAAAAACACAAACATAATATTATACACTCAGAGAATATCAGTTTTGATTCCTCTTGTAGTCGTACCATGTCTGTCTGTCTATGAATGACTCTGCATTCTGATTTTAGCTCTTTTCTATTTCCCTCAGTTTGCTTTGTCACAGCTGAGAAAGCAAATGAATATGCAGAAAGGCGATAAGTCAAAGGAACAGCTGGCGTCGGAAATGGAAAGCGATTTCTAGGCTCATGCTGATGATGATAAAACAAGAAAAAGACGTTGTGAGCACAGAGAAATGCAGCTGAAGTCCTTGTTCTGTGCAAACAGATGTTAGATCTACAACAGTAAACATACGGCAACTGACTTTAAATACTGTTAGTTCAGGCTCTAAAATCTGTACAGATAAGTCTAAATTTAAGCTGTCAAGTACTGTCTTTCAAAGTTGTGACCACGATGAATGCAACCTGTGGAGCGATTACACTGTCTGCTCTCTCACTCTCGTATTGGAAAATCCAATTCAATCTAGAGAACCAGTTTGTTCTAAACAGACCATATGTATCTCTGGAAAGCCTGATTGATTCTGGCGAATTGGTTCATGCGGACAGTTTTTTTTAAAATAAAAGAACAGATTCCAAAAAGACTTAAGAGTTTCAGAGATTCAGGAGTTTTGAGTTTTCCAAACCAGGAAGTAAAGACTTAAAAAAAAAAAAAATCCCAAGAGGGTAGGCTACACTGTAAAATCCAACAGTGATTCTAACTAACACTTTTAAGTTTGTAAAAATCTAGTAATCTGTACTATTCACATACTATTACTTGCTTACTCAGAAAACCCAAGTTAAAATTAATTGATTGGTTTGAGCGCCATTTTGTCAAGCGATCATTGATCACTTTGGTTGGGCACTCGGAACATTCATATTTCCCTCTATGTCGTATAATGATCGTTTACAATATTAGTGCTAACACTTACATCATAAACACCTGTGAAACTTGTACTTGGGTTAATGTAATCCATCTATATTTGTAACAATATCTTGCAGTTGATCATGTTTGAGTCAAAAACAGACTTCAACATTCAGCATGCAAAACACAACAATGGTATCTACACTAAGTCAGGAGTAAATCTAAAGTAAAAGATCAAGTACTCTCTACAGTTTATTTTTTATTTTTACTAGAACTCTTGTGTAAGTGAACTATACAAACTAAGCATTTGTTAGCACAACATACTATTCCTATTTCACTTTACTTGTTTTTTTAAGTTTGCAAGCTATTTAAAAAAAATAAGTCTAACTTATTGGATTTTACAGTGAATTACTGATGTACATTATAGAGTAAAGTGTGCAAATATAGAGCGTGTGTTCACCACAGATCTTATTTTAGGCATTTAACCAAAAACCCATTCAAAAAACTTGAGGACGATGGAACTAGAAGTGCTCAAATGTAACTTGTTTAGGCCTACAAAAATACATAATCACTCTATAGAGAAGATTCATACTATTTCCCAAAGATCCACCCACTCGCCAGTCATCAAAACAGCATGATTGCAAGCTTGAAATTATTGAAGCCCCAAGAGGCCATAGATTATTCTTATTTTTCGTTTTCGTTTTCTCGGTTTCACGACTTAATTTTCTTGTGACATTGATTTCTCAAACATAACAAAAGTTGTTCTCTAAGTTACACAACTGCAGCAACGGGTGGCAGTATATAACTGAATATAACTGAAAGGGTGTGGTATAGATCTACCTTACTGTGTTCATTCATATTGGCCCATATTGAACACGTTGGCAGAAACCAACTGCCTTAAATTGGCCAACTGCCATTAAATTGATAAACTATTATTTATAACGTGCTAATAATGTGTGCATATTATTACAGTAAAGTTATTTCATTTAGGTTCACTAAAAAACATTTTAAATAAAGAGATTTTCACCGGATTAACAAGTACACAGTTACCACGTGTTAAATAAAGAATCATGCAGCATATTATCAATTATGTTTCTTGGTTTTCTCCTGGACTGAAGCACAGGCTCTACTCTTCAGCACAACGTGACCCACAAAACTAAATTTTACTTGTGTCTTTTTATCTTGCACCTTTAACCCTTTCAACCCCACAGGAACATCCTGGAGTGTCCACACACTGTAAAAAAAAAAATCAGGTCTCCAATTGAAAATTTTCTAAATAAAAATTTCTTTAATTTCTGTGAATTGATGCAATTTAATTCACAGAAATTCAATTTGGCCAACTAAAAAATTTTGATGTGATCAGTCACTAGAAAATGTTCAATTGGAGACTTGATTTTTTTTTACAGTGCCCTAAAATGAGTAAAAGTAACATTGTCGCAGTGTCGCAGTGAGATATTTAAGTGAATATGTAAGTGACTATTGAACATTAGTGATGAACTGAATCACTGCAGGAAAGAGAAACAAGAACTTAAAATGACTTCCAGCAATTACACATTATTACTAACCAGTTTGACTTTATTTCTGTCACACGTCTACAGAAGCTCTTATTGAGAATAAATAGAAGTTTAGATGTTGATGTTTAGTTGAAAACGTTTGGTTTGTATGGTGATCAGTGTTTGCTTTAGTTGAGCTCTTAACCCTTGACTTCATAACATCAGGTTTTTTTTTTTCTCTGGCTGCTTTAACTGTTTTTGCAAGCCACATTTGTTTTGGCAAAAAAAAAAAAAATGAATTGGTGATCAGTGAATGCTGACAGTTATGTATTGATGATGATTAAAGCTATACTTTTTTTTTTTTTTTTACACAACGTAAGCGCAAAGCCTTGCAAAGTATATCTCTTTTGACTTTTTTTTCTTTTGACGCATGCACAGTTTTGTAGCAATCTCTCGCCACGAGTCACAACCAATGTAAATACTGAAAAAAAAGTGCATTTGCAAACTGCGTGTACAAAGCTGACCCTAGTGTACACTTAAAAAATGACTTTGGCCTATTGCCATATATTTTTTTATTCACTGATCTCATCCAGTGTTAAATCCCTTATCAAAAGTGTTTTAGATCTATTAACAGACTTCATTTCCACCACTGTGAAACTACAGCAAGAGTTCCAACAACAATAGGATTGTTGTTATAATGAAGGATTCTTTTTTTTTAAATACATCATGCACACAAAAAAGAGAGCTTTATTTAGCATCATTTAGACACACTCAGATACCAGAAGATCAGCAGATGAATCTCAACAGTGGTGGCAATAAAAAGTAAAAAAAAAAAACATCCAGCTGCATAATTTCTCCATGCTGCAGTGCATGCTGAGAGTTCCCTTTCGAAAGGGAACTCTCGCTGCGTCTAGCTGACGCTATGGGGGAACGCCCTCGGCGTATCTGGTGTCTGAAGCTACTATCGAATCACGGCAAAGTCTTTGACCGACGTCAGCCCATGACGTCATCATCGTGCGACCCGGAAGTATAAAAGGGCGCCGTGCCAACACATACACATCTTTCTCGTCTTCAGGGACTGTCTGTTTGAACTGCTATACGAGTTAAGGTAAAACAAATTCAATTATTAAATACACACGAGTGTGTAGTTACTGCCTGGGATCAAGAGCATGCACAGTCAAGTTCATTTGAAGTTGTTTGTGTGTGAGTGTGAGCGGTTTTCAATCTGAGATCGCTCCACTCTAGACTAGCTTTTTTCCTGAGGGAAGAGAGTTTGGCATCTGGGACTGGATGATGCTGTCCCGCTCAAGCTGAGGCTGAGCGTTGGCATACATCATGGGTTCTCAGATGCAGCTCGTCGATCGTCGCGACGATCTGGCGGCTAACGAGACTAAACAGCAAGTGCTCTTAGGGATGGCTGGTGAGAGTGGTATGAATCCTCTCAGCCACCTTGACCGTGTGTGCTGAGCTGATGAATGTTATGGAACGTACTGCAGGCAGGCTGCGGCTGCCATGTTGGCGCGTTAGAGGAGAGATCGCTCGTGATAGATTGCACAATCGATTTCTCCTTGGCCATAAACCATCGGCCCAGATGAGCCTTCCATTCCTTCTTGATCTTCTTACAGAGATCGAGAGGGCATGGAAGAATCCATATTCGACCCAATGTTCATCAACATCAGCGTTTCAACTTCGCTGATGTCGAGGGGATAGGGGAATATGGATATGTGTTGAGGCTACCGACTGGCGAGGAAAGTTTGCGAACTTTTCTCGCATTTCGTGGGCATCAACACTGAGAGCTCAAACTCTGCCTCTCTAAATCACGTTGTGCTTTAATGGCAGGAGCATACACGGCAGCAGGTCAGGCTGGTGCTGCTTTTCACACCATGGCGGTGTTTCAGGCGTACCAGGCGGACCTGCTGGAGGATCTCGACCAGGGGGCCGGGCTGTCCCCTGAGGCGGTTGCTGAGCTGCGCCGCACCACAGATCTTTTTCTCCGGGCCACCAAGCAGACTGCTGCTGCTATCGGCCGCTCTATGGCGGCTATGGTGGTCACGGAGAGGCATCTGTGGCTGAGCCTGGCTGATATCGGGGAGAAAGAGAAGGGCTTTCTCCTCGATTCGCCAGTTTCGCCTACTGAACTTTTCGCCACCTCCGTTGAGGCGGTGGTTGGAAAGTTCAGGGAGGCGAGGGCGCGCTCAGCGGCATTTAAGAGCATGCATACCACTGAGATGCGCACCCCCACCCAGGCAGGCGGGACCTGGTCCTTCACGGTCTGAGGACCGTAGGCAGGACCAGAGGGCTAACGTCTCCTCTCGTGCCCCCCCCCCCCCCCTCCATGGAGGCGCGGGGAAAAAGGATCTGAGGGAGGTGATCCAGGACAAACGCTCTCAAAGAGGGCGTTGGTGGTGGATCACTTCCCTTGAGGGCGGTTACATCCTAGCCCTCTCCTTTTTCCTTTTTAAATGTCTTTTTATGATTTTTACCCAGGCGCTTCTTACATCAGGCCTGAGGCGGGCCCATGATAGTAGAACTATGTTCTGATGGCCCGCCCGGACTTGCTCAGTGAGAACGCCCCTTTCAGGCATTCAAGGACGGTAGAACATGGTGGTGAGAACTGCACAATGAGTCTTCGCTCAGCATGCCGCAGGTGAGAGTGGTCATTTTTGTGTGTTACACTAAAAATATGTATTTCTTACAGACCCCAGGTTCCTGTATAGAGTTGGGTATTCATCAGAGAGAACTGTCTTTCCCCTGCTTAGTTAGGCTTAACACAGCACCAGTCTCTGGGCTGTGTATGTGAGCGTGTGTTGGCTTTCCCTGGTTGGTCAAGATGGCGCCAGATAGGCCACCGCGTATGGTTATCAGAAGATGGGCCTCCTCTCATTTTGAGAGTAGTGTTTAGGCCGCCGCTCTTTTCTTTGAAATGTTTGCGGATTACTAGGCGGTAGCACACTTTTCTGATAGAATGTAGTGGTTGTCTACTGCTTAGGGTTACTATGTGTCTTCGGTTCCCTAAGCCACTGCAGGTTGGATTAGTTTGTCTCTGTTACGACTGAGCGTTGAGGCGTCAGTTGGTATGTGGATGAAGGAGGCGCGTTGCTGAGGCACCGTCACCTTTGGTTGTGCACCACTTAGATCGGAGGCCTCCTCTCATTGAGAGTGGTTGGTTTAAGTAGCAGTCAGTTTGTTTGTCTGGCAGTTATTTCTCGTTTTTGCGAAACTCGTACAGCTTGCAGGCTTTTACAAGCCTCCCTGGAACGGGTGCCCATAGTAATGGGTAGCTATCATGTGTTAGGCCTCAGCAGGCCTCCATGAAGACGAGCCGTAGGGTCTAATATTACTACAACCCACATTTTGCAAAAATGTCTGTCCCAGTTAGCAGGAAGGATTGCACCGTTTTCAAGAGTACGGTGACAGTGGTAGGCCTTATCAGGCCTCTAGTAAGGCAGGTGCCAATGCTTAAGCATCAAGGTACTACTAGCCTAGCTGGCTATCAGGTTAAAAAGGGGTAAATACGCTCTCCTGAAGGTCGGCTGTCAATTGTAGGCCTCAGTAGGCCTCTTGAACAAGGCGCTTTTCAGTTGGAAGGCCTCAACCAGGCCTCACTGGAGGTATGTACCGATGTGCGCATCAGGACAGCTAGCCTGGAGGCTATCAGGTTGTAGGCTTCATCAGGCCTCCCCGAAGGCCCGCTGTTAGTTGTAAGGCCTTACTAGGCCTCCCTGATGGTGAGCTCTCAGGTTGTGATCACTACCAGAGGCAGGTTGTAGGCCTCATCAGGCCTCCCTAAAGGCCTGCTGTTAACTCTAAGACCTTACTAGGCTTTCCTGAGGGTGAGCTCCCAGATTGTGGTCACTCCCAGAGGCAGGTTGTAGGCCTCATCAGGCCTCCCTGAAGGCCTGCTGTTAATTCTAGGCCTTAATAGGCCTCCCTGACTCAAACAAGGTAGTAGGCCCCATCAGGCCTCCCTAAGGTGTTCCTGGGATCCAGTCATCTGAAACAGTTAGCACGCATTGCAAACAGGTAGCAGGCCTCTCCAGGCCTCCCTAAAGGCTGGTTATCAGGTAGTAGGCCTTAATAGGCCTCCCTTGAGGGTGAGTTCCTTAATCAGGATGCTCGAAAAGCCTGCGTAGCTTGACTGTCGAGAAGTAGGCCTCAATAGGCCTCCCGGAGGGTGAGCTCCCAGATTGTGGTCACTCGAACGAGGTAGTAGGCCCCATCAGGCCTCCCTAAGGCGTTCCTGGGACCCAGTCATTTTAAACAGTTAGCACGTATTGCAAACAGGTAGTAGGCCTCTCCAGGCCTCCCTAAAGGCTGGTTATCAGGTTGTAGGCCTTAATAGGCCTCCCTTGAGGACAGGTTCCTTAAACAGGATGCTCGACTAGCCTGCGTAGCTTGACTGTCAAGTAGTAGGCCTCCATTAGGCCTCCTTGAGAAAACAAGGGTAACCTCAGCAGGACCATGCTTCGCTGGCAGGTGGTAGGCCTCCCTAGGCCTCCCTGGAAGTGAGCTTGAACGCTCTGAAAATTGGCGGTATTGCTGTCAGGTAGTAGGCCTCACTAGGCCTCCCTGAGGACGGAGTCCCTAGCCAGGATGCTTGGGTTTCCAGCATGGCTTGCGGTTAGGTAGTAGGCCTCTATAGGCCTCCCTGGAATACCCGCTATCAAGTAGTTGGCCCACAGGGCCTCCTTGAAGGTGAAGTTCCTGAGCTAGGTACTTTGATTACCAGTTCTCTGTGAGAACTTGTGGTAGTTGGGCCTACAGCTGGAGGTTACTCGCCAGGCAGGCTCAGCTGCTCCCCTCAATGAGGGTCGTCTATGACTGCTCAGCCGCCTGAGCCTGGTCAGACGGTCGTAGGCCTCTCATGAGGCCTCCCTGTTAGATCAGTCATTAGGCCCTTTCGGCCTCCCTACTGCTTTGAAACACAAGCACCTGGTAGATCCTTGATTTGAGCAGGCAGACTCCCCTCGATAGCAAGGGTTGAAAAGCACTACGCTGAGTATTGCTCTCTTGGATAACCCGTCTCTGAGTTCCGGGCTAAGTAGGACTGCCAGTGTTTCAGTCCCTTAGCTTGGATGCCCCCTGGGCACCATCCAGAGGCTCTGTTTTGAACAGACAGGGTTGGCTAAACCGAAGTGTCCATAACACTTAGGGCACCAGGTCAGGCCTCCCTGGTGGCACTCGGGAGAACTGGTTTCCCGAGTAGTGACTGGCTGGGGTTCCTTCAGGTCCCCTAGCCACATTCCCTTAAAGGGACCCCTTCGGTGGAAGTAGTGGTCCCGGGCCTTCGAGCTGTCTGGATGGAACCCCACGCAGTGCGTTAGGGTTCCGTTTAGTTGCATAGCTTGGGCTATGACCGTAGGGAGTGCTGTCACTGTCAGCCCAGTGACCTGAGGGGGAATCGCTCAGGTTTTTCTATGAATTACTTGTGTTGACAGTTGTCACTGCCAATGGGCAGACACTCCCCTCAGCATGGCGGCGTTGGTATATCGTTCCCCATAGCGTCAGCTAGACGCAGCTAGAGTTCCCTTTCGAAATGGAACGTTTAGGTTACGTATGTAACCTCTGTTCCCTGAGAACAGGGAACGAGCGCTGCGTCGCGTTGCCATGCTTCAGGGCCTATCTGCCATACAGTCCCTTCAGACGAGAAGATGTGTATGTGTTGGCACGGCGCCCTTTTATACTTCCGGGTCGCACGATGATGACGTCATGGGCTGAAGTCGGTCAAAGACTTTGCCGTGATTCGATAGTAGCTTCAGACACCAGTCACGCCGAGGGCGTTCCCCCATAGCGTCAGCTAGATGCAGCGCTCGTTCCCTGTTCTCAGGGAACAGAGGTTACATACGTAACCTTAGACGTTTTGTTCTATGCTGGTAGCCAGATTTAGACGTGAAACTTTTGATTGTCACCATTGTTGAGATTCATATGCTGATTGTTGATGTCTGTTTGTGTCTAAACAATGTGGTAGTACAAAATTGTTTTATGCCCTATACGTTTTTAATAACCATCAAAATAACGGATTACTGAAACATTGCTGGATCTCACTATAATCAATAAATATAAAATTAAAACACCCATAAAATCAAAGATTAGACACAGGATGCGATCAGTGACAAGGCCATGATGATTATGGCATTATTACAACAGGCTAAAACACCTGATCAACTTTATCTAGGCCTTTTCTTGCCATAACAAATGTGCTTTACAAACTCACTGCCACAGCAGACAGAGAAACACTAATGTTAAAGAGTCAAGAGCTCAACTAAAACAAACTCTGATCCACATAATGGTGACTACAAACTTTATTATTTTCAATAAAACATCAACATCTCTGTTAATTCTCAGCAAGAACTTCTGTACATGTATGAAACAAATAATGGGTTTCACACTCAGTGTGGCTGGAAGTCAGTTGTAGTTCTTTTGTTTCTGCTTGTCTTTTCTGTTTTTCTGGTCTTGTTTCTCTGTCCTTCAGTGATTCTGCTTATGAGGTGTTCATCAGTGGCTGAATTCACTCACTTCTTTTCATTCCCTCTGTCATATGTACTATATTAGTAAACTAATTTTGGGAATAGTGAATGAGTATATTTCACATCACAATTACAACAAACTCATCAGTATAACGTCATATGTGAACCTGAAGGCAATTCAATATATATATATTTCCTGGCTACTATTCTGCCTTGTTAAAATCTACACCAAATATATAAATAAATAAAATATATTCTTTATTCAAAATGTATTGAGTCTGACCATCTCAACTGGTCTAACCACTGTGATTCCCTTTGAATAACATTAATACTTTTAGTGTAAGTGAAGGTTTTTCCTCCCTTTTTAATGATCTCCATTGTTCTGCTGAGAACCAAGAGTATTATTAAGGGCAATGCTCATCTGCTACAGCCTTCAAAATGAACATATTGTTGCTAGCACTGTCCTTCTTTGCCATAGAAATGCACAGCTGACTATTAGTCGAATAAGTGGACTTTCATATAGCCATTGATTCTAACAGGAAATTACATTGTTATCTTCAGTACATATAGTTGTGTTTGATAAGGCAAGGTTATTACTATTGCTCATACTTAGGTTAGTGATTTGAACAAACCCCGAAACCACTTACAGTGCCGGTCCTACACTTCTGGGGGCCCTAAGCAAAACTTTGTGAAGGGGCACCTGTCAGTTAATTCTTAAAAGCCCCAAAATTTCCACAAACTTTAATGGGTGTCTAATGCTATTTCATGCATTCTTATTTACACTGTTAAAGAGTTGGATTCACATGCTCAACATGGCCAAAAAACGAGTTGGACACATGATGTTCCTGTGCCAAATACACTCCTTCAGGATTCAAATAATTTTCTGAATTTTTTTTTCAGAGTATGGGCCTATATAACATCATAAAGGTCGGGATTCCTTGTATGGACACTTCTTCCGGATGAGCGTGTGCGCTCATCAACGAGCTTTGTTTGGGTCATTTTGTTTTTAGACCACGAAATCAACAATGTCACGAAAGAAGTGTGTTTTTGGTTGTGAGGGAAAGATAACCTTGTTCAGTTTCCCAAATAACCCGGCGTTAAGGAAACCGTGGATGCAGTTTGTTTTCCTGGAGCAGCAGCAACAGAGTTCTGCGAGTGTGTTTGTTTGTTCCCGGTCATGAGTGAAAACCCGCAGGCGGTGAGTGAAACTGCATCAAATGTCTGTGTTTTGTTGGCAATCGCGCTTATATAATGTAAACAACACCAACTTATAGTGAATCGAAAGTTATCCAGGGATAATGCCATGATGTATTGTGTGTGTGCTCGTGACTCTTTAGCTCTGCCCAATTTTAGTAAAAGTTTGCACATTTTATATGGGTTGTAACTTGTAGAGAGAGATTGCTCAAAACTGTGCATGTGTCGAACGCTTGCGTATGCGTACGAGTCAAAAGAAGTATACTTTAAAAGGCTGTGCGTTCGACTGTGCACATACGCTCGTGTACACGTTCAAAAAATGAAGTATAAGTACATTGCAGGAAGGACCTGAGCCATATCTAAACACAACATCAACAATTCACACTGCACACTGCAGACCTACACTGTCAGTTACCAGATTACTAGTCTCAGCCTCAGGAGTCATGCCCAAGGACCATTGGCTGAATGTCTTATGCATATGGGACACTTTTCTGGAAACACTTCATGAGTTTTCAAGTCGTCATCTGATTGGTTGAATTCTACAGGATGTCCGCGAGACTTGTGTTGCGCTCTTTAACGGTCCGTCTGGAAATAAATGCCGTGAAGCCAAACTCCCCCGTGGAAGAAAAATGCCATCGTGTTTACGACTGTGACAATAAGCGCTTACCAGGATAAACTAAATGCTGGATTTTCAAAAGTATGTGAAGTTTCGAGACTCCATTATTGCAGTAAACTTGCACATTGTTCCTGAATGAGTAATTTATAGAAACACATCTGTTATTGCAGAGACATCAACTTTACATTTTCACGCCCATAAACATGGGACATAAACGCGGGACAAATCGAACTGTGATTTGTTGTGTTAACTGTCAGTCAAATGTCCTTTTGGGCGGTCCTTGACCAATGAAAGCTGCGAAAGAGTTCAGACATTCTGCCGTCAGTCTGAAGATCACGCCACTTCTCAGACATTCACAACCCTACAGATATCGTTTCAACATGTGCAATCGGTGAAAAGCCGACCAATGCAGACAGACTGGGGTAACATACAACAAAACCCGACAAAGTGTCTGTTGCTGTCTGCTGGTGCAGTGTGACTTAAGCAACTACCTAGAACACCTTTAAACCATGTACCCAGGCAACCACCTACACCCAGACAAACACTCCAGCATTTTTCAGAATCTAGCTTTTTATTTGTGTCCGCTGGATCAGACTGGATTTTTCCCTGGCGAGTTGGTCTGAAGGGAAATATTGTGAGCTCCCTATATATTTTGAATAAAATTATATTTGGTCTTCTTTTTGATGTTTTGGAGGTCTCTCTGGGATAGGAAGATCGGATAAGTTGCCAGAGGTCTATAAGCAATGAAAAGTAAGAAATTAAAGCCAGGGCACTAAAGCCAGCTTGACAGAAAGCCCACATTTAAACTCTAAGGAGAAACCAGTTCAAAATCCAATTATTATGCACCAGCTCTGAAACTCCCTCTCCACCACGGACTGCTGCTGCATACAGAGTTACACACAGAGGAAATGAAAATATTGCTGTGTGTGTGTGGAATCTATTGACGGAAGGAGCTTGTGGCTTCAATGACTTATGGTGGGCATCACGGTGCAGTATCAATAACTCATTAAAACTACCCACACATCTATTGACCAATCTGCACTGAATATTTCAGAAAATACAGTCAGCATGCACCAATTAAAAAACAATCTTATAAAACAGATTTGTGTAATACTGAGGTATTAATTAGGTGGACATCTACCAGAAAAGGTCAATATGAACCCAAAAAAAACCAAGAAATTCTAATTCTAATTCGTGATTACCACAAAAGAATCACCACAATAATATTTTTTTTTTTCTGGGTGGTTGTCAGAACATTGCAATGCAGTTGCTAAGTTGTTCTGGGTGTTTTTAACATTTCACTTTTTGGTTGCAAAGGTTTTCAAGAAGAACTAGTTGTGGGTATCAACTAGTGTCAGGGTTGCCAGGTTTGTGTAATGAAACCAGCCCAATTGCTATTCAAAACCCACACAATCACCGCTAAATCTAGCCCAAACGAGAAAAAACCAACAACCCACGACAACAGTGTAAAAGCAATTGGCACCCCTGACAAGAGCTTGTGTGAGTGGATTAAGATACCAAGATACTCCAGTTGGGCCCTATCATACACCCGGTGCGATGCCATGCCAGGCAAGTGTTTTTTGTTTCAGTTATCATTTTCACATCCAGCTCCACGTTGTTTAAATAGCAAATACACTCATGCCCATCTGTTGGCCTATAGGTGTGCTGTTCTGAAAACCAGATGTGTTCAGGCACATTGTTGGCGCGTTGCTATTTTGAGGAACTGAAAACGTCTCGGTTACGGATGTAACCCTCGTTCCCTGAGGAGGGAACGGAGACGTAACGTTAGTGACTAACGAATGGGGGTTTCGCTTAGAAGCCTATCAACTTCGAGTTTTGAGAAAACGCCCAATGGCGTGCCAATGCCATGGGGCATGCGGAATTTGCATACGTAGCTCCGCCTCACTGCGTGAGTATATAAGGAAGTACGAGGCAATATCGCATTATGTTACCTGCTTGAGGAGCCAAGACTGAACTCCTGCGTTCCAGGCAACACAGCTGATGTGGCAAGGGGACGTTACGTCTCCGTTCCCTCCTCAGGGAACGAGGGTTACATCCGTAACCGAGACGTTCCCTTTCGTTCAGTCACTACGACGTAACGTTAGTGACTAACGAATGGGGGTCCCAATATAATCCCGCCACTCAGCCGTCTTCCAGCGCCCTGCGTAAGTGTAAGTTCCCTGTCGTAAGACTAGTACGGACGAAGGACTCCCACTTAACACAGGATTACCAAGGTACACTGGGAAGCATATCCCAGTGAGGGAATGCCAAGATGCCTACCCGTGGGGAGGACTTAAGAGACACATATGACCCGGAGAGGGTTGCATATGGAAGATCTCTAGGGTACCAGCCGAAGGTGGATTTTTAACCCTAGGGGTGGCGGGGACACGCCAAGGGAAGAAACCCGCTCACTGCGGAGACTTACGGTGAAATACACATGTGGGGGTCGCCGGAGGGAACCATGCACATGGGGCACCTGGCCGGACATGAGGGTCTGGGCTCGAGAGGGCAGACTGAACTGATGTCGGCGTCGACAGTGCTGGAGGAGCTCAGGGCTCTCGGGGAGCTCACCTGAGGAAAATATCGCACGTATCCAGTCCGTGGAGTGGAGTGGCGAGCAAGCGAAGACACCTGAGCCTGGCCCATCACCGGCCCCTCGGGGGGGCGAGTACATAGTCGGACACTGGCTCCACTCGGAGATTGTAGAATCTGGCGAATGTGTTGGGTGTCGCCCAGCCTGCAGCTCTGCAGATGTCTGCTAGCGAGGCGCCATGCGCTAGAGCCCAAGAGGAAGCCACACTCCGGGTGGAGTGTGCCCTCACACCAAGGGGACATGGTCGGCCTTGCTGCTGGTAAGCCAAAGCAATGGTGTCCACTATCCAGTGAGACAGCCTTTGCTTTGAGAGAGCACTTCCCTTCCGCTCTCCACCATAACAGACAAAGAGCTGGTCTGAGGTCCTGAAACACTGCGTCATGTCTACGTAGGCGCGGAGAGCGCGTACTGGACAGAGCAGTGCCAAGGCTGGGTCTGCCTCCTCCAAAGGCAGCGCTTGCAGGTTCACCACCTGGTCCTTGAACGGAGTGGTGGGAACCTTGGGCACATATCCAGGCCGGGGTCTCAGGATCACGTGAGAGTTAGCCGGCCCGAACTCCAGGCACGCTTCGTCAACCGAAAATGCCTGCAGGTCCCCGACCCTCTTGACTGAGGCCAATGCGGTCAGCAGAGCCGTCTTCATAGACAGAAACTTAATATCGACCGACCGCAAAGGCTCAAAGGGAGGTCTCTGCAGAGCAGTTAGTACTACTGCGAGGTCCCAAGAGGGTACGAGAGGAGAGCGAGGAGGATTCAGTCTCCTAGCTCCCCTCAGGAACCTGATGACCAGGTCGTGCTGACTTACCTTTTTGTTCTCCAAGAGATCGTGGTGGGCAGATATTGCGGCCACATATACCTTGAGGGTGGAGGGAGACAGCCTTCGCTCCAGCCCCTCTTGGAGAAACTCAAGCACGGACCCGATCGGACATTTCCAGGGGTCTTCTTGGCGGGAAGAGCACCAGGTGACGAAGAGGTTCCACTTCAACGCATAGGCATGCCGAGTGGACTCTGCCCTAGCGGAAGTGATGGTGGCGACCACCGTAGGTGGTAGGCCACTCAAACCTGCCGGGTCCCGTCTAGGAGCCACACGTGGAGGTTCCAAAGGTCGGGACGCGGGTGCCAATGGGTGCCCCGTCTCTGAGTAAGGAGGTCCGGTCTCAGAGGAATAGGCCAGGGAGGGGCTGTCGCAAGGAGAATGAGTTCGGGGAACCAGGTCCGGCCGTGCCAGTACGGGGCGACCAAAAGGACCTGCTCCTTGTCCTCCCTGATCTTGCACAGGAGCTGTGCGAGTAGGCTCACTGGGGGAAACGCATATTTGCGTAGGCCCCGCGGCCAGCTGTGCGCCAGAGCATCCGTGCCGAGCGTGCCCTCGGTCAGGGAATAATACAGGCTGCAGTGGGAAGAGTCGTGGGAGGCAAACAGGTCTACCTGTGCGTCGCCGAACTGTTCCCAAATCAGCTGAACCGTCCGGGGATGGAGTCTCCATTCTCCTGGGAGAGGCTGAAACCGCGAGAGCTCGTCGGCTGCGTGGTTCAGGACTCCCGGAATATGGACAGCACGAAGGGACCTCAGGCGCTTCTGACTCCATAAGACGAGATGGCGGGCGAGTTGAGACATGCGGCGGGAGCGTAGACCGCCCTGGTGGTTGATGTACGCTACTACGGCCGTGTTGTCTGTCCGGACGAGCACATGTTGACCCTTCAGCAACGCTCGGAAGCGGTGCAGGGCGAACCGTACTGCCAGCAACTCGAGGCAATTGACATGCAGGAGGCGCTGGGGTCCTGTCCAGGAGCCCGCGGCTGCTTGTCCATTGCACATGGCACCCCAGCCCGTGGCAGAGGCATCCGTCGATACGACAACATGCCTGGAAACTCGTTCTAAGGGCACACCGGCCCGTAGAAAGCTGAGGTTCGACCACGGGGTGAGCGTCTGTAAGCAGGCCCGAGTCACTTGGATCCGGAGCGTGCCAGACTGCCATGCCCATCTCGGGACTCGATCGCGAAGCCAGTGCTGAAGCGGTCTCATATGAAGCAATCCGAGCGGCGTTACCGCGGCTGCAGATGCCATATGCCCCAGGAGCCTCTGAAAAAGTTTCAGTGGAACCGCATTCTTGCTCTCGATTTGTCGGAGGCAAGTCAGCAGAGACTGCGCGCGCTCGCTCGAAAGCTGCGCGTACATGGCGACCGAGTCGATCTCCATACCGAGAAAAGAGATCCTCTGCACTGGGCAGAGTTTGCTCTTCTCCCAGTTGACCCGAAGGCCCAGACGGGTTAAGTGGTGGAGAACCAGATCTCTGTGTCCGCAAACCTGCTCTCGAGAGTGGCCTAGTATGAGCCAGTCGTCGAGGTAGTTCAGGATGCGGACCCCGTGCTGCCAAAGGGGCGCAAGGGCTGCCTCGGCAATCTTCGTGAAGACGCGAGGGGACAGAGATAACCCGAATGGGAGAACTGCGTACTGGTATGCCCGCCCCTCGAAAGCAAACCGTAGGAACGGTCTGTGTCGAGGAAGGATGGAGACATGGAAGTAGGCGTCCTTCAGGTCGATCGCTGCAAACCAATCGTCCGGACGAACGCATTCGAAAAGGCGTTTCGCAGTCAACATCTTGAACGGAAGCCGGTGAAGGGATCGGTTCAAGATGCGAAGGTCCAGGATTGGCCGTAACCCACCGGTTTTCTTGGGTACAATGAAGTAGGGGCTGTAGAACCCCGACCTCATTTCGGCTGGAGGGACAGGCTCGATCGCACCCTTCGCCAGTAGAGTGGCAATCTCCGCACGCATGACGGGGGCATGGGCCCCGGTCACGGTATAGCGGACTCCCCTGTAACGGGGAGGAGCCTGCGCGAACTGAATCGCGTAGCCGAGCCTGACGGTCCGGGCAACCCAGCGGGACAGCCCCGGAAGCTGAAGCCAGGCTTCCAGAGACTGCACCAACGGGGTCATACGGACAGTAGGCGTACCCCGGGTGGGGCAGCGAGGCAGCGTTACCGGCGCGGACAGGGGAGGCTGTTGGGCGTCCCCGGGTCGGAGCACGGTTAACGGCTGCGCCCTGACAGAGGAGACCAGGGAAGGACTCGCGTTCCACGGGGGTCTGCTCTGCCAGGGGGCTGGCGACAGAGAGGGACGAGAGTGGCGTGACCCGAGGGTGGCGCGCACTGCCGTCACCGATCTCTGGGGGCTCAGGGATGGGTTTGTCAGTTCTTTCTTTAACCACATTAGGGTGCTGCTGACCCGGGGGCCAGCAGCTGAACAAAAGATTCTCCCCCGGCCCTCCACCGGGGGAAGGAGCGGCCCTGCCGCCGTCTCCTGGAAAGAACTGCCCATCCCTGAGCCGTCCGCATCAGGAGCGCCGCTTAGCCTGGCGTTTCTTCGCGGGCTGCGGGGCTGGAGCGGACTGGGACGCCTTCCTGCGGCTGCCTCTGCGCGGCCCGGGTGGAGGCTGCTGCTTGGGTGGCGCAGAGGCGGAGGAAGCCGCGGGAGGACGTCCTCGGCGGCGAGCAGGCTGAGGCACCTGCGCGGGCGGTGGGGTGGAGGCAGCAGCTGACCGCCGGGGCAGGATGTATTTTATTGCCTCAGTCTGCTTCTGAGCGGCCGAGAACTGTTGGGCGAAGCTCTCGACCGCTCCGCCGAATAGCCCATCCTGTGATATGGGGGCGTCGAGGAAACGTGTTCGCTCGGCGTCGCGCATATCAGACAGGGTGAGCCATAAGTGTCTCTCCTGGACCACATTTGTGGACATCACCTGACCCAGGGAGCGCGCGGTCACCTTCGTCGCCCGGAGAGCGAGGTCGGTGGCGGCACGCAACTCATTGCTGAGCCCTGGATCAGCCCCTCTCTCGTGCATATCGCACAGCAACTTGGCTTGGTAAGCCTGAAGAGTTGCCATGGTATGCAAAGAAGCGGCGGCCTGCCCCGCAGCTCTATAGGACTTCGCCACCAGAGATGACGAAAACCTACAGGCCTTGGAGGGGTGCTTTGGGTCACCACGCCAGGACGAAGCGCTCTGTGGACACAGTTGCATCGCAACAGAACGTTCGACTGGGGGGACCCCAGTGTACCCATGAGCCGCGGCTCCATCGAGAGAGGTGAAGGCGGAAGAGGCCGCCAAACGTTCACGGGAAGACAACGGGGCCTTCCAGGAACGCGCGACCTCTTCATGCACCTCGGGGAAGAAAGGTATTGGAGGAGCGGCCGGACGGGTGTCCGAACGCGCCGCCCCCAAAAACCAATCATCCAACCGCGAACGCTCGGGCTGAGGCGGAGGGTTCCACTCCAGTCCAAGCGCTGCGGCGGCCCGAGAGAGCATGGCTGTCAATTCTGGGTCCGACTCGGGCAATGCTGGGACACCCGAAGGTGGCAGCACAGCCGAATCCTCATCCTCAGATGACTCCAGCCCACCTTGTGATGCGGCGATAGACATCACTTCCTCCTCCGCCGCGCCAAACGCCACAGTCGGGACAGCAGGAGCCGGCCCCGATGTAGACGCTTGAGCGCGGGCCGGGTCAAGTGCCTGAGAGGGGGGTGTGGGCCGAGGAACTAGCGTCGGAGCTTTATTCCACACCGTCACCCTCAGATCACCCTGGTCACCAGCCAAAGTGCCGCCTCCAGAGGAGACCGCAGATTGGGGGGGGACGGAGGGGACTCTCGTTCCGGCATCAGCACGGAATTCACGGAGTCTCGATCGTAACACTGAGATGGCCAGGTTCCCGCAGAGAGAACATGAGTCATCCACGAGCGCTGCCTGAGCGTGCTGAAAGCCCAAACACGTCACACAGCGCTCGTGCCCGTCGAAAGAAAAAAGCGATCTACCGCACCCAGAAGTGCACGGACGAAACATCCTGAAAAGGACGCGTCACGTGCAAGCTCTTTTATGAGAGGAAACTTCACAGTCGATGCCGAAGCGCCCAGGGAAACACACACCAGCTGGATGCAGACCACTGCACAGATCAGCAGGCAGGAAGTATGCGATCACTGGAACGCGCCGTCACACCAACACCGACTGGAAAGCTGCTCGTCTCGAAGAAGCTGACAGAGTCTCAGAAGGCTGTAGGAGTGAAGAGGTAGGTACTCTTGGCTCCGAAAGCAGAAACATAATGCGATATTGCCTCGTACTTCCTTATATACTCACGCAGTGAGGCGGAGCTACGTATGCAAATTCCGCATGCCCCATGGCATTGGCACGCCATTGGGCGTTTTCTCAAAACTCGAAGTTGATAGGCTTCTAAGCGAAACCCCCATTCGTTAGTCACTAACGTTACGTCGTAGTGACTGAACGAAAGGGAACGACTGCGCCATAGACCAACAAAAACCTGAAAAAAAGAAGTGTTCAGTCTTTCCACTCGCAAATTCTGCCATGTAAATCCGCCATGTTGCAAGCGCAACTGGCTTTTAAAGGGAAAGTTATGTTATGCCCAAAACACACCCATGACTCATTAAGAGACTAGGTACAACCCTTTTGAACCATGCGCCGACCGTTTTTTCCCCATTATTAAACTAGCAAAAGTGGATTCGGACACGCCCTAAGTGCACCTGCGCCATGCGCTTCAGCGTTCAGATTGTTAAAATTGGGCCCTTAAGCTAGTCCAAAAACAATGTTATTGGTCATTTACTTCCGGAGAGAAATAGTGAGTCACTGGACAAGGACGAAACTTTCTAGTACATGTGTATCAACTCCCTGAGTTCTTGCACACTAAAGGCTTGTTCACATAAAGGCCGATAACTAGAACGATAAAGATATAGTTCTAAAAATCATTCGAAATATAAAAGAATTAAGCTCACACAACAGCTATAATGATAATGAAACAATATAATTGGAATCGCTTTCAGAACAACTGATGAACGATTAAAACATTGACATCCAATCAGAATCCATCCTGTTTTAAACAGCTTGAGCATTTAAAGCGGCAGACCACAAAACTGAAGCACATGCTTAGAATAAAAAAAATATATTGTCCACTGGTGTGGATGCTAATATAATTAGCGTTATAATAGTTATCACTCTTGGAGTGAATGGGCTTTAACAAATGAAGTACTGTATACTTTGAAAGGCTACGTGTTCGGCTGAACATATACACTAAAAATGTGCTTCTAAACTGATTGTAGTATATTTGGGCTTAAAGGGATAGTTCACCCAAAAATGAAAATTCTGTCATCATTTACTCACCCTCAAATTGTTCCAAACTCGTATGAGTTTCTTTCTTCGGCTGAACACAAAATAATATATTTTGAAGAACAAAGCAGATAGAGCAACCATTGACTACCATAGTATTTTTTCCCTACTATGGTAGTCAGTGGTTGCTCTATCTGCTTGGTTATACTTGGTTACTTTCTTCAAAATATCTTCTTTTGTGTTCAGCAGAACAAAGAAACTTATACAGGCTTGGAACAACTTGAGGGTGAGTAAATAATGACAGAATTTTCATTTTTGGGTGAACTATCCCTTTAAGTATGAAAACTTTTATACTTAAGACCCGTGCACACCAAGAACGATAAAAAGATAACTATATTAATGTCCATACCAACACACAATATAATTCTGTTTATTATGAGCTCACGCTGCAGTTTTGTCTTCTACCACTTCTTTTTTTTTATCATTCATCAGCTGGAAAAAAATAGTTGTGAAAGTGATTCCAGCGATATAATTCCTCTGTATTGTTGGGGGTGTGAACTCTGTTATTCTTTAACATTTAGAAAGATTAGAACTCTTTCCCCGCCATTGACAGATATTTCTGTTCCACTATAGAGCGGTGCAGGTATGACATCACTCTGTAGGCCAACTGGCCGTTAGCATCACACTGGTTCCCACGACAAAACCCCAATAGGATTTTCCCATAGGCTTTTGGATAATCACTAAAAACAAGCTCTGTGATCAACAAAAGTTTATGACACTTAAACCTTTTTTTCCATCAAGATAATTGTCACAGATAAACCCAATTTTATTAATTTTGAAGCCTAAATGCAGCCGCAAGAAGTAAAAAGTTAAAGGTAGGCTATACGGACTATGGTTGCTTGACTTCAATGTCACCACCAATAAGTTACCAACAACTATTTCATTTTTTATCTCAAAACATTTCCCCAGAACGTTTGAGTTAGACTAGTTTATAAGAGCACAATTATAAACATAATAAGGCTTTAAAAGCAGACTGAGGTAACCTGTTCAGCGTGATGACGATTAATCTCCTCGGCAGCCTCTGTAGTCCCATTTAGCCACTTGTTAGCAACTGCCTTTTTCAAGAAATGTAACAGCTTAGAAAAATCACGACTGGGGTAAAACTGATGTATTCTCTGTACTCGCTTATGTGTTTTGGCCTTCAAAGAGATGTCATACCTGCACCACTCTATAGGCGGAAGTGAGAGACTATACGTTTTGAATGCTTATATCTTCTAAATGCGAATTTTGAGATTTTGATTTCATGATGACTTTAAAGTCGCCATGAAACGGAAGTTGCAAGTCTTTTCTTCCCTGTGTAATATATAGGCTATCCGAGTGAGATTGCTTAAAAGTGCGACTTTCTGTGTTTTCATTGTTAAATAGGGGTGCTATTAAAAATCTTCTGAAAGAGCACTGAATCTTCAGATAAAAACACAGGTGAAGAAGAAGCAGAAACAAGCAATATCATAGGTAAAATAATGCGATCGCCAACTTTTAACAGCATATCAAAACTGCCTAATGTTACTGAATGAAATGTTGACCCAGGACGAGCTCTAGGACTGTGAAGGTTTGAGGTGTTTATGGACTAAATCTACTCCATCTGTGTTTGATCATCGTTCTGAATCCAATTCAGATGAAGTCTTTGGCAAAAATGTTGCTTTTTTTTTACTTACTCACATTCAAGTGTTGATAAAAAGCTACAATAATTAAGCTAGAACAAAACGGCTCTGTTCTTTCATTCGATATATTGCATGTTCAGATATTCATACAACAAAATATTCTGGGGGCCATGAAAATTTTGTGAAAATGATGAAAAATGCTGGCGGTTAAAGAGTTAAAATGATCTCTTTACACATTACTCTCTTTACACAACACATCACTCAGAACACTTAACTGGTTAGCAAAACACTAACAGCTATCATAAGAACATCTTAGCACATCGTTATAATGACCTAGGATGGTATCAGCGAGTGTCATGTGAGGTTTTCTTTTGACTATGGAGTGAAACTGATATATGGTGTATTCAGAAAATGTGAATATAAGTCAAGAAGATGAGGAATATATTATAAGAAACCTCTATGAAATATGTAACATCTGTTATGGTTGAGGTTGAATCCTGCTCTCACATGGGGAGAGACCTCATCATTATCCGATACACCCCAGAAGTCACACTTATCCATATGTATGACTGAAGGAGGAATCGTCAGCTGTAATATCCATCCGATGTATAGCACACCTCCCCCACAATGTCAGCATGCGATAAGAAACGCTTGCACTTTCAAAGTTTGTTTAGATAGTTTTTTTCCCGACTGTACCACAGTGGGAATTGTAATTGTGTGTTTTTGCTTTACTCGAGCTGCAGTAAAGAAGCCCCAGGGGCTGCCTTTTTCTTTTAGAAGAACTGAAAAAACCCACATCTTATTGCTGAAGATATTATACAGTGCTCATCCCTCAGTGCACCTTCTGCCTTCAACCCTGACACCCACGTAAAGCTGTTCAGCCTAGGGTGGTGTGCCATTCAGAGGTGAGTTGAGAATACCTGTGAAATCCCAATTCAATATCTGAATTTCAGTTGAGGTAGGCAAACAGAATGCAGAATTATAATTTGAATTAGAAAGAAGCAGAGTTGAGATGGTAAAATTCATATAACTGCTCTATATGTATTTTTGGTAATAGTGTGCTTGATACATATGTTACATGTACTTACCATAGTAATAACAGTAAATTATGCATATTATACAACTAACCCTCAACTGAACCCTATATAGTAAGTACATGTAGTTAATTATTATTACTCAGTACTTAAATATATAATAACACTGTAACAATGACACCTTAAAATAAAGTGTAACCATATTTTTTAATAAACCAATAATTTGGTACAAATTGTTATCATACACTCAACATATGGATTCTTTCCAGAAACAATATATTACAAGAAAAGTGATTCAATCATATACATGTTTTCTTAACTTGCCTATAAGAGAGTAGCCATTTCTTTTTTTTTCTTTTTCTTTTTACAATTTAACATATTGCAGTCTGTAAAAAAAAAATAACTCTGATTTCTTGTCAATATATAATACAGTCAATCTAACAAATCTAATCAAAGCTCTTTCCCGGTTAAGATGTGTGTGTGTGTGTTTTGTGTGCTTTCCACGGCATTCATACTGAAAACCAATGCTGCCACTCATTCTTTTTGCCACTCAGTGGGCGTAACCGCAGACACTCCGGCCGACGGTGACGTCACGTGCATACCCTCTATAGCCAAAATCTCAGTAGGTACTTATTTTAAATAAGTCCTTAATTTGCGAGCACTAAAAAAGTATGTTCTATAGGCCTATATTGGGAATGTGTATGTAATCCGGATGTACTACTCATGTCAGAAAAAGGCATAATTAGTCCAAATGAATTAATTGTGAAAATATTGTGAAATGTGTTTTGAGATACTTCTGTTGTTACTAGGGCTGGGAGTCAGTTGTAACCTATACTAGGCTACATTAGCATCCTATAATATTGAAGGTAAAAATGAACTGATTTGTATACAAACACTTAAATTACACTCTGATGTTTTTTTTTTATAATAATAAAGTTATAATATTAACTTTACAATTACATAATCATATTTCTACTCCAGCTTGTTTTTTTTAAATATATACATTTAAATGGCTGTCATAAAAACTTATGAATTCAGATTTATTCATATATGCATTAAATATTGAAGAACATAAAAAATTATAATGAATATGTAATATGGTGCATATATTTAGCAAAATGCTCCTCTCTAAAGTTATATTTAGCTGACTAACGAGTTTATGGACACTGAATATGTTTTTTCTAAAGTAAATGTGTTTTACTGACGTCTTTCCACGGTTGAAACACCGATTTAGCGTTTTTGGAATTTCGTAATAAAATGGACGTGATTTGAAATCTGAGACTTTGTTTTATATCAGAAGTAACAAAGCACAAAGATTATTGTGTTTTATTGGATGGGAGGCGCGTTACAAAGTTCCTTCATTCATCAAGTGAAAACAGCATGACTAATTGATTCTTGGGATATAAGAATCGATATTGGTTCGTAAAAATGAGAATCGATTAAAATCGAGAAATTAATATTTTTTTACCCAGCCCTAGTTGTTACTCAACTGAATTTCAGTAAATCCCTCTTCTTGCTATTCCCATTCCAAGTCAATATCATGTGTGGCATGAAGCCAACTCAATTCAGATGCACACTCATGAATTTAAAAGGGAGCCATTTCTTGCATTTTGCCTAACCTAGCAAGTACTAGATTTGAAAATGGTGCATAAATCCAACCGCAGCAAAAGCTGTTTCTGCAAAACAGAGACAATCAACACATTGGTCATTTCAAATAGCACATGCCAGACAGATGCATCTGTTTATTGACGTTGGGGCACTGTTGTGCAGGCATATCTGCATTTAATGTGTACGGCTAGCAAATGTTCACAGTTTTCTAAATGTGAAAGATTTTCTGCTCACTGGGATAATGTGATATCAGAGGAGGCCATTAGCAATGAAACAGTATGCCACAAAACAACACAATTAAGATAATTAATGCATTTAACATCCTCACGCTTTTCTTCTGAAGTGAATGTTATCTAATCAATCACCTTGATTTTGCTCAGCCAAGCACTATGAGCAGAACATTTTTTTCCACATTAATCTACACTCCATACCACAGAAAGAAATTGCTGGAAACTATCGGGTCGCAAAACCAACATGATAAAATATTTAAAATCCATGCATTTATGTTTTACCACAGTTTACAATAATAAGTGATACACTGAATTAATTTGTCTTAAGATTGCACATTAGTCACACATAAAGTGGTATTTACTGTTATTTCACAAAAAAAGAAGGCACACATACTTATTCAGTGGCGTCTGTTTCTGCTTATTTGTAGTCACAGGACAGTATGTTCACATCACATTTAGAAAGAATGATAATTTCTTAAAAATTTCCACCAAAATACGACCTGATGAGTTTTAGCACACTCTCCAGTGACAGTCACAATACAGTTCTATATTCAGTCAGAGAAACAGAGGAAGCTCCCAAAAAACGCTTTATTTTATGACATATGCAGAGATAAATATGGATATCAGACAGTCCGGTATAAAGAGATGAGACGAACTGACAAACTGAATTTATTTATAAAATAAATACACAATAGTGATAGCCTTTATGGTTTGGCTGATTTCTTCAAGTGGTTGTATTTACAATGTTTACTATAGTAATGGTTAGTCTTTTGCATCACATTTAAATATTTCTGCCTTATACGGTGATCAGAATCCACATCGGATCACAAGCAGAAGTTATTTCAAACACTCGCTGCTGTCTGAAAGTGAGTTTTTGAGCTAAAATGATTTTAATGCTGATGTTTGGTGGTATATGAAATTATCCGCGGCGCTGCTGTCTCCAGACTAAACTCCGCCTTTGTTCGTAGCCACTCCTCAAGTCCGAGCTGGCCCACTTTGGACCAAGGTATTCGGTGGTTTAAAAACTTTGGACGTTGTCCCCCCAAGGAAGTGTTGACGAGGCCCGATCAAGCACCGGAAATTACAGTGGAAACACAACTGGCCCTGACACACACTAGCACGCCTGACTTTAGCCCGACAATGGAAATGCGGCTAATGAAAGGTGAGCATTCACACTTCAAAAGCAATCTGTTCAAATGCATTTTCGACTATTCTGGAAGTGATCAAATGTGAACAAGCATAAAATATTTTAGTCCCCGTTTACACATAGGCCTACCTGTATGCGTCATCCACTTGTGATCCGATTGACCAAAACGCATCTTAATATCAGGTGTAAACAGAGCCTGAGGGGCCGTTCATTACACGAAAACTGCGTTTTGGGGGCCTGAAAATGCGAACTTTTAAAAACGGGCTTCCAAATGCAATTTTTAGAAACCGATACTGTTAAACTACGTCTCTGTAAACTACAAAAACATGAATTTGTGAAAACAGTGACATCATGAGCATGCATATTACAGTCTATAGCCACATAGTGTTTCTTTACAAAGTGACATCGCCATCTACTGGCCTGGCATAAATTATAATACAAAAATAATGGATCAACGTGAAACGGGGACTGTTTTGGCAATGCTCTAATCTATACATAGAACTTTTTTTCCCCGTTTTCAGTACATCGTTGTCGTGTAAACGTATCCTAAGAAATATGTGTGTCTTGAGATCACTATCCAAAGACTTTCCAGGGATTATGGCACTAGATTGGATTTCCAAGCACAGAAAGCAGTATAAATATGAACCTCAAAGAACTTTCAAAGCAAATTATAATTAAGAACCCAGTTTATTCTAATTACTAGTCTTCATCTTTGTTTGGGAAAGTGTCCCAGTCTGCTCCTGTCTAATTATTGAGTGTTGACGAGGCAGCTGGAGCTGACGTTCTCGTTAAGCACTCCAAACGAGAACAATTAGTGCTGTTCAAAGCTGAACATTATACATGCCTCAAGATGCTCATCTGTTTTTGCACCAGCTGACACGCAAATGTCGACACTTGATATTACTTCAGCTCACTGTGAGTGTGCTGATGTTTTTGTGCTCAAATTAAACTGCAATATATCAGCCAGCTCAAACAATCTGTATTGTAATACAGCTTTAAACCCTATGCATGAGGATTCTGTCCTTTAGGATCGCATCTTGTGACATCATGTTCTGTTTTTGGTTCGTTTACATGTCTTTTGGTCTGTGTTGCGTTCATAATTTCAGTTGAACCGCACCAGAGTTTGTTTGGAAGCGACCCATCTTTTCAGCGGTCCCGTCCTTTTGATTGGTGCACACCAGGGTTCAGATGGTAGCGTTCACACTTATTCAAATGAACTACACTGATAGTACAATCGCACAGGGGTTCATTTTAATCCAACCAAAGATGCCAAGTGTGAACAGACCTTGTCAACTGATAAGACACTTTCGGTTTTCAAACATTTTTGAGAATTCTTTATTAAAGTCAACTGAGGACAGATGACTGTTGCTATTTGTTGACTGAGTATTTTAGTAAATGTCTGTAAGTTGTATCTTCTTCTATCTTAAATTCTCTTTTACCTGAGACAAAATATCACAGTGGACACCTGCAGGAGGCAATGTCTGCTAAGACTGTTAAGATGCAATTGTTTATAGCACTGCAGGCACGGAGAGACATGTTATTGATGGCCTCGTTGTTGAGCTCTAAGGTTTTTCTAGATAGAAATTTGAGTGATAATCCAGCTGGAAGGAAGTCATCATCCTTGAAATCCTCCTTTTACTCCCATTCACAGAAAAAAAAAAGAAAGGTGTTCAAATACCGCAGGCTAGTGATGTTTCTCTGTTCAGATTCGAACCATTACTGCAAGTAAGTATAGATGCCATGCTACATGGTATGTTTTTAAATAATGTTTGTGTATCTCTGACTTACACAATACAGAATCGTACTTTTTCATAGCTTTTTTGTTTTGTTTAATAGATGCGACTCTTTTGTTTGTTAGGCAAATATAACATTTATTTGTTTTTTTTAATGTTTTTTATGTTAATATCAGCCAATTTGGATGTTACGATCTGACATATAATAATTAATGGCCTATATAAAAATTGATTTCTACCAAAATGCTGCTTTTATTTAAATTAAAATTTCAATTTTGTTTTTCTTTCTTTTCATCCCTGTTATGCCATGACATTTAGACATCAATAAAGAATGTAACTTTTCATTATTCAACAAAACACTGAAAATAATAATAATTTAGTTCTATTTGCTAGCACCCCCTTCCCTTTATAAAACACCCAGCCCAAAGTCATACAGGCTTTGCATTCATATTTTTCATTTTCATGAACAGTAGTTGGCAACAGGGTCATGCCCTGTATAATATCTTAAATGCTATTGCAGAATAATTCATAAAGTAATGCCTTTAACGACTGATTGTAAAGTAATTCATGTATTAAAAATTCAGTCTGCTGCTGTACATCAATAAGCTTGCTATGGCTTTCATACCAGCAGAGCTTTTATTTATTACAATACGCACTGAAATTGAGTGATACAACCATAAATTACTTTATTCAAAATGTTAAATTCTGAATAAGGTTTTGCTTTTAAAAAAGGGCCAGACTGTATTTACAGTGGGTATAAAAGGTCTACACAACCCTGTTTAAATTGCAGCTTTTTGAGATGTAAAAAAAAAAAAATCAATCCAAGTAAAATCATGCCAGATAATTTTTCGCATTTAATGTAATATTGAAGCTAACCACATTTATGTAACAAGCAAAAGGAAAAAAAAAGAAAAGATTTAAAGGGGTACTACACAGCTGGAAAGATGAATGTGTATTTAAATTGGGTCATTTATGTAATAGAAATGTGAAATTAATTTAGAAGTTGGTGCCTTCTAGACTGAGAAAAGCCATAAAATGCATTTTGGGCTCATATGGATGAAAGACAACAACTCTTAGAATGCACTTGCTTCACTGCCCTACGAGGCCACTCCCAAGCCACGCCTACCAGTTACATCACTTGCCCACCGCGGCACCATCCCCACTGTCGTTTTCATTTTTATAGTAATAAAATAATTTAGTTCAGTTAGAGAACAGACACTGCAATTAAAAACTGAACGTGTCTGTTCAATACAGCCCGAGCCGAATGAGTGTTGCAGCACAAACACAGCAGGAGTCAGATTTAATTCATCACAAGAGTGAGGAGCTGAAGGACAAGATGATCGCTGAAGATTTGGTTTCAAAGCGAAATGTAAAAGTGCCTATTTAAGTGAGTTTGTCATTGTACAGTTTTGTTGTTGTTTTTTTCATTTAAGGGTTAGTTCACCCAAAAAAGAAAATTCTGTCATTAATTACTCACCCTCATGTCGTTCGACACCCGTAAGACCTCCGTTCATATTCGGAACACAAATTAAGATATTTTAGTTGAAAGCTGATGGCTGAGAAAGGCTGTGCCTCCACGACGAATGCACGAGAATATGACGTAGCGCCGGGGTTCGGGAATCCATGAAATGCACACTTTAACTCCATTTTGAGAACTACGCCGAGACCTAAAGCACGATCAATGTAGAATTCAACAGCTTAGACATGCGCGTCTTCCTCTGCTTGTAAACAAATCGCTTCTGGGTCATGTGTCCGAACGCCGGATCTGCGTCATATTCTCGCGCATGCGTCGTGGAGGCACACACGGAAGACAAGAACAAGTTGGATAAAGGCGTTATTTTGATTTTTTTTTTGCGCACAAAAACTATTGTCGTCGCATCGTGAAATTATTGTAGAGTCACTGTGGTGAGATGGACTTTGTAACGACGTTTTAAGTGCCTTTTATGGGTCCTGGGAGTGTAAATGTACTGAATGCCAATGTAGGCCTATCTGAAGCCTTTCTCAGCCATCAGCTTTCAACAAAAATATCTTCATTTGTGTTCCGAATATGAACGGAGGTCTTACGGGTGTCGAACGACATGAGGGTGAGTAATTAATGACAGAATTTTCATTTTTGGGTGAGCTAACCCTTTAAGAATAATAGGCTAATGAACCCACAATTCAAGCAACCCGTCCCCGAATTGGTGATAATTCTATACCGAAACTAAAATGAGCACAGGCCTTCATTCACGGCTGCATTGTCAGTCATTCTCAGCCGCACAGTCATTCACGGTGCATGTCCAGTCTGGCGCATTTTCAGTTCATGCCTATGGAAGCTTAACTTTCATAGGAATTAATTGAGAACACTCGCTTTGCTCCACACTGCTCCTTTACAAATGCCAGAGCGGCCGTACGCATTTACATTCTGTGAGTGAGATCCCACCCCTATGGGCGGGTTGAAAACATGCGGAACTAGCTCCTACTACTGGCTGTAGTCTCTAGCTATCTAGCGATATTTGCGTCATCGGAGGCTTTTTTCAAGACATAAAATACATACATCTCTCGTCTCAGGGGGATATGAGTGGGGGAAGCACGATCATTCGAATATAGGCCCTACTACCGGGTTTCTACTGATACAAAGCTTAATGCTAATCACTAAAGTAGCTAACCCTTTAAAATGTTTCACACACTAGTTGCACACACTGGTTGCACACACAGATCTGGGCTCTGATTGGGCTATTTCAAAAAGTTCCTCCTCTTAGATTTGTGTTTGAGGATATTGTCATGCTGAAAAATTATATTCTTCTTCATGATGGAGGACCTCAGGTGTTTTTTTGTTTGCCAAAATGGACTGGTATTTGGCACTATCCATGATTTCCTTCTATCTTCCCCAGTTCCAGCTAAAGAGAAGTAGTCTTATAGCATATTGCTTGCATGCACATAGTGGGTTTGGTGTCTTTTGGGTGATAAGCAGTGTTGTGCAAAAAATATATTTTAAAATTATGACTAAATTTGGTTTAATCGGACCATAAAATTATAAAACTAATTATGGACCACTAATTATGCCACATGATTTTGAAAGCTTATAGCTTCTGTCTGGCCACCCCAACCTAGTCCATTGTCATATGCAGCACATGATCTATATTCACCAGATATTCCTGTAGTTCCTTTAATGTTGCTGTAAATCTCTTGGTGGCCTCTTTAGGGAGCCTCCTTAAAGAGTTCATCATGTTTTACATCAGGTTTTGACAGATTCCCTGTTGTCATTGTGGTGCCCATTGTCTCCACATGTTGACGATGGACTTCCAAGGCATATCTAATGTTTTGGAAATACTTTTGTACCTTTTTCGCGATTGGTATCTCTTCACAATGAGATTTCACACATCCTTTGTAAGCGGTTAATGGCTTAGACAAGGGGTCTCAAACTCATTTTACCTGGGGGCCGCTGGAGGTAGACTCTGGGTCAGGCTGGGCTGCATCAAGTATTCCAAAAAAAAAAGTAGCACAACTGATCCAGTCTTCTCAATCTTTATTATTAACAGTTCATGAATGTTTCTTCTGAACATGAACTGTTCCTCTGAATTTGAACTAAATAAAGCCTATAGAAATTAAATCATGTAATATGAAATAATGAATGATTTTAATTTTATATAAAAAAATACTAATTTCTAGGTTCTAATTCTAGTTGGGAAAGAATCCGCAATAGATCTGCAAAAAACTTTGAATTCTCTAGTGGTCTGGTGGTAGAATTTTTGTCAACCGTGTCAAAGGTTCCGGGTTCTAATCCGCTCTCATATAGTTTTTCTTCATTAAAATCAAAGATGTTCATCAATGATTGTATAATAAGACCATGGACACGTTTGCATTTTGTTTTGTGATTTCACCGGAAAGAATAGAGTCTCTCTCAGCAACGGCATTAAGCGATAGATTGGAGAGCTCGTCTGTGTGTGAAGACTGTGCACGAGCCAAAAGAGAACGTTAACCCCGCCTACTTTTGTTTGCTTGGCCATCTCAATCATTTTGACATTGACGAGCGCTGTTAGACCACATGCGTTTCAACTGTCTGATCAGCTTCGTTCGTCTGTTCCTGTCAATCACGCGGTGTCAACCAATTTTACTGCACGAGGGAGGGGTGAGCCAACTCTCTCTCTCTCTCTCTCTCTCTCTCTCTCTCACACACACACACAAAAAGGAGGCAGCAAGCGTGGCAAGCGCTGCACATGCAACGATTCAGCAAAAAGGTGCTTTTCAGAGCAACCATTGGGGCGCACTAACACTAAACTTTGACGTCCAGAAGGGGGCCACAAAATATCATCCTGCGGGCCGCGAGTTTGAGACCCCTGGCTTAGACAACTACTTTGCAGCTACTGTACATGCAACCTGATCTCACAGAATTCCGTGAAATGAACACGAGCCCCTTCACTCAAAATCTGTGGCAGTTTCACGGAATCGCCGAAAATTAGATGATGGGTCCACGGCAGTGATTCCTATGTAAGTCAATGACAGTATACAGATGCGGCATGGTTATCGTCATGAAACTATGATTTTGCCATTATGAGTGTGATTCTCGATTAAATCAGCCAGCATAATTTTATTTACAAGTATTTTCTTTTTTTTTATTAACAGGATTCAGACCCAATCCCTTCCCTAAACCAACCCATTTGTGTATTATAAAAAACAGGATATAACAGGCAGATACGACTGCAGGCACAATTTATTCAAAAAGTACAAATATTCCAAGTGTTCCGAGGCCAAACGATTGATTTGTGTGAAGAAAATCCCCAAAAGCGATCAGCAGCGTTGAGTCCATCTGACAAAGATCATAAACACATTTCAAATTTTACCGCCGGAAGAAACATTACGTCAGCTTTGACAGCATTGGCTGTCGTATGTCTCGTGACCAATTGCGTCATTACGTCGGCTTTGATTGTAAAATGCCATTGGCTCTCTTGTGTCTCGTGACAGATTGCGTCACGCTAAAGAGTCGTGTGTATTATTTGAATGAGATATGAATGAGTTTGTTCACGGAGCGGCGGGATCATCATTTCAGCGATTAAAACTTTAAGATCAACTCTGTTCTTTACATGAAGACATCGTGTGACTTCAGAAGACTTGGAATGCAACATGAGTTAATACTTTTATACTGTTTTTGGTCCGTTTTTGCAGTAAATACCAGCGACTTTACTCGTATTTGCCTGTTATGTGTTTTATATTGTTGAGAGTGGGTAGGTTTAGGGTAGGAGTGGAGTTAGTTGCTCCAAAATAAAAAAGTAGCCTATAAATATTCATAAAATTATGTCTACTTTTTACTGTCATTGACTACATAGGAATCACTTCCGTGGACCCATCACGGAATTTTCGGCGATTCTGTGAAACTGCCACAGATTTTGAGTAAAGGGGCCCGTGTTCATTTCACGGAATTCTGTGAGACCAGGTTGGTACATGTCATCAAAATCTCATTAGAGTATTAGTAGACTGTCTGCTTAATATCTGCTAACGTTGTATTTGTATGGTCCCCAAACAGGCATTCTACTGACTATAAGTAACATTGCAACTACATGTCAAATTATTCTACTAACCCGAACCCTAACCTTAACCTAACAGTCTACTAATTCTCTAATGTGAATAAATACAACACTTTTGTTTTTGCCCCCATTTTTCACGAGCTGAACTCAGAGATATAAAACTTTTTATATGTACACAAAAAGGCCTATTTATCTCAAATATTGTCCCCTCCCGAAAGGCGCTTGTCTGGCTATCACCAGACCTAGCTCAATCTTTTAAGATTGACTATTGGTCTGGGGAGTCTGCTCTGTATTTTCTATTGCATAAAGGCCCTTTCACACTGGACGCATAACGAAAAAGCAAAGCGGAAAGCAAATATTTTGTGTGCAAATAGTTTGTGTCAAAACCATTCACATCAGCCGCGACACAAATTTGCGACGTCTGTGATGATAAAAGAACAGAGAGTCTGAAGGGGAGTATGCTAATCTTGTACAGGAGCTTTATCATGGCCGGTTGCGCACTTACTTTCAAATGTCCATGGGACAATTTGAGGAGCTCCTCCAGAGACAGTAGCACCCCATCTGATGAGACAAACCACACACTTCAGGAACCAATCCATCCGGAGCAGCTATGTTTCCAGTTGAGTCACAATGTAAACATTTAAGTGCCACAATCGTACTGATGGAAACACATTCGCTTTCCATAGTTGCGGACACAATTAGGTTTGTAATTGTAACAAACGCCTGTTGTAGGCTTAGAGGGCCAAGCTGAAAGAAACCTTGATTCAATGGAAATTATACAAAAAATAGAACAAAAGGATAAACAGACTACACTTTGTGAGTCACACATCTGTACACATTTTAATGTATTATATTACTGTGGTATGTTTTTAAGTTTTTAATACTGTTACTTTTAAGGCCAGAAGGGAGAGATGAATTCGTAATTTTACCCAAACACCAATGTTTGTCCTTTTTAAATGTTAATACCTATTTCTAATAATACTAGCAAATATATTTTTGATGAATATATACACATAGTAATTCATACATTTTAAATTTGCATGAACTGAGAGGGCATATTGCATTAGCATTTCTACGTTTCCAGCAGTTCTGAAGCATTGAGGATTGTGTAATATTAACTATGCAAAAGCTATGGTATAACCCTCAAGCCAGCCTCGCATTTAAAGCCATTAATCCCGCCTTCGTGGACACATTTGGGCACGAAGGTCTCAGGTGTGATTCCCAATTTTTTTTTTAAATAAATGTTATATCACCTTTTTTTATAAAAATTAATTCTATCAATTTATGCCTTTTTTGTGATTTTTGGGGTATTAATAAATGTATTTACTTCTAAAAGTACCATCTTTTTATGTAAAACTTATTTTAATGTTATATTTAATATTTCTTCAACTTCAGTAAAAAAAAAAAAAAAAAAAAAATGTGGTGACTTTGGTGACATCTGGTGACCTATGATGGTATTAATTTCTTTTTAAAGCTAAAATATCAATAGCCACTAGATGGCAATATAACTCAATGGCTGCATATGGGCTGAACTCTGTAAACCAATGGTTTAACAACTTGTTTTTTTCTTAATTGCCCAGTTATTGGCTCATTTAATTCATTTATTTGTGTATGTTTGAGTGACTTTTTTATTTGACAAAAAAAATAAATAAATAAAACTCACTCTGTTATAGGCGCATTCATGTGTGTCATCACTCATTTGTTTGTGTGTGTGTGTGTGTGTGTGTGTGTGTGTGTGTGTGTGAGTGTGAGTGTTTGCCACATTGAGAATGTTGTATAGGCTCACTCTTTCATTTGTGTGTATGTATGATCTGAATTGTGTTGGATTTATTGATTTTTATTGGACAAATTAAAAAAAATATGCTCTGAATTACAGTTTTTTCCATTCATTCCTATGGGTGCCCCTTTTTTGTCCACGAAGGCAGGATTAAGGATTTAACATTGTAGAATCAGGTCAATTTTGTTTTTGTATGTTCAGGTGGCAAATTTAGGAAAAGTGGCCAAATCTTGTACCGCTCAGATTAAGGAAAAAAAAGAAAGAAAAGATTTTGCCCTCATCTGTCCAGAACATGACTTTAGGGGTAATTCAAAAATATACTGTCTTAGTATAAAACACAATATAGGCTATTTAAAGTGTATTGCAGAATATTTAAATATTTACAAGTATACATTAGTATTTAGAGTTGAGTTTATTCAGATCGACTCTGCTTTGTTTTTTTTTGTTTTGTTTCATGGTGAAGCATTCTTCAGGATTATGGGTAGTGTAGTTTTTAACTCTGAATTCATTCAGTTTTTATACATGTATTTTTTAATGAAGCTCTAATGAAGTCAAACTGACTTTTTAATGACATTTTAATGAAATCGCAGACTTATGGCTTCTGCAGAAGCATATATCACCGACTAACAATCTCAGAGCTCATGGTGGGTCTTGAAATGTTTCCCTAAAAATTTGTATTTCTCTATGGAGAAAATTGATGAGATTCTTACATCCAGAACCCTACTGTTGTGTTCCATTGAGTCTTGTTTTTTTCTTCTTTAGAATATATAAAATATTAGACACTATCCTTTTGCAAGCTAGTTAAGAAAGCTAAAATAAAGCCCACTCCACATGATTGTGCCGGTAGCTGAAATACCCCTGTGCAATGCCTCAGGGTAATTGGAAGCAATCGTTCATCCATAAAGGTATTTCTGCATAACGATGAGCAGATGGTGTGCCATTTTGTGGTGAGGAAACTTAAGAATGCTCCAAGTCTAACAGGCAATTACACTCCTCCTATGCACAATTTACTCAACCGTAAGTAGCCCAGTCATGCTCCTCTGAGAGAGGTGAACGAGCCAATTTCCCTCAGATGCTCCAGCAATTAAAGGTGGAAACACTTACAGATATGTGCTATCACACTCGTTGAGGGAGACTACAAGAAAGTGAAAGAGGCAAAGAGAGAGAGAGAGAGAAGAAATGAGGAAGATGTTAAAGGTATAAATGGTAAAAAGAAAAGGATCCTAAAGTTAGAAGTTATTAAAGGGTTAGTTACACAAAAATTGGTTATGCAGAAATACAAATTGTGTGTTCAATTACTCATCCTAATGTTGTTCCAAACCCTAAGACTTTTCATCCATCTATCTATCTATCCATCTATCCATTTGTCTGTCTGTCTATTCATTTGTTCGCCCAATCTCCTTCCCATCCCTCAATCTGCCATCCATCCAACTCTCCTTTTAATGAAAAGTGTTAGCTGAACTAATCACCTTGAATAGTCCAACAATAATGTCCCGCCATTTAACAAAGTGACATTGGATATTTACAGCTAAGGCACTTAAGTGCTTTTGTTCTCAGCAGGGTAGATTAGTTTAATGCAGTTCACATTCAGCCGCCCACAGCTACAGTTCCTCAACAGTGACGTTCATTTCCCTTCATGTCACTCAATATATGACTATACACTCCAATGTACTTTACAATACAGCTTGAATGTATTCTGATACAAATCTAATAACTTATTCATCAGTCTGATGTGCTGTTTCCTGTCAGCTCTTCTGTCATTTACAGCTCTCCAGTTTGATTATGACGAAGATTGAAACGGCAAGAATGTGGCTTAACGTGATAGTCTGTGGGCTTTCAAGGTGTCTTTTGAGACCACATAACACTAAATTCGGTCACAAATGACATCCGAGTCCTGTACATCATCAAGTCCCGTTCTTCCCAGTGGAGTCGTGTGACGTGTGTTCAGTGGACTTCCTAGAGTGTACAGAGCTCACTTTAATTGCTCTTTGCCTTCAGCAGAAGGTAGAGAGCACACATTTGATTGGAGCGGAAATGAATGCATCTCTTACAGCTTGTTTGACTTGTATGGACGAGAGTGGAATGAATTTCTCCACCTTGGGAGGAAGCTAATATATCACTGTGATTATTCTGCTGGATGCAAGGCAGAATGGAATAGAGTGAATTTTAAGGTGTCTTTTTTCTGAGTGAAATACATCCATCCATTCTCCAAACTACTTGTCTTTGTAAGGTTGCAGGCTGTGTAACATCTTATGTAACATATTGATTTTATAAGACCACAAAGTTTATGCGGGTTTAACTTGCTTTAAGTGTTTATATATTTGTTTCACTCTGTTTTTCAAAGATTCACTGCTGCTTTCCAGATCCTTATACACACTAAATATAATACAATTGTGCAAAGTATGTCAATAATAACTTGAAAATGCAAGACGACGAATCTTACTAAGCCTGTCAATAACGCACCCCAACCTCAAAAGAAAATAATTAAGAATTATACTTTGTGTAAAGAATATATGGTCTATTTTAGAGCATAATGAGCACAATGAAGCACATTCTATATCTTTTGTTTATTACTTTTTTTCTTCTTTACAAAACAAGAATGACACTCTCTACTGTTTAGAATTGGCTGCAGTATACTGTATGTTAAATGATCCATGCTTACATTACAAAACCAAATTATTTCTAATTTGTACCCTTTTGTATAGATGGTAACTAATGAAACTGAAAGACCTAAACACCCGTTTATGTACAGCTATATAGGGCCATTCTACAGAATATAGCTTTATATATATATACTGTATAAAATCATCATTTATTGGCTACTTTCAATTGGGAGGTGGCTGTCCTGAACCCTAACCCCTAAATTTCAACTTGTGAAAATGATATTGAACATTTTTTTGCAATTTTTTCCATTCTTGTTTTTAAACAAATAGTCAACCCTTAAATGCATGACTGTTTCACCAAACATTCTTACATATTCGGGTCTTTAGGGACCCGGATCTATATCTAACATGGATAGATCTATACCTGCCATGATAATATATAAAACTCCTGATATTAGAGTAACAATTACAGAAGAATAAAATAAAAAAAATTTCGCTACATTTTGGATCTTGGAAGGGTTCAGTTTGAGCAGTTGTTTTACTGTCCTCGTCAGAACTCATTTCCCAGACTACATTCAACATCTGGCTCATATTCGTCTACAAAATAAATATTTTGATCACTGGCGGCTTCCTTCACCAGATCCACCATCAAGTGACAGTGACAGTAATATTTGAATGTGTTCAGTACTTGCTCTGCAGTAAATCGCTGAGCCATTTCAAGTTTTGCAGATTATACTGTATATATTATTGATTTGTTTTCTGCCTGCGGTAACTATGAGTGAAACGTCACTTCATCATTGTGTGTCAGATATTGCCACCTTGTAGAATAAAGGTGAATTGCACTTATTATAGATTATAGATTAATTTATTATTTTGCAGGAAATTTTTTTTTACAATCTTACACATCTTGGGTCGTTAGCGACCCTATACAATTTTGAAAAAAAAACTAGTGGAAAAACAGGCATTCAATTATAATTTAAATATTTACAATATTTATTATAATTTCTTGTTATATTGTTTGAGGAATACTAAGAAGGTTGATGTCTAACTTTAAAAAATGAATGAGGAGGAGGGTAGTGAATGACGTCTCGGGTCACTAAAGACCCGAGGTATGCATTTTAGGGTTAAAAAAAAATGTTTATTTTATATTTTATTTTTAAATCATGAACATTTATGTAAAAAAAGTTTATGCTATATGGTGAGTAGATTGATCCCATCATTTTGAGGTAAATGTGTTCTAAAGTCTGAAAATCTGTGTGTAACTTTAAGGAATGTCACTACCAAACTAATTTTTTCAGCGATTAAGACATCCCATTTTGGGATGTTATTCAATTAAATTTAGTTTGTATATGTGTACAACTGTTCTGACCAGTGATTGCTAACCATGTGCTGATTAGCATCTTTGAGCAAGGCTCAAAATTATCCAAAATTTTCACTACCAAAACATTCATGACCGAAACATGTCTTGAAGTTTCGGTTGTGACATCATTGTTTTGGTAGTGACAAAAGGGAACATATAATCCTTTATTTGGAGGAATATATTTTAGTACAGTTATGCAAATCAATAGTATTGTACTATGTTTTAGTAAGCAAGTTAAAATTCTGTGACCTCATCACATCCCAATTACTTAAAGGTGCAGTCCATGACTAGAGAAGGGTTGTTAGGTTGTTGTAAGTAACTTCTATGATTAACTTGACAGGGAGAATGACATAAAATATCAACATGCCTAAAACTACAGCAGAGAGACTACAAACAAAGGTTCAGGGAAGAACCAAGGAAAAAGTATTCTTAAATTAATGTTTTATGTAAGCACACACACACACACACACACACACGCACACACACACACACACACACACACACACACACACACACACACACACACACACACACACACACACACACACACACACACACACACACACACACATACACACACACACACACACACACACAAACTCTCTCTCACTCACTCGCTCACAGGCCCTCTCCCAAATGGCACACTTCATGTGGACTTTTAGTCTTGTGGACTTACAATGGCCACTTCGTGCGCATGTCCGTTAAGTCCACAAGACTAGGGTGCCCCATTCTTCATTTAGGCTTAAGGGCTATGCGCCCTCGATGCGCACTTCGGCTGGCATTACCTCGTGAAAGTGTGGACTCAGAGGAAGACAGGAGCATCTCAAGCTTTGACGCCTCTCGTGGATTGGGCTGGGCAACAAACTCAAGCCTCTCTTCTCTTATATCGAAATCCTCCGCCATTTCTCTTAAAAAATTCTCATTTTAGACTCAAATTTATGACCGGTGTCTTGTATCCTCTGCGCTTCTGCGTTCGTCAATATGCATGTGTCAAGGCTTACACTTTTGCTGTTGTAAGGATCGGTTTTGGTGCTAAGACAAAAGCTGAGATACACACCCCAGCAATTGAACAATAAAAGTCACTAATCTTGAGAGAAGATCTCACAGAAACTGTGTGACAACACCCTGACAAACATTTCTCCCCCCTCCCCATTTTGCCCTCTCCTTGCCCTGTTTTGAAGTCACCAAATGCAGATATACCAGTGATGATGTATCTTGTAAATCTATTGTTTTATCCCTTTCATGTTTGATGTCTTTTTAAAGGTTTCGGTGCGAATGGTAAAATGGACTCAGTTTCACTGCAGTCACTAGTAGTATTAGAAAGATTGAAAAACTAATGAGAATTCAGTTCTCCTTTTGAGGAATTTCTTCAAAGATATCTGATCCACTCCCCCAAAACCTGGTGGGGGTGTTGCAAATATTTACAACCCTTTTGTTCTAGTTGGAGTATTTAAGCGAGGGTAACCAAACTGAGGGGGGAACATTCTGTAGTCAGAACCCCCCGTATGGTGTCGTATATCTTTGAGACACTGACCCAAACTGCATGTATTGTGCCAGACATGATGACTCTTTTAAATTATTTTCATATTGCTTTGCAATTGTGTTTTATGTTTTTACGCTGATCAGTTGTGTACCATGGATTCTTGTTTACTTATTTACTTTTCCTGTCTGGCCAAAATAAATGTTAATCTTGATTTATCTTGTATGATTCTGAAATCATTATTCTAGTATGGATCGATGTATACTCCTTTAATACCGCAAAATCTAGTGTTATGATAGATCACACCAATGACGCCATGACTGAAGCATGGGGCGCAGCGTGCGCGATATTCCGATTTATGACTATCGCTGGATTGGCAAGTTGTAGTCCGTGAATATTACTAAAATTACACTTTTTGTTGAGTGAGCATGTGCAACCACTTAAAGGTAAAATATTCACTCTGCATCCT
Source organism: Gobio gobio (assembly GCF_949357685.1). Taxonomy (NCBI): domain Eukaryota; kingdom Metazoa; phylum Chordata; class Actinopteri; order Cypriniformes; family Gobionidae; genus Gobio; species Gobio gobio. The sequence goes on along the minus strand of NC_137097.1, from coordinate 33,735,161 downwards.
CTGACTAATTACAGAAGTAACATTTTGTGCCCGTGAGCGCTCGTCCGGAAGCGTCTGTCTCTCTGCGATATTGGGTCTCTCGATGAACGAATATGAAAACTAGGAAGATACAAAGAAAATCAACAATCTAAATTAAATCGCAACTAATCATAAAATCAGCTGATAAACTCTAAATGTAGCACACTTTATTGAGTCACTTAGAATTGGAGTCAGATAAAATTATTAATGGAGTCAGATTTAAAATGAGATATCAATAAATTAAGAGAACTTCACCGAAAGGCTGAAAAGGCTTACACGCAGAATTCCTTTTGACCAAGCCATTAGTATCCGGTTTTTGGGCTAAATGGATGGAAATTTACACTGTAGATCGATACGTACGGCAATCCGCTGGAAGCTAATTATTTTAGTTTATAAAGTTTTAAATATGGATATTATTTTTACACAAACGCACCACTTTGCTTTATAAGGCCTTTATTAAGCCCTCGGAGCCGTGTGGAGTAGTTATATGATGGATAGATGCTCTTTTATGATGAATAGATGCACTTTTATGACGGCTAGATGCACTTTTATGATGGATGGATGCACTTTTATGATGGATAGATACACTGTTATGGACTTAATAAACGAGACCAAAATTCACTGCCATTATAATGCTTGGATTAGCCAGGACTTTTTTAATATAACTCAGATTTTGTTCGTCTGAAAGAAGAATGTCATATACACCTAGGATGACTTGAGGGTGAGTAAATCATGGGATTATTTTCATTTTTGGGTGAACTAACCCTTTAAGTGAGACCATTTTGTACACTGAATTAATTTTGTTATCTATTGCAATGGACATTTTGCGAAAATTAAACAAAGTGGTTCTGAAACAATCTACATTGTAAGATGCTTTAGGTAGAATAAAGACCCAAAGTATAGAATAGCTCTAGGTGTTCTTATCAGATATTTACTGTCAGATGTGTGTCTGCTATATGTGCTGACTGCATATGTGCAACCTAGTTAGTTATTTGTATTAACATGCTGACAGTCTGATTCAGCCATGGCAAACTAAGTATTGTCACTATACCAAAACATTACTGTCACTACCGAAAATATGCAGTCACTACCGAAACACGGGATGTTTTGTCAAAAATAAAGTATATTGAATTATCAACTAATATGTTAAGATAGTGTTTGGTTCAATGCATATTCAAACTAATGAATCCTTAACTTTGAAATCAGTATGATAAACTGTATGCCTTTTACAAAGAAAGATTGGATTCCAAATACAACAAATCTCATAAATAACACTTAAAATATTATTAAAATAGTAATTGTTAATGATTTAACCTGTAAAACAATTTTTAAAAATAGAAAAAAATATATATTTACAAGATAGATGTAAACAAAATCTTAATAGATCATTATAAGTCTTTATTAATAAATTATATATTATTGGTACCGAAAGTGACAAATTTGGGGAGAAGGGAAATATTCCAGCATTCCAGCAAAATACAACATGAGAATTAACTGCACAATTACTAGAAATGTGTACCTTGGATATTATACAATTTGCATACATGCAAAATTTGTTTAAAAAAAAAAAAACTCTGACTTTGCACCACTTCTGTAGAATGTACCTACTTGTTTGATAGCATTTATATAAATTTCAGTCATGAAAGTCGAGGGCACATGCGAGTAACATCTGCCTGCAAACCCGGAGGCTGCATTTTCAGGACAGCATTTCTAGGAACCAAGTTCTAGGGCCCTATGATTTAGTTGTGTATTTGATTAAGTTTAATTGATATAATTGTCCTAACATATCAACATATCAGTCTGAAAGGCAAAGGGGGAGGTGTTGCTGTAATTTATATAATTCTTTTGAAGTTTTGGTGCTCTTTATGTAACGCTATGTAGTGTAAATGATACATCCCGTTTGACATTTGTGTTGTATACAATTGTGTTGTACTGTATACAGGCGTCCAGGGCACCAAACAGACTTTATCAAATAATTTGCGGATTTTCTATCAGAGTTAGTACTGGCTGCAGATAAAGTACTAATTGTTGGTGATTTTGAATATCCATGTAGATAATGAAAAAGACACATTGGGATTGGCATTTAGAGACATTCTAAACTCTATTGGAGTTAGGCAACACGTGTCAGGACCCACTCATCGCCATAATCATACTTTAGACCTAATATTGTCACATGGAATAACTGTTAATACCGTTGAAATTCTGCAGCAGAGCGATGATATCTCAGATCATTACCTAGTATCGTGTATACTTAATTTAGCCATGGCTGGAAAGCCGTCCCCTCATTACAAATTTGGTAGGACAATCACCACTATCACTAAAGATAGCTTTGTAAGCTTTGCTTTGACTCTCTCTTTTCCAGCACTTTAGACACAGTTGCTCCTCTGCGCTTAAAGAAGATTAAGCAAATATAAAATAGTCCAACGCCGTGGTACAATGAGCACACTCGGGCCCTTAAAACAGCAGCCTGAAAAAAAGGAGCGCAGCTGGAAGAAAACAAAACTGGAGGTTTTTCGTATTTCGTGGAAAGAGAGCATGATTGCGTAATGAAAGCCTAGAATATCAAAATCATCTGCTGGCGGTCGATCCTTTTCCTATTTAGCACCTAAACTTTGGAACAGTCTTCTTAGCATTGTTCGGGAAGCAGACACACTCTGTAAGTTTAAATCTAGACTAAAAACACATCTCTTTACTATGGCATTCACATAGAACATTATCAATTTTTATTATTCAAATCAGTTAAATGATTGTTTTAGGCTGCATAAACTAGGTCAGCCGGAACCGAGAACACTTCCCACAACACCTGATGTACTCGTTACATCATAAAAAGAATGGCATCTACGCTAATATTAGTCTTTTCTGATTATCCTGAGGTTTACTGTTGTCAGCCGGATCCCGCCCGTATCCAGATCAGATGGTGGACCTGCACCTAGACGCGACAAACGCAGCCCTGAAGTGTCTGCAAAGACGTGTCAACTAGACTCTCCCCTGTGAGGGCCTGTGACATCAACAAGCCCGCCTCCTGCGTGATGACTCCGATCTTCAACCAGATGGAACTGGACAACTACTCAGACTGTTCTGATCCAATATGACTTCTGATTTGTAATGTTGCCTGAATCATAATCATACACTGTTAATTTGGCCAGAGGATAACTGGTACCCCGACTGAGCATGGTTTCTCCCAAGGTTTTTTTCTCCATTATGTCACCTGATGGAGTTTTGGTTCCTTGCCTTCTTCGCCCCTGTAGCCTTTGGCTTTTGGCCTGCTCAGTTTGGGACACTAAGTATTTAACTATTTTACTTTCTATTAAATTCTGGTGCATTATTTTCCTGTTACCATTGTGAAGCTGCTTTGAAACAATCTGCATTTTAAAAAGTGCTATAAATAAAGGTGACTTGACTTGACCTGACTAACCAACCCCTAGTCCTAAACCCATTGGTAACCCTGTTAAAATATTTAAAGTAGTTAAGTTTAAAATGGTCGTGCCCGCTGTTTTGTTAAAAATAAAGTGGAAAAGGTTTGAATCAGGTCTCCTCTGTTGGAGTACAGCTGGCTAGCTGGCAAATCAGGCTATTCCTTCATAACACTATAGGTATTCGCCCAGCAAACACACTTTATAGTATTTGTTTTTAATAAAGTTTAATAGATTTGAAGAGTATGTAAACGTGCAAATTGGCCTGTAGGTAGAGTTTTGGCGGTTGTTGTGTCTGAATTGATAGAATTTGTGCTAGAGCTGCACCGTGATCTTCATTCAAACACCCACGCGATCTTATTCCTAAATGACAATGGTTCTCCTGTGTCTATTAAACATTTGACAAAAGCAGTTATCATTAAATAGGTATGGAACATCTTCACAAAGTCTTTTCAACCACACAGTTTCATTATACAAATATTCATACTATCACAAAAAGAATAAATTTTTTTTTGCATATAAATACTGAGGTCTATGGTAGTAATCAAAATAGAGCATGTCACCTTTTGAAAGTAACGTGGCGCTTCAGATAACAATTTTATAAATGACATTGTTACACCAGTAGGTGGCGATAAATTGCTGTTAAAAAATGTATTTGTCATTGAATCATTCATTCAAGAGATTAATTCAGAAACGCTGATTTATCCAGTCATCAAACACGTGAAGTCTTTATGAGTGAGTCATCAAAACCGTTTTTTAATTCATTACATTTTTGATTCATCCAGATTAATTAAACATTTTAAATAGACTGCAGAAATTAACATTTTGTCAGAACCTAAAACATACCAAACCAGAATATGCTGTTTTTTTCAACAGGGTTAGTACCTCTAGTATATTACGCTATTTTGTTTAGTTGTCTGTTCAGAATAGAGGCAGAATCGTGATCTCTGTTTGAAACAAACAAACAAACAAAACAAATTCTCAATTTATCAAGAAATTGTTTTGCTCATGGTGTAAAGAGTTGACCCAAGTACTCTAAAAAGGGTCCTACTGATTGTAAAAAAAAAAAAAAAAAAAAAAAAAACACTTGCACAATATAATTTCTTATTTCTATTTTTTGAAATATGTTTATGACAGGTTTTGTGAGTTTCATTTGAGAACATTTAGCTCCATGAAAACTATCCATTGCAAATAATGAATTAGATGCTTTGGAGGAAAAATGTCTGCTAAAACAAATACTTGTCTGATCATGAAATCAAACAAACCAAAATTAAACAAGAATTATGTTTGTGGATGGTGTCTGCTTGTGTTTCTTTTGATGAAACAGAGCCAAATCATTAAAGTTGGTCATTCTTATGAGGTCTCGCTCAATGACACAAGAATATTTAGTTGACCTTTGCTTATCTTCACAGTTTGTTACCTCACGACCATGATGCGCATGCTAGGAAATGAATGTAAACCACTCAATATCATGGTCTATAGCACTAGGGATTTGTCCTAACAGGTTTAATTAAACTCTGAAAGGAATCGGCTGTTTATTTTTGCTCTTGTGAAGGTTAGAAGGACAATTAGATAGAAGCATGTTGGTTGGTTCTATTAAATTATCTTTACTGACTTAATTAGAATACTAAATAATTCAGGTGCTTGTACATAACTGAGCTGATGTATGTTTCGGATGTTCTTTTCTACATTATATTTGCTTGAAAATTTAATTCAAATTAAACCTAATTGTTAGTTGTGTGCTTAAACAGGTAATTGGCATGGAATACTCTGTCTTGCATGATTATGCACAGTATTTATGATCAAATGTTTATAAACCCTTTAAGCCCTGAATGCATTTTTAGAAGTTTATTTATTTGTTTATTTTTTGTGCAACATACACAACAGTAAAGGCTGTTAACTCCAAAACTATAGCAAGAAGAGTCAAAAGGAAAGTATCATCTTAAAAAATCTATATATCTATATATCTATATATATATAATTATTTTTTTATTATTGTTATTATTTTTTTTTATTATAACTTTACATATCTTTATTTGACACACACTTCATTGCCAAAAGTATTGGGACACTGCTCCAAATCATTGAATTGAGGTGTTCCAATCACTTCAATGGCCATGTGTATAAAATCAAGCACCTAGGCATGCAGACGCTTCTATAAAAATTTGTGAAAGAATGGGTTGCTCACAAGAGCTCAGTGAATTCAAGCGTGGTACTGTGATAGGTTGCCACCTGTGCAATAAGACCATTTGTAAAATTTCCACTAAATATTCCAAGGTCAACTGTTAGTGGTATTATAACAAAGTGGAAGCAATTGGGAACAACTGCAACTCAGCCACGAAGTGTTAGGACACGTAAAATGACAGAGCAGGGTCAGCGCATGCTGAGGTGTAATGTGTGCAGAAGTCGCCAACTTTTTTGCAGAGTCAATAGCTACAGACCTCCAAACTTTGTGTGGCCTTCAGATTAGCTCAAGAACAGTGTGTAGAGAGCTTCTGGGTTTCCATGGCCAAGCAGCTGCATCCAAGCATTACATCAAGTCCAATGCCAAGCGTCGCGGACTCTAGAGTAGTTGAGACTTGTTCTCTGGAGTGATGAATCATGCTTCTCTGTCTGGCAATCTGATGAGTCTGGGTTTGGCGGTTTCCAGGAGAACGATACTTGCCTGACTGCATTGTGCCAAGTGTAAAGTTTAGTGGAGGGGGTATTATGGTGTGGGGGGTTTGTTTTTCAAGAGTTGGGACTGGCCCCTTAGGTCCAGTGAAAGTAACTCTTAATGCTTCAGCATACCAAGACATTTTGGACAATTTCATGTCCCCAACTTTGTGGGAACAGTTTGAGGATGGACCCTTTCCTGTTCCAACATGACTGCGCACCAGTGCACAAAGCAAGGTCCATAAAGATATGGATGAGCGAGGTTGGTGTGAAGGAACTTGACTGGCCTGCACAGAGTCCTGACCTCAACCCGAAAGAACACCTTTGGGATGAATTAGAGCGAAGACTGCGAGCCAGGCCTTCTCGTCCAACATCAGTGCCTGACCTCACAAAAGCGCTTCTAGAAGAATGGTCAAAAATTTCCATAAACACAATAACATAAACAATTTCCTAAACCTTGTGGAAAGCCACAAGAAGAATTGAAGCTGTTATAGCTGCAAAGGGTGGGCCAACTCCCTATTAAACCCTATGGATTAAGAATGGGATATCAATAAAGTCCATGTGCATGTAAAGGCAGACGTCCCAAAACTTTTCCCAATATAGTGTCTATGTTCCTCTATATGTGAGATGCATCTAGTTAACATTTTGTGGTGATAGCAAGTAATCAAAACTTACAGCATTTGGAACCAAGGTAGCCTTTTAGTTTAGCCTTCGACACTGATGTTGATCGGGTCGAGTTCACAGGTCGAATGTCCAAATTAGAGTGGTGTTTCAGACATTATTTCCAAGAATAAGGTGGGGAAAATCCAAATTCTGACCTGTCTGGAACGCAGCATAAGTAACTCAGCACTCATTAAGAGTTCAAAATGGTTCAATTGGTTAGATGCTGAGTTTCTAAGGTTTAAAATGATACATATTTTGTGTTATTCCATTCAGTGGTTGCCTAGTGATTTCTTTATGATTTTTTCGCATGTATCAATCCATGTATCACATGGCAGGGTCATCTAATATGTAGTATGAAAAATTGTGATTGTTAAAATTACAAGGCCTAGGATACACTTTCCCGAATGCAAAAAGTGAAATGTGAAAATTTAACCGATATTTTCAATACGCATTAGTCACAGACATCAATAGAAGCACATGCCAACAATATCTTCACAATAACACAAAGTTATTTACGAATGCCTGTTTAATGGATATTGCTCTCGTGAATTACTGACAAGGCTTAACAAGCAGAAATTTCCCGGCAGCATTAGCCTCAGCGTACGATAGACAGCTCCAGCATGATCTGGCAGGCCGAGATGACTGCGGTATGGAAGATAAAGGTTTATTGGAAGACATGAAGTTTCACATGGAATCATTGACTGTTTGAAGTCGGAGCTCAGAGCTACAGATCTTCTCTGCCTTGAGCTCCTCACACTCTCATTTATTTATGTATCCATCCATTTTACCCCTGCAGAGATCCAAGAGCCCTGTGTCACCTACAGAGTGCTGAAATAAACAACCTGCTACTGGCGCTGCAGACAGATACATAAAGACAGCAATAAAAACAGCAAGGGTACAAAGAACGAGGCACGCAGCCACTGCCTCTCAAATCTCCCAGGATTCAAAAGTTATGAAAACTGACAAAACCATCTGTGATTTATAAAAGAAGGCAAAACCTAATCCATTTTCTTGCAATGTGCACGTAATTATTCAAGACTCCTCTTTTTTTCCCCCTTTCACAACACTTTGCCATCTTTCTTGTAATATGAATATGTCTCCCTTGGGTAGCTACATAATTGGACCTAATGAAACATTAATATGGCCAACGTCATTTAGTATTTTAGAAACAGCGGGGAAATACAGCAGCAACATTTAAGTGCAAAGCTGGTAACATAATTGTCATTCAGTTCAGTAGATACCATGAAGTCAAAGTTATAATCAACATAATTATTCAAAATAAGCATTTGAGCAAAATAAGATGTTAACACTTTTATTGATCCATTGGTTATTCAGAAGACTTAAACATTAGCTGACATTTTTCTATGAAGAAAAGCTTTCACTGTAAACCCTAACACTCAAAATACTTCATTGGTTTGAGTAGGACAAACTTAAATGAACTGTTATGAGCATTTAGAACTTTCTCTTTCTTTTGAGTTCACAGCACTGACATATTTCAAGTCAACTGAATTGTTTCATTGTTTTGAGTTGTATGAACTAATTTCCTTTAATTTAGACTAACTTAATTTTAACTGAAACTGGGCTGAGATTGTTTTATTTCCCAGCATGCTTTGCCCATAGCACTCAAAGGGGAGAGTAAATGCTATAATTAAGTGTACGATTAAAGGTAAGGGAGATTTAGGCCACATCCACATGAAGCCAGAGCTTTCCCTATCCAATTTTTTTTTTCCTCGTCTCAAGAAATATCTGCATACACACGAAACCACTGAAACCGACTTAAAATGATATAGTATACAGCTAAACGCGTCTCTGTGTGGACGGGGCCTTAGTGATTAATTTTTTGTTATGCAAAATTTAGAAGAGTTTCTGTTGTGGACTTTTGGAGAATTACCCTCATGGTGACAAGTGCTTTGTTTGAGACTGCTCTTCATACCTCGCTTAATACATCTGAGATGATTTGACAGATCCCAGATCTTTTAATCGTGATAACTGATCTCTGGCTAATTTGGTTCTTCAAACGAATTTGGGGATTGGATTAAAATATCTGGACTAAGTTATCTTAGATTACTGCGCGTTCTTGTGTTCCCTGAAGAGGGCACATGCATCGATACTCAAAACCACGATCAGCAATGCAGCGATTGGCTGGCGTCAAGACAACGTAAAGACATCATATAATTAAAAAAGCTACCTGACAAAAAACTTGACAAATTGCACAAAATCCCCCCACAAATTTCTGGACCTTTACAAGGAAACAGCCAAACGACCAAACCAACATTAAAATTATAATAGAGAAATTATAAAAAATGTTTTAAACATTATTCCCAATTATTTATATTCACAATTTTATAGTATTTTTACACCCTTTACGTTTTTATTTCAATGTTGTAATTAGCAATTTAATTTATTTTTTATTAAATTTGAAGCAGATTTGTTATGTGACAGCATTAATTAAAGTTTCTTAAGGGTCAAGATCAAGTTCTCTGCATCTCCTGCGCTGCATCTAGCCAACCCATAATATCTGTCACCACTCAAATGAATGTGGCTTAGAGTAACTGTGCAGCATGTGTGTAAGACTGCGATAACATTATAATTATTCAATCAAAAATAAATATCTCAATCAAGTGGCAGTGTCTATAGTATTATACACAACATTATAATATTTTCAAATACATTTTTGTATTATTATTGTTATTATTTAAAATTATTATTGCCCCTAGTTCAGTAAGGAACTCTTGTTATAAAGTAGCAGTGGTTGGGACACATTTTAAGTATCAACGCCGCTAACAAAGGTGCAATCTAATCATGTTTACATGAAATCAGCTGTTTGCTAGCAGGTTTAAGTTTACAGACCTGTTGCTATGACAGCAAGGTCAGGATGAGCGTTGAAGAACCAAACAATCCAAGATCATGCCAAATCGTCAACAATCAAATCTGACTGAGTTAGCGAGGTACGAAGAACGGACCCCAGGTAAGTTACATGCTTTAAGTTGCTATACTGTACCATGCTATTGCTAACATGTAAGCAAATTAGCAAATTGGCATTTTCTGAATTAGTTTGTTATAGCTAGCACAATATTTATTAACTTAAAAAAATCTCATTAAAATCTTTGAGTTCTGACAACTTTTTTATCTTTAGAGATAGGGTTAGGATTAGGGTTTACAGTGAAGTAAATAACTCATTTGATTTGCAAGGACTCAAAATAAAAATAATAATTAACTAAATATTTTGTGTTAATTGCTATCAGAATGTATGAGTTAGCTAACTTTGCTATTAACATGCATGAGGACTAAAAACTCAAAACTTGATAGTGCTGCTTACTTAAAATTGGGAAAATCAGCTGATTACCTACATTTTTTTTGAGTTAGCCCAACTTATTCGGGTTTACATTGAAGAGAGCAGCTCTTCAGTGTCTGAGTTTCTGTTCTCAGCAGGTTTCTCAGAAGATGCCGCTGCTGCATCATCACTGTCAGATATCCCAGAATTCCTCATGTTCTGCATGAACACTGAATTCCACACTGTAAGCCCGGACAATATAATTACAATCTAGTTAAAATATTTAAGTTTGATTGCATTACTTATAAAGTAGATTTTACCAATTTGTAGATATATTTGAATGTGTGAATATATTTAAGTTCATTTTTAGGAAATTAGGACGTTTTTTTTTACCACGCCTCCCACACTGGTTTGGTGCTGCGGAGCACGCCCATGCTCCAGCCCACGCCCAGGCTCCAGGCCACGTCCAGGCTCCAGCCCACGTCCAGGCTCCAGGCCACGTCCAGGCTCCAGCCCACGTCCAGGCTCCAGCCCACGAGCCCGCGAGGCCGCTCCAGCCCGCGAGCCCGCTCCAGCCCACGAGCCCACTGTCCTGCCCAATAATTTTTTTTGGGGGGGGCAAGGGGTACATGGAGGCCACGAAGGCCACGCCTCTGTGGCCCCCTGAACCGCCGTTACCACCATGGCCTGTTGAACTGCCGTTGCCGCCATGGGCCGTTGAACTGCCGTTGCCGCCATGGGCCGTTGAACTGCCGTTGCCGTCCACGGCCCCGGATCAGCCATGGCCGTCCACGGCTCCTGAGGGTCCAGGGCCTCCCACGCCTGAGGGTCCAGGTCCGCCCACGCCACAGGGTCCAGGTCCGCCCACGCCACAGGGTCCAGGTCCGCCCACGCCACAGGGTCCAGGTCCGCCCACGCCACAGGGTCTAGGTCCGCCCACGCCACAGGGTCCAGGTCTGCCCACGCCACAGGGTCCAGGTCCGCCCACGCTCCCAGGCCCGTCCAGGTCATGTCTGGGTCCGGTGCCCCTGCACGGGCCTGGCCCACCATCCCTCCCCCAAGACCGCCCCCCAAGACTCTTTGTGTTTAGACTTTTGGTGTTTTGGTTATGTTTGGGCGTCAGGGGCCGCCGATAGAGGGGGGATCTGTCACAGGGTGTTTTGGTGTTGGTTCATGTTCATTGTTCCTTGATCATGTTTTTAGTTTATCATGTTCTTGGTTAGGTTTTAGTGTGTCATGTTCACAGTCTTGTCATGCACTTCCTGGTTTTGTCATGTTTCATTGTCATGTGATTCCCATGCCCTCATGTGTCATGTCATTGGTTCATTGTTTAATCACTGTTCACAGGTGTCACTTGTCTTGTCATTAGTCTCAGTGTATTTAGCCCTCATGTTTGCCATGTGTCCTTGTCTGTTATTGAATGTTGTAACCCGCTGTTGGTGTGTTTCGTTATAGTTAATGCCAAGTCCTTTTTTTATGTTTTGATTTATGTTAAGATTTATGTTTATATTTTGGAATAAAACTGCACTTGGGTTCTTCAACTTGCCTCGTCAGTGGAATCGTTACAATATCACAGGATATCTCATTTATTACTTTTTATTGACCAAGTAACAAACATTTTATTTTAACATTTAAACTATCAAAAGCACGTCAAAAGATTAATATCAGACATTCATATCATTCACGTTACATACAACTTCGATACTTTATTTAAAAATAATAGGAAGTCAGAATATATATTTAAAAGCAACATTCTTGAATGCTGTCTCACATTTTGTCATTTCAAACAATAAGAAACTGTGATGTGATGTGATGTAATGTAATGGTTGCAACACTAGATCTGAAGTGAGAGGAGAGGCTGATCTCATTTACCATGGACTGACATGCTATATGGAAACAAACAAACATTTCCTTTCTTTAAACAAGGTGTTTTTTTTGGTTGCCCCAAAAATGAAAATTCTGTCATTTACTCACCCTCATGTTGTTCCAAACCTGTATGAGTTTCTTTCTTCTGCTGAACACAAAATAAGATATTTTGAAGAATGTTGGTAACCAGACATTGACGGAAGCCATTGGATTCCAAAGTAGAAAAAAAATACAGTAATAACCTGCCTAACAAAGGTTAGGTTTTGGATCGGTTGATTGGTTGCAGTGATTGCTATTGGAATTTAAACGTTGGTATCAGGGCAACAATTTGTTCATCCATTTAAATACATTTGAATAGATGCTATTTACTAAGTGAAATAGCACACTAAGTGAAAATAGTGATATTCTATATGCACAATGTAAAAGTAGCAGTTCTTTGCAATATGTGTAAAAAGTAATTATATGCTATTTATACTTTATTTTGACAGAGACTGTACATACTATTTGCACCTCAGTATTGTAACAGAATGCAACAATAACAGTGAAAATTATTATATTTATAAAAATTATTAAATAGAATATGGGACAATAAAAGCCCTCCCTACACCTACCCCTACCCCTACCCATACCCAATAAATGCTTTTATTATTACACTTCGTTAGGCACTTTATTTCCACTTTTAGAACATTTTCTTAATTTTTATTGAAGGTAAATGCCTTTCCGATGTGATTTGTGACGGGAAAAGGGAGAAGAGCGAGCTCGGCAAAAGACACATTCGAACCCAGGTCAATCTCGTCATAACCTAATACTATGAGCCTTTACGCTCTACACCGTTTAAAAATCTTGTTTGGCCCAAACAGGCATTGTTAGGCGGAGCTAGACATGCTATTTGCACTTGATGTAAATAGACACTCTTTTTTATTATACCTGGCAGTCTTCGAACAGCTCTTCTTGGTTTTCCCCAAGTTACTCAATAAGACAACAGACAACTGTATCCCTTTTTTCTCAATACTCTGGCCCTGTGAGCTCAGTGTGCTGCAAATTAAGAAAACATACAAATAGACAGACACACAAATTAAGAAAAAATCAATCTGACAACATGTGCACAAGTTCAGAAAAAAAAACAACAAAAGTGTTTTCAGTGGACATTAGTGCTAAACACGCCTTGGAAATGTTTGCTGTTGGTGTGGTTTGTAAAATTGGTTTTATGTTTTTGTTGTGGGTTGTCTTCTGCTACTGCCTGCATGCAGTAGTCACTATGATAAAGGTCTGAAGTTTAAGTAGACAAATGAGACAACAATTCTTGGTAGAAAACAATTAAATATAAATAAACATTCTTACTTGGGTTTACTGAATAATCCTGGCCATCTCTCTCTGAAGACACTGACAGCTGGGCTAATGGTCACGACCTCCAGTCTTCGAATTGAATTTTCTTTCTTCATTTACCTTATCGCTGTTCTTCATTTCATCAGCTAACTCAAGCCTCTCCTTTTCCAACATGTCCTCGTTTTCTCCAACAGGATGTGAAGGGAGATAATTTACTATCACTTTCCTCATTCTTTTTACATTTTTGGCTGGTGCTGATTTGCTCAGTAGCTTCCTCTTCAATGTGTTTACTTCTGGAAATTAATATTTGGTCCCACTTTAAATTAGGTGGCCTTAACTACGATGTACTTAAAATGTACTTCTTGTGTTCATATTGTGCTGCAAAACACTTTTATTGATATTGAGGTTGATACGGGTAAAGTTAGGGACAGGTGTGGTGGTATGGGTAAGTTTAAGGGTAAAGTTAGGGACAGGTGTGGTGGTATGGGTAAGTTTAAGGGTAAAGTTAGGGACATGTGTGGTGGTATGAGTAAGTTTAAGGATAAAGTTAGGGACAGGTGTGGTGGTATGGGTAAGTTTAAGGGTAAAGTTAGGGACATGTGTGGTGGTATGAGTAAGTTTAAGGATAAAGTTAGGGACATGTGTAGTGGTATGGGTAAGTTTAAGGGTAAAGTTAGGGTCAGATGTGGTGGTATGGGTAAGTTTAAGGGTAAAGTTAGGGACAGGTGTGGTGGTATGGGTTCAAGATTCAAGAGTTTTATTTGTCACATACACAGTTATATACACAATATACAACTGGCAGTGAAATGTAAACAGGTCCGCTCCATGGACAGTGCAAATAACAGTTACAAGAAATTAAAATAGAAATAGAATAAAATTAGAATAAAAAGTATTAACATAAGTAGAATTATAAATAAATCAAGTAAAAGATAAAAATAGGAAATAAGATAAAAATAAAAATATAAAAATTAAAATATAAAAATATAAAAAAATAAGTGGATATGATAAGTGAGCAACTGTAGACTTAGAAATAAGTGGTTAACATAAATATATATATATGTATATATAAAGAAGTATAATGTGCAAGGTTTATTACAGGTTGTTACGCAGTAACAATAGGAAAGTAAAGTGCAGTGCAATGGCAGTATGTGGATGTTAATGTTTAAACTGGATGTTTATGCGTGTGCGGGGGTGAAGTGAAGTCACGTGACTGAGTTCAGGAGTCTGATGGCCTGGGGGAAGAAACTCCTCCTGAGTCTTTCAGTCTTTGCCATCAGGCTACGGAAGCGCTTACCAGATGGCAGCAGGGTGAAGTGAGAGTTTGCAGGGTGATTAATGTCTCTGATGATTTTAGTAGCTCTACCTCTGCAGCGTTTGGTGTAGATGTCCTGCAGAGACGGGAGAGCTGAGCCTGAGATGCGCTCGGATAAGCGCATCTCAGGGTAAGTTTAAGGGTAAAGTTAGGGACAGGTGTGGTGGTATGGGTAAGTTTAAGGGTAAGGTTAGGGACATGTGTAGTGGTATGGGTAAGTTTAAGGTAAAGTTAGGGACAGGTGTGGTGGTATGGGTAAGTTTAAGAGTAAAGTTAGGGACAGGTGTGGTGGTATGGGTAAGTTTAAGGGTAAGGTTAGGGACATGTGTAGTGGTATGGGTAAGTTTAAGGGTAAAGTTAGGACAGATGTGGTGCATAGGTAAGTTTAAGGGTAAAGTTAGGGACAGGTGTGGTGGTATGGGTAAGTTTAAGGGTAGGTCACCCGCTGCTGTCTGAAAAAAGGTAGAGAACAGGCGTTAGAGTTCTGTCTCAGGTGTCTCATCCCTCTGGCAAAACCCATGCGGCTTATGTAGCCGTTACTTGATGGACTGCACCCACATGAAAAAATACTATAGTACATTATAGTAAAATTACAGTAAAATTACTCTAGTAAATACTATAGTGTTTTTGAACCATACTATAGTAAATATACTACAGTAAATTGTAGTATATTGTAGTATATTATAGTATTTACTACACTTTATTAATTTACTGTAGCATATTTACTATATCACGGTTCAAAAACACTATACTATTTACTAATATAATATGCTACAGTATTTTTTCATGTGGGCAGCTGGGGCTGATCAGCCAACATCCCTGTAAAGAACCCAGGCTCCTATATGCACGTAAACTTCTCAACAAGGGCTTCAGCCACTGAGTATAATTGTATATTTGAAGGGTAGGATGTGTAAGAGAATATAGCTTTGGCAAGGTCTTGGAATATTGGAGATTAAACACTTGCATCATAGAAGCGCATTCCAGAGGCATGCTATGACTTGTTTGCCTCTGCAAGGATAAGTATGTCATGGGATAACTTTGGCACTTGCAACGGCACTGGCCATAGAGTAGAGCGACATGACTCAGGTAGAACAGTGTCTTGTGAGCTTCACGGATCATCTGCAAGAGAGGTGTTTACTTCACTGTCATCCATGTCCAAGGTACTCTGTGTAGACAACAATCCTGATTCATCTGGTGGAAGCAAGTCAAAGGTGAAGGGTGGCATAATGGCCTTGTCTTCCAGGTCGGCATTTGAAGTGATGATAAAAAATTGGTTCCCAAAGGTTTTGTCTTCATGAGTTAGTCCACATTCCCCTTGTAAATGGAACGTTTGAACAATTTTAGAAACAAGATCTTCCACTTTATTTGGAATTCCTGACGGAAGCACCAATTGTATTAGTTTCTGTTATTTTCTGATATTATTTTCTTCAATGATGACTCGCAACTGGGCCAACATTTTCTTTTGGCAGCATGTGTTCAGCTTAGGTAGAAAGAAAAAGAGATAGCAGTGTGTTAAAATTTTAGACAAGACAAGTTTACTTGGCACACCCACGCATGATTGATAAGGCATGAATAATTCAACTGAAGTGTAAAACCTATTCCGATATGCAAATTAAGTGTTTCAGGGACACCATTCGACCATCTACACTCTAAAAAAAAAAAGGTTCTATATTGCACCAAAAATGGTTCTTGGCTCGTAATCATAGGGTAACCTTTTTTAGTGCTATATAGCACCAATTTTGGTGCTTCAGTGGTTCTTCAGTGGTTCTTCAGCGGTTCTTCAGCGGTTCTTCAGAGGTTCTTCACCGGTTCTTTGACTAAGGTGCTATATAGCACCTCTGAAGAACCGCTGAAGAACCACTGAAGCACCAAAATTGGTGCTATATAGCACTAAAAAAGGTTACCCTATGATTACGAGCCTTTTTTTTTAGAGTGTAGTCAGTGTATTGTATGCAGCCAAGGGGTATGCACCTTTCAATTCCGCATACTGACGGACTTCAATCTTTCCTGTGGGTTCTATTTTAAAGATCCTCAGGTGCTTATGGTGCCACCTACTTAGCAACTTCAGAACAACGATAGGATTTTCATGAACAATGATTACTTGGAGTATGTCTTCAAAGTCAGACAACCCTCCTGTCAATCATAAAAGGCAACAACACAATAGTCAGTGACTACATTGGTGACTTTGTTTGTCATGTTAGTCATGTTGTCATTGTTTTGGCCTTTGAATGTTAGCATCATGGATGTGATATGCAATCATTGATTGGTGTTTTCTTGCCATTGTCTTGAGAATGTTTCTGAATGAACCAGTCTGCCTAAATCCTTTTAAAGAATCTGTGTTTGTCTTTGAATCACATGGTCCAGAGAAACACCAAAAGCAGTTGTTAGCCATGGATAATGTTCAAGGAAGTGATGTTTAGGTTTCAATCTCTCTTCTGGAAACACATAAAAATACATATAACAGTGTTCACTGATCTTGTTTTTGTATACTAGGAGCAATGACAAGCTCAACAACATCTTTCAAGGTCTTCAAAACCTGCCACGCTGTTTCATCTGGTACTTTGTATTTCATAAAAGGTAGCATCCGTAACAAGCACCAGTTTTTGTGCGCATTGCCTCCTATACTTTTACATGATTCAAAATTCAGGGGGATAGCTTGTGGACAGTTGACTTTGTCATTCCATTTGTAAGGAAATCAACGAATTAAAGAGGTAAGATTATGTTTTTCTTTATAACCACATCAAGACACAGTACCATTTCAAAGGTACAATCCTTTCAAGCAAAACATCCAAAGGGTCAGGTGGATAACCTAATGTGCCATGAAAGTAAGTAAATCTGTCAGAGATAGGACTCTGTCTTTTTACTCCACAATGATGAGCTTCAGCAGTTCCAGACAATGCTGCTTCGACATGCTTAGTCTGTAGAGGAAACATTCATGCTATTACTCCATGTTCCTGGATCTATGAATCACACAATAGTGTGTGGAAGAAAAGCTTTCAACAAACCCACCTATGGAATGAGCTGCAAGAATATCTGCAACTACAGCAAATACAGTGCCCTACACCACTCTGGCCAGATTTGACACAGAAATACCATTATCTACCAAGCATTTTAAATCTTTAAGCAGTGGCCCCAATACTTCTGGGTATCCATATGGGGTGACAACATCTACCATACAAAGAATGGCTAGGCAAATGAAACTTAGATTACAAAAAAAAATTAGCAGGGAAAACACCTATTACACACCAGAGACTTTATGCTTCTTGCGGGACGTCCCCAGGGGGTTGCATACATCAAAGTCATCTATGTAAAGAATGAGTGGGAATGTATGATAACAAAAAGCAGTTTTCTCTGTGGAAATATCCATCATGCAATGATCTGCATTCAGAAGAAACATTACATGGCCTTCAATTCTGTAATATTGTGTCCTGAATGTGTCCATTGCTCACAAGTTGAGACAATAATGGGAGAATTGGAACATACTGGACGTTTCTTTCGTGCTACTATCAAGTGTGTACTCAACTGGCTCAGTCAGTGAGAGATGCGCCTTTATAAATAGTTTTCTCTTATATTTATTGTGCTTCAAGGCATATCCACCCCTAAAGCAGCACAGAATAACCTCAATAACCTGTAGTCCAATTTAGATACTTGACAAGTAAAACCACAGAACTAAACCCCAGACCTTATATCAGGGGGGTATTCCAGAAAGCAAGGTTTACTTACCGTCACATATACCTTGAACTCCTGCTTGATTAAATTTATATTTGAATTGATTACCTTGTTATAATAGTGCTTTATAATTAATTTATCATATTGTATATTATATAACTGTAACTATATAACACATTTAGTTATATTGATATAACAATATTAATTATTTAACATGCATTTGTATACCTCTTAAGCAAACTAACCCTGAAACATGAGCTGCTCTGGAGCAGGTTATGTTCAGAGAGTGAGTTGATATGACTACTTGCATATCCTGAAAGTTACCTCCGTTTTTGGAACTTACTTACTCTTAAACATACCTGGGTATGTCACATAACCTGCTTTCTAGAATACCCCCAGGTATTTAATAATAATAATAATTAAAAAAACAACAACATTGATTCAGGATGGTGCAAACGGAAGTGCTAAACCAGTAAAACTTGATTCATGATTAAATGACAAGATGGGGGTTTAAATCAGTCTGAAGAATCCTGCTCAATCTGGGTGGTTACTTAACAAATATCTGACCACTAACTTAAGAGAACGACGAAAAACAACACAATTACCATTAACGTAGATGACACAGAACCTTGAACTGAGGAAAACTGAGGGCAGATTCTCTGCATGTGGCTGTTGTCACAATAAGAAGACACACTTTGTTTGAGCCAAGGCTGCAAGGAAAAACAGGTGGAAAAGCATGCGCAAGTGACGACTCTCTGTCAACCAATCAACGTTCTACAGTGAGCCTTGCTCCACCCGTTAGTACCGGACTACTGTGCTAGGTACCCCAAGGGAAGGGTGCCAAAAAAGTGGTATGGTACGATTCAGTATTAGGGTACCATTCACAGCTTCTGACAATGGAAATGTCAAAAATGTGGTACTGTACTGAACTGTTCTGAACCATACCGCTTGGTGGAAACGAGCCATAAGTAATCCAATCCCACCCAGATAGGAATGTCTGTGATTGTGATGTTATTTCTTCTTCTCGTATGTTTTGATCTTTGTTGAGTACTGTATCTCAAATTTCCTCATGGTGCACATATTATCCACTTTCATTGATATGGCAAGGCCATAAATCTCCAGGTGGGTGAATCTGTATAGTTGGGAGTGTGAACTCTGTTATTCTCTAACATTTAGTTCAGACAGGACCACTTTGGCAAATAACTTCAGTTTATTGAAACATAGTTTATCTTTGGCGGTATGGTTCCTTTATCGGGGTTCTTGCTCCATGATTAATAGAACATACGAGAGCTTGAATTAACCCCCATGGAAACATCAGCTTGAGTGATATACAGATGATTTTAAGACACTTAAAGGGATAGTTCACCCAAAAACGAAATTTTTATGTTTATCTGCTTACCCCCAGGGCATCCAAGATGTAGTTGTCTTTGTTTCATCAGTAGAACACAAATGAAGATTTTTAACTCCAACCGTTGCAGTGTGATAGTCGTATAATGCATGTCAATGGGGATATTTTAGAGTATGAGAGCAATGAGAGTAAAAACACATCCTTATTAAACCATGCATCTCGTGGCGACACATTGATGTCTTAAGACCAAAACGATCGGTTTCTGCCAGAAACCGAACAGTATTTATGTAATTTTTTTACCTCTTATCAGACGAATGTTATCTAGTTTTCCAGGCGCCATAATTTCCGGCGAATAAGGTCAAAATACTAGCGCAATCAAAGATATATATACGTAGAAGCCTCATTCGACCGATCCGCACAGGCACTAATGAGGAATCTATGTATATATCTATGATCGCACCGGTATTTTTCATGTATTTTGACCTTATTCGCCGGAAGTGTTGGCGTGGGGATGGCTGATGCAGAGCCATAGAAAAAAAATGAAATACATTTTTAAATATGGATATTTTTCTTACACAAACGCATCGATTCGCTTCAGAAGGCATTTATTAACACCCCGAAGCTGCGTGGAGCATGTTATTTGACGAACAGGTGCATTTGTTATGGACTTCAAAAACAGAGCAACTATTACTGCTATTATAATGCTTAGATTAGCCAGAACTTTTTTTATATAACTCAGATTTTATTTGTCTCAAAGATTAATATACACCTCAGATGACTTGAGGGTGTGTAAATCATGGGCTAATTTTCATTTTTGGGTGAATATCACTTTAAGTAATGTCTTTAAGTGGAACAGTGGTAACATGTTGTGCAGTGAATCCTGGGACGTGTAGCTCTTCTATGAGGATGAGTGTCTCTCAGCACTCATGCCTACGTGGCCTGACTGAACTAACGGTGTGCTTGATAAAGATTTTTTACTCTTTCCCCGCTATTGATGGAAATTTCTGTCATTTGTGAGAAAACACTTCCCTGCCATAGAGCAGTGCATCTATGACATCACTCTGTAGGCCAACTGGCCGTTAGCATCGCACTGGTTCCCTCGAGAAAAACCCAATAGGATTTTCCCATAGGCTTTTGGATTATTGCTAAAAACAAGCTCTGTGATCAACAGAAGTTTATGATACTTACAGGTTTTGTTCATCAAGATAATTATCACAGATGAACACAACTTTTATTCATTGTGAAGCCTAAATTCAGTCGCCAAAAGTAAATAGTCCCGCGATTTCAATGTTACCTTCACTAAGCTTTTGATAACTCTTTCAGTTATTATCTCAAAACATTTTCCCAGAACGTTTGAGTTAGACTAGTTTATAAGAGCACAATTATAAGCATAATAAGGCTGTAAAAGTGGACTGAGGTTACCTGTTCAGCATGATAACGTTTAATCTTATCGACAGCTTCTGTAGTCCCATTAGCCACTTGTCACCACAGACCTTATTTCAGCCTTTTAAACAAAATCCCATTCAAAAAACCCATTGACTTCAGGACAAGGAAACCCGGAAGTGCTAAAATGCTAACTCGCTTCCGCGTTTTGGCCTACAAAGTGATGTCATACCTGCACCACTCTATTACATGTTCAGTCTACATATGCATAGTTTCTTTACAAAAAGACATCGCCAACTACTGGCCTGGCATAAATAATGCAGCATTTTTTTGTTGTTTTCGCGTATCCATGTGAACAGGGATCATTTTGACAACATTTTCATCTGTTCACGAAAAACTTTTCAGATTTATGTACATAGTTGTCATGTAAATTACTTATAAAATGGAAGTAAATACATTAATTAATAAAAAAAAAACGACTTGTCCTACGTATACACAAAGATTGACTCCTGTACAAACTCTGAGAAATTTTGATACCTGTTTTATAGTCAGTGTCCTGGATATTAATATTTTATTTATTTAGATTCCCCCCAAACCCCAACCACCCCCCCCCCCCCCCCCAAATAATAAGTTACAGTAGAGAGATTATTTTGTGGTTCCTGTGAGGAAATGTAACTGTTTTGCATATTCATGGACATGACTGTGTATGTCAGGTCATAAATCCACAATAATTATGCATGGGTGCTTGCTTTGGTTTTACCACCCCTCATAGTCCTCACGGCACTTCCTTTCCACCCCAACATAATTTTCTCGATCCACCACAGTGCTAGACACGTTTCTGTGAGTTTCCCTCTTGTCTCAACACATTATAAATTCTATTGACAAATATAAACATGAAAGATGATACCACAGAGACAACACTAGCAACATAACAATGCTGCCTCTTTCCTATTTTAAATGTCTTGGCTTGATAATAACATTTGGGAAAAAACTTTTTTTTTAACATAAAAAAGGGTAAAGGTTAATGGGCATGATGTTAGTAGACTTTCCTGTAGAAGCATTACAAAACTGATTGCCCTTTTTCGATGGTAAAGGAGCTTCAGGACGAATGAACTGTCATTACGAGCAAAATGACATTTGGGAAATCAATGAAAAGGCCTTTTAGTAAAGCGCTTAAGATTTTTGTCCCTGTTTAGAAGGCTGCCTTTATGTCAGTGGCAGCAGAGGATCGATTTGAAATAACAATAGTGATGGAAGCCATAAACACAGAAAATGGCTCTGTTCAGAATACCATACTGCCATAATACTCTTTCTATTTCTGTAGTATATAGTATGTCTACTGTGTGCAGTATACACTGTCCTTATTTTTCTGTATGAGTTGGTAATATGTGCATCAAAATTTTGAGCATGGAATACGTGTAGCCCAATTAACCATCCTTTTCCATTTTAATGAACATATAAGGCCAGATTTACTGAGATGGGAGTAGACGGTTCTGTGCGTGATCTACTGATGACGCGCAAATTAAAACATCTGGTTAAGACGTGCTTGTTTGGGTGGTAAATAATGCCACAAACACCAGTACACTGACGAGTGCAAACCTTAGTAAATCACCTTGTGTGATTCATTTAAATACTCGCCTACCATACATTTTGTGTCTGAATGGGAAACTCCTACAAATACATATGCAATAAGGTCAGCCACAAAAATAACCCTGTCCACGCCTTTTCAGTGCTAATTTATCACTGTGTGTTTTTAGTAAATCCTGACAGTAGTTTTTTAACGCCAAAACAGGGTTTGCTGGCGCAAGCTGTTAGTAAATCTGGTCCATAATGAGCTATTATGTAGCTATGATTTACTGTTTCAAATAATTTTTTAAGTGTTTCCCCGCCAGCATTTAAAAAAAAAAGTTGTCAGCCAGCACCAGAATTTTTGATGATTTTCACAAAATGTAATGGCCCCCAGTTGTATATAAAAAAAAGAACAGAGACTCTGCTTTTAAACAAATAACCTGTTTTATTATAGCTTCATGCATTCTTTTTATCAATGCTTGTGAGTAATTTTCATATATTTTCATATAAAAAAAATAAAAAATGAACAAAAACCTGATGGGTTTTTTTTTTTCAAAATCCCTATTCGGATGGCAATTGTTTCTCATGTGGACATCTGCAAAAATAAATTTGCATGGCACCTCATGTCATGGTGTGTTGAAGAAGAAGGCACGAATGTGATGAATAAAGTTAAAATACGAATTTTATAATGATCCATAGGCAAACAGACAGCAAAACGTAAACACATAAAACGTTAAGGAAACTGGAAAAATACGGAGTGACGATGAACAACTAAGTGTCACATGTCTGTCTTGGCACATGTGGTGTTTTGGTTTATTTCTGGGCCATGTGCTCTTGTCTTCTGTCTTGACCCCACTCCTCTTGTTATCTGATTATTGTTTAATTGGCCTCACCTGTTTCCCTCCTGATTTGCACCCCATAGTCTCCTCGTGTATGCAGTCCTGTGTTGGATTGTTTTCTTTTGTCATCCGTTTTTCCCCGTTGTGTTACATGTTCAGTTCCAGATGTTTATTGTATTTCCGTGGGTTTTGTTTTTGTATTCTTTTATTTTTCTAAATCTATCCCCTTCCTGCAAATGAGTCCTCGCACCATTTCTTTGTACCTGACATGACACTAAGGCCTAGTCCACATGTACACGGGTTGTTTTATAAACAGTTATAAACCTCTGTTAAAAAAAAGCGTCCACATGAAAACGCAAAAACACGCTATGAAGTGCTGTCAAGAGCATGCAAAACCAACAAGTGGGGATATAGCCCTAACCGTGAAGCCATGTTGGCTAATCAGAAGCCTGGAAAAAAGCTTATTGCCGGTTCCAGTTCTGACGTTACAAGCCAAAATACAAGCCAAAGTTTCACCATCCACATGACAACACTACAATTGGAGTTTCTAAAAATCTTCACCCTGGCAGGACTTTTCAAAAAAGTTTGGCCTCAGTTACGGGATACTGCGTTTGTGTGTGGACGAACAGCCAAACCACATTTTTAAACACATTTTTAAACTTTTAAAACTTCAGATGGCGATTTATTCACAGTGTAGGAGCGAGTTTTGTGATCCTACGAACCTGTGAACGTGCTGCTCATGTGGTCAGTCACATGATTTTCTGCTGTAAATAAAATGTCATACCCTTGGAATAATAAGAATAAATTCATATTTAATTTATTAATAGGAAAATAATGTCCTATTTAATATTTAATTATTTAAATCTGGAAAGAGTTAAGGAATAGTATGCAGTAAACAGCGGTTACGTGTACCTTGTTATTTTTGTTATTTGGACTTATAGGTTGCACTCTGTCCTGTTCTTTCCTGTGCCACATTTTGTAATCCTTTGCCGTTTTCTTGATGATTAGTTCCCTGATTGTGTCCAGGTGTGACTTGATAGTATATTACCCTGTGTGTAAACTCCAGTGTCTCCTGTGTTCATGATCGGGTCTTGTCCTTCGATGGCTGTAATGTTGGTGCTCAAGTTCAGATTTCCTGTGTCTTGTTTTACAGTTTTTGGTTCTTTATACTTTTGTATTCTAATAATCCTTCTGCACATGGATTTAACTCTCCCTCAACTCTGAGTGTGCCTCGTGACAACAGTGTAGACCCCCTCTTGAAAATGTCTTATGGAAATAGTATCCTTTAAAGAATATACTTAAAGTAAGTGCAAACTGAATGTAATGTTTTTGGACACTCAACGGATGTTATTTAAAGGTCTACTGTGTAATATTTATGAGGATCTATTGACATAAATGCAATATAATATACATAACCATGTTTTCAATGGTGTAAAAAAACCTTGCATAATGAACCGTTATGTTTTTATTACTTTAGAATGAGCCATTTCTATCTTCATACACCGTGGGTCCCCTCACAGTGAAGTCACCATTTTGCACCACCATGTTTCTACATGCATTTTGAAAGGCCCCTAAAACGCTGTTGTCATGCAAATGAATGATCAACATGCATAAAAAGTATTACGTCTTTAGGGGAATGGCCCCTCAATTTACTTTAATATCATTACTATTGAAACGTGTAAGTCACACATTTAAATAATATATTTGTAATGAAGTTGCATTTAAATAATATGTTTGTAATAAAGTTGCAATTAAGTACATTTAAAATAGATACATTGATAAATAGATAACTTTTAATGTAATATTCAACAACACACTACAGTTAAAATTATAATCAATTACTTTACTTGTGCTTTAGTTTGTTAGTCAACACATCCAAATATTAATGTATTACCTATTTTGAAAATATTAATATTGTCACGATCACCAGTGAGAGTGCCCCTGATTACCACCTGAGGGCACTCCACCCTGGACTGTCACTCCATCAAGGACTACATCTCCCATAATCCTTTGCCCGAACTCATCAGCACTCATTGATTACATCCACCTATTTCTCATTACCCTGTTTACCACACCCTATATAAGCCTGGTTATCTCATTCATTCATGCCGAAGTCTTGTTTGTTGTAACACTGCATTTAAAGGGCTTTCCTATAGCTCAAACAGTAGAGCATGGCGCTAGCAACGCCAAGGTCATGGGTTCAATTCCCAGGGAAAGCAAGAATTGACAAAATGTAGAATGTAATGTAAGTCGCTTTGGATAAAAGCGTCTGCCAAATGCATAAATGTAAATGTACTCTTTTGCCTGTCTCTCCTGCCTTGTTTTCCTGTTTGGACTGCTTGCCTGTGTATGACCTTTTTCCTGTTTTTGACTACGATTGTGGATTATACTTTAATAAAGCTGTGTTTGGATTCTCAACCTTTGTGTCTCGGAGCAATATGTTACAAAGATATCATTAAAATGTACCTTAAAGTAAAACTTTTAATTTGACACTATGGCAAAGTGCACCTAGTGTCCTTAATAGTCATGAAAGTGTACGTTCTACAAGTATACTACAAGTGCATATTCAATACATTTAAGCACAATTCTTTTTCACAATTTGCCTAACTTTACTGTATTCAGTAGCTATTAAGTTTATATTCCATTCTAAACATATAGCCAGAGTGATAAACCCATGAGAAAAGCAGATGTCTCTCACAAACACTGTTCCCTGGTTTCACAAACAATGTTTAAGCCTAGTCCCAGACTCAAATGCACGTTTGAGCTGTTTTAATTAAAAGCAACTAGCACTGATATTCACTACATTGCCAAAAGTATTGGGACACCCCTCCAGATCATTGACTACAGGTGTTCCAATCACTTCCATGGCCACAGGTGTATAAAATCAAGCACCTAGGCATGCAGACGCTTCTACAAACATTTGAGAAAGAATGGGTCGCTTTCAGGAGCTCAGTGAATTCAAGCGTGGTACCGTGATAGGTTGCCATCTGTGCAATAAGACCATTCATGAAATTTCTTCACTACTAAAAATTCCAAAGTTCAACTGTTAGTGGTATTATAACAAAGTGGAAGCAATTGGGAACAACTGCAACTCAGCCACGAAGTAATAGGCCACGTAAAATAACAGAGTGGGGTCAGTGCATGCTGAGGCACACAGTGCGCAGAAGTCGCCAACTTTCTGCAGAGTCAATGGCTGCAGACCTCCAAACTTTGTGTGGCCTTCAGATTATCTCAAGAACAGTGTGTAGAGAGCTTCATGGAATGGGTTTCCGAGCAGCTGCATCCAAGCCTTACATCACCAAGTGCAATGCAAAGCGTTGGATGCAGTGGTGTAAAGCACACCGCCACTGGACTCTAGAGCAGTGGAGACCTGTTCTCTTGAGTGACCAATCACGCTTCTCTGTCTGGCAATCCGATGGACGAGTCTGGGTTTGGTGGTTGCCTGGGGAACGGTACTTGCCTGACTGTATTGTGCCATGTGTACAGTTTGGTGGAGGGGGAATTATGGTGTGGGGCTTTTTTTCAGGGGTTAGGTTTGACCCCTTAGGTCCAGTGAAAGGAACTCTTAATGCTTCAGCATACCAAGACATTTTGGACAATTTCATGCCTCCAACTTTGTGGGAACAGTTTGGGGATGGCCCCTTCTTGTTCCAACTTGACTGTGCACCAGTACACAAAGCAAGGTCCATAAAGACATGGATGAGCGAGTTTGGTGTGGAGGAACTTGACTGGCCTGCACAGAGTCCTGACCTCAACCCGAAAGAACACCTTTGGGATGAATTAGAGCGGAGACTGAGAGCCAGGCCTTCTCGTCCAACATCAATGCCTGACCTCACAAATGCGCTTCTAGAAGAATGGTCAAAAATTCCCATAAACACACTCCTAAACCTTGTGGAAAGCCTTCCCAGTAGAGTTGAAGCTGTTATGGCTGCAAAGGGTGGGCAAACTTCATATGAAACCCAAGGATTAAGAATGGGATGTCATTAAAGTAAATGTGCATGTAAAGGCAGCCATCCCAAAACTTTTGGTAATATAGAGTATCTTAAAATATGTCACTGTCATTATCTCAATATGCACTGCATGTTTATAAAACCTACTTAAATGTCCTAACTGAACTAAGGTGGAACCAGACTTGTGACTGAAAAAGAGCTGTTATTTTTTTGGCACTAAAATGACAGTAAAAAAAACATTATATCATGTCATTGCTAGAATGGGATGAGTTACAAGCATTTGAATTCTGTGACTGATAAGGTCAGAAATGAAAATGTGTTGAAGCTTCACATCACGATGTGAACTGTGTAACAGATTGACAGCAAACAAAAAGCGATTACTGTCTAACAGGAATGGAAACAAGCAGGATCAAAGCAACATTAAACTGACTGGATGACGTGAGATCTTCAGAACAGTTTAGGGACGCCACTGCACAGATGGTTTCGACATGACAGCCTGTCATACGCACAAACATCACAGCCTTTCATTCACTCCGAGAGAGGGAAAAGCATAGTGATAGATCACCCGACAATTAAAATGCCATCATTTACACACTCTCATGTGGTTCCAAACACAAATGGCTTTCTTTCTGTCATAAAAAGGGGGATATTTTGCAGTGTGGGAAGCTATTTTTTCTATACAAGAAAGGTGGACAGTGATTCATGTTAAGCTTCAAAATGGAAAATAGTTTTGTTTTCTGTAGCCAAAAATGATATGTTTTTTGTACAAATCAACTAACATTTCACTCTTTACTCAGTGAAAGCTATTGTATGGGTTCAGAAGACTTGAATTATAACAAGTTATATATAGCAAATATTTTGTTCAATCATCTATAGATTTGAAATGGCATTAGTGTAAGTATATTTTTGTATCCCTTTATAGCAGATACGTACTTGTTTAAAGTAAAGTCCATTCACATGGGCTTCAGTTCCCTTTGAGTAACATGCAGTTAAGTGGATTTTTCAAGGGCACACTGGTGATAACAGATCTTGGCCTCATTTTACAAATCACCCCTTCTGGGATTTGAACCAGTGCCCTTCATATTATTAGCCCAGACCTTTAAGAGCTGCCATCATTGTGTTTTTCCCATGGTGACAGCAGCAATAATAGACCAAGCAGAGTAATGTTTGCTGGCACTTTCCGCAAATAATGTCCACTTTGGTATCTCCATTACTTTTATTTTTATTTTTTTATTGCAGACACAGATCTCATCCTTTTGTGGTACGATTATGTACTATAAAAACTACAGTAAAAAATACTGTGTAAAACTGCAGTAGTAACATTTTAAGTTTTACAGAATTAACATAAATTTACAGTAATGTTAATATACTAAAGAACTAATGTACCTTTGTAATAAAAATGTGGTACTAAGAAAACCACATGATAAATCAAAGTTCATCACAAGTAGTTTTCCCATTAGGTTGTAAGGTGGAAAATAATCAAAGATATTTGAAATGAAACAAAATCCTCTGCTTTGCTGTTAACTGCCATCGTCGTGATCAAGATATTGAAATTGACTCAACCCCTTCCCCCTTAACGCCATCAGAAGGGCCAGGTTGAGTTAGAAAGACAAAAGAATGATTGGCCGGCTGGCCAACAGGTTTTCGCACCTTTGATACAATGGGGGAAGTTTTGTCTGATTGGTTATTTTCAAATGTCTCACGGGTTGGTCTGATTGGTCAGTTTTACAAGAGTCAGATTTGAATTTGGTGACATCAGGGAAGAGGATAAAAGAGGATTTCATCTGTAGCTCGCGCTCTTTGGTTTCTCTGGCTTTCTCTGGAGAGAGCTATTCTTTAGCTCTCTCTCTCTCTCTCTCTCTCTCTCTCTCTCTCTCTTTCTCTCTTTCTATCTCTCTCTCTCACAGGTAACATTCTAGGCAGAGGCCTACAGAGCATAATTAAGGGTTTATGTTTTACATTTATTTGAAACGATTTTAAGTGTAACCATAACCAGAATTTGTGTTTCCTTTTAGAAGAGATTTATGTCTATGATGTAATTGACATTTTACATTTACTTGATTGTTAATAAATTGTTACATTTTGATCCTTTCTGAATTAATCTGTAATTATTAACTATCTCCAATGTGGAACGTTATAATTGTAACACAGGGTTAAAACGGAACGATCAAATGTATGATTAACTACCAAATATAGATGACCAAACAATCGGTTGGGATTCTCTTCTAAATGTGACCACTATGATAAATGGAGTCAGATAAAGAATATTATAATCAAATCCATTCTTCCAGCTGAGACACTGAACGCGTAAGGCCTACACCGCGGTTCGCTGCCGATCCTTGGAGCGAATTCATGCGGTCTTACAGTTGGTGACCCCGACGTGATGTTGCGAGCAGACGAGCAACGTGTTTTCAGCGAAGTATTGGATTTAAAATCAACAAGATCTTGTGAATGGATTAAAGCGGACCCTCCGACCAGAATGAGTAAGTAAACCTTCTTTGCCTTTTAGAATTGTTGAGGGAAAGTTTTATTTGCAACTCACACATATAGACACATTTCTAGAACGGGTCGGTATGCCCACTATAGATCGGAACCGTAGAAATCCGATATTGTGTAAGAATTAGACGTGAAACATGACTTTTCAGGGAAATAACAGCAGCAGTGTAGATGAGGAAATTATGGCAATTTTAGGCGTACAATTACAAGATCTCCTCGTTCGATTAAGCGATAAAGGATTGAACCTGAAATGGAGTAACACCGAAATTATATCCTGGTATTCTGCTAAGGGCGCACAGCTCAAATCTGAGTCAAAATACAAGAAAATCCCCGCCGCAATTGTTTATTTGCTTCGTCGTAACGATCTCGAGACAATGGCCGAGGGCGAACGAACGATAGCAAATATCAAAGAAATTGAAAGATTGCGATCTGACGAATTACAAAAGTTAAGATCAAAGGTCGAAGCGGTTGCATACGAACAACAAGGGTGGGCTAGACAGCGCGAAGAAATGGCGACACAAATTGATCAGTTACAAGGAAAACTTCAAACCGGCAATAATTACATATCTGCTCTCGAAGATTGTTGTGATAATGCAGGATTTCCAGTGGCCGCGGTAAAACAAGCAGCACTGAATGAAACTTTTGAGCTAGCGAAGCCAAATGATAATGATGACAATGATGCTGCGTTAGGATACAGGCCACAGAGAGAAACTCGTAACCGAGCTCCTGTGTTAATGCCTGAACATCCAAAACAACGAAGCCTGATAAAGACTCGCACAAAAGCTAACGACACAGCTAAGAAATCTGTTAAGGTCGCCGTGCTTAAAACTATGACTAATGCGAACGACGAAACCACAACGATCAGCCGTCCGTTAACCTGCGAAGAATGTTCCAGACACAAACAAGTCGTTGGAGTAATGCCAAGAAAAGGGCCGTTTCAACCCTACTGGGAAACATTGATGCTACAGGCTACGGTGTATAAGCTAGAAGTTAGAGACGTGTGGCAAATAGCACTTCTCACTCTCCCTGAAGAGCTCAGACCGAAACTAACCGAAGGCATGAAATCTGGCAACATAATTGAACGAGTCCGCAACGAAACAGACGAAGCCATATATGAACGACTAAAACAGGCATTATTAGAAATGAGGGGACCGACACACGCAGATTGGGGCAAAATACTAGAAATCCAACAGGCGAGTGATGAAACATTTGAGACATACGCCGAGCGGTTATGGGTAACGTACAGAGAACACTCAGGATTAGAAAATGCAGATCGAGACCATGACGCGTTATTACAACTTGTGAAAAATAATGCTGGCATCCCAATCCAACGGGCTTTGTCAAATGGCGTCGATCCAGTTAAAAACACATTCCAATCCATAGTAGACTGGGGCTCAAGAATAGAAAATAGATGGAAATCTAAGCTAAATGCTGAAAAGTGCATGACTCCCATAATGCTTAACAGCAATGGGATTAAAAAGCATGTTCACTTCGTAGATGAGGTGACTTGCTCTAATGAATCTGAAGCATTTAGTTCAGAAAATGCACAAGAAAGTGTGTCTATTTTAGCTCTTAAGGGGATGCAGGATGATTTGCAAGCATCCGAGAGTCATGAATATACTGAAACTCCAGGAGAAGGTAGCAGACAACCCAACAGACAACCCAATGGCAAAAAGAACAGGTTTTGCAGATCCTGTCAGAAAATCGGACATATCGATGGGAAATGCTGGTCACTGGGTAACGGGCGACCTCCACCGTATTTTCAGAAAAATAGGAAATTACTTTTTAAAGGCAAAGAAAAGCGCTCATTTGCAGGTAAAACTCTCAGTGAGCTAACTGCAGTGTTCATGCAAGGCCTTCAGCTATTAACTTCACTTGCCAGCGGGCTAGCAGCCTCTTAGCAAGGAGTTTAATAATAAAATATCCAGATTGCAATGATCCTGTTTGTATTTTCAAATTTGTAATTGTATAACACATTGTGCGCATTGATTACACATAATAGTTGTTTGTGTTACAAGATACACATAGACTAGTCAAGTTTATTCTTTAAAACACATGATTGCTTTACTGTAAGTGATGAAACACTTAGGATAAAGGTCGTAGATGCTGCGCATTCTAGGCCATGTATCTTGTGTAAATTGGAATAACTTTAATACTGGAATTGTACAGCAATTTCAAGTTGCATGTGTCGATGTTGAATTTGTTTGTCTCCTATAGTGGAAGCTCTGCTATTTACAATATAGCTGTAGTAAACCATAAACAGGAACATAGAATTGCCATGTGGCTACAGTGTGAATTACAATTGCATTAACCATGAAAATGTCTTCATCACAACAGGACTCAATAACTCTGACCTTTGCTATTTCTAATTTGAGCAAGTTATAATACTTTTCATTGGTTCAATTCCCAGTGCCAAAAAGGAGGGGAATTGTGCTGTTAAATGTGGCACAGATAATAGAAAACCAATTCATAGTTAAATGTGGCACAGACAATAGAAAACCAATTCATAACCAATTCATCCTTCACTCAGATTGTGAAGGCTCGACTGCCAGAACAGTCTTAAGTGTTAATACACAGAAACAGCAGCAGCAATTAACTGTGTTTCTCTCTAAATTTGTTTCTCTTTAAATTTGTAATTTGTTTCTATCTCAGGATGACAATTGCAATTCCTTGGAGGACGGACGGCCAAAAGGCCCTCCTCCCCCCTGCATCTCAAAACTGGAGATGTGAGAGATGGGTGCGAATATCTTTATATATATTCGATGAGGTCAATCACACCTCACAATATGTCTAAATGACCTCCCAGTGAAAAAACTGGAATTAAATTATGCAACACAGATTGATATTGATTAGATTCCACCCATCTCCAAAACATTAACACAGAACACACCCTACACTCACGACAACATCACCTGGAATAGACCAAATCTATTCAGGCTGAGCACTACACATCATAAACGACAAAGATGACAGAGTCTAAAAGTGTTACTTCACTAAAGATCTATTGTTCATCTTTTCACACTAACAGATCCAGATAGCTACACTCACACACACACACACACACACACACACACACACACACACACACACACACACACACACACACACACACACACACACACACACACACACACACACACACACACACACTTACCAGGAATACCCATTATTGTATGACTAATCATATTTAGATCTACATTAATTACATTGGAAGATTCCTGAACAAACACAGTGGTTATTATATATATATATATGTGTTTTCATAAATGTGATTGATTTGTTGTTTTTCTTTTATGGTTTATTGATGAGTACCATCTTTTTTTTAATGTATCAATTGCACTGACTTTTGCTACATTTCCTTCGAGAAATTCAGACCAAAATGCTCAAATTCCACTACCACCGAAATAGTGGAAAGTTACATGAATTTTGAGTTTGATTTCCGAGTCTTGGTTACACTGAATATTTTGCTAATACTCCTCATGAAAAGGGGGACTTAAAATCAACAATGATTTGTTTTGTTATAATGCATTTTATTTCAATGTTCCCAGAAACAATGTACGAGCTTGTGGAATCTTCTTTTTATTCTCAAACCCTGACCACTTTATTAAGTATATCGATTTAAGGGCTTATTGCCAGAGACCATTTTAATATGACCACATCAGACTTCTGACCAATGAAAAATGCCATGTATGCTTTTGTTCTTTGTTGTGCTTAATCACAGAATACCTGCAGCAAAAGTTCGCTCCTATGTCCTCAAAAAGAGTGACTGTTCTTGAGGTGTGAAGTATTCAATGGACGTTTTGCATATCAATGATGAAGTTCTCATGCAGGGCTACAAGGACAACAAAGGCTGAAAACTGATCAGCTGCTTTTGCAACAAGTCTGGACGAGAAGTCTGAAGAATAACATCTACACACAACAGAAAGCATATCTTTGTGGACAATGCCACCTTTGGACTCAATGGTTGTGGCCAATGGTGCCAAACGGGGAACTGTAAGGTGGAAAATAATCAAAGATATTTGAAATGAAACAAAATCCTCTGCTTTGCTGTTAACTGCCATCGTCGTGATCAAGATATTGAAATTGACTCAACCCCTTCCCCCTTAACGCCATCAGAAGGGCCAGGTTGAGTTAGAAAGACAAAAGAATGATTGGCCGGCTGGCCAACAGGTTTTCGCACCTTTGATACAATGGGGGAAGTTTTGTCTGATTGGTTATTTTCAAATGTCTCACGGGTTGGTCTGATTGGTCAGTTTTACAAGAGTCAGATTTGAATTTGGTGACATCAGGGAAGAGGATAAAAGAGGATTTCATCTGTAGCTCGCGCTCTTTGGTTTCTCTGGCTTTCTCTGGAGAGAGCTATTCTTTAGCTCTCTCTCTCTCTCTCTCTCTCTCTCTCTCTCTCTCTCTCTCTCTCTCTCTCTCTCTTTCTCTCTTTCTATCTCTCTCTCTCACAGGTAACATTCTAGGCAGAGGCCTACAGAGCATAATTAAGGGTTTATGTTTTACATTTATTTGAAACGATTTTAAGTGTAACCATAACCAGAATTTGTGTTTCCTTTTAGAAGAGATTTATGTCTATGATGTAATTGACATTTTACATTTACTTGATTGTTAATAAATTGTTACATTTTGATCCTTTCTGAATTAATCTGTAATTATTAACTATCTCCAATGTGGAACGTTATAATTGTAACACAGGGTTAAAACGGAACGATCAAATGTATGATTAACTACCAAATATAGATGACCAAACAATCGGTTGGGATTCTCTTCTAAATGTGACCACTATGATAAATGGAGTCAGATAAAGAATATTATAATCAAATCCATTCTTCCAGCTGAGACACTGAACGCGTAAGGCCTTCACCGCGGTTCGCTGCCGATCCTTGGAGCGAATTCATGCGGTCTTACAAGGTCTATTACAGTTTTTCACTGTATACAGTAGTAAAGGAACTTACTGTTAACGAATTAGCAGGTTTTTACAGAACTTTAAAATGTTAAAATTATTTTAAAATTGTCAGGATTTAAAATTGTCAGCAGTCAGGAT
Organism: Gobio gobio; assembly: GCF_949357685.1. NCBI lineage: Eukaryota > Metazoa > Chordata > Actinopteri > Cypriniformes > Gobionidae > Gobio > Gobio gobio. The sequence goes on along the minus strand of NC_137097.1, from coordinate 33,700,330 downwards.
TTGGTATTCGGATTCCCCTTGAATCAGACTAAATTCCTGAATTATGTGTACATTAAATAATGACATTAATGAAATCTGCAATACATTGTTGTTTCTGTTCTGTTTACCCTAAGGGGGGTTATTGCTGCTCTCCCTGCTCTTATCCATGCTAGGCTGCATGGATGGGCAGAGAGTTCTTGTACAGAACAGAACCATACCGCCAATCCAAACTATATGGTAATTGTCAAACATCTTTGACGATAGTGGTCCTGACAGAACTTAGAATGATGTTCAGCAACTTCAGTTTAAAGAAAAATTACTTGTTTTTCAATACATTCCATTTTCTGAATACTCCAAGTTTTGTTTTTCATATCTCACTTACCTGTCAATCTATCACTCTGAGTGAGTGAGTGAGTGAGTGAGTGAGTGAGTGAGGTAGTGAGTGAGTGAGTGTGTGTGAGTGTGTGAGAGTGTGTGAGTGTGTGTGTGTGAGTGTGTGTGGCGCACCAGAATCACCATCAGATTTTAGGGGACACCTGCCTTTAAAGTCCCAATTTAACCTCTCTTTATGTGTTAATGTTGATCCAGGGTTCAAGTACTCATCTCTAGAATTAAAAAAATAATAATTGTAAAAACAAATTTTTACACAATAATTGTTAGTGTTGCTCTGTAATATTCACCACAGTGTTCTATGTGGTTTTCAGGGCCATCTCTTTGGTTTCTAAGGTTTTTGGGTGGTTACTAGTACAGTATGAGGTGGTTTTTAGGCTCTTTTTGGAGGTTAAAAATGCCCACCCCCAACCCAACTCACTATGATATTCAGCTCTCTAGCCTCAAAGCAATTTTTGTTTAGAATTGTGTAAATCATAGGCTTCTCTGCTTAGAAAAGTGTCACAACATCTCCTCAATAATCATCAAGATTTGAGGTATCATTCATGTCTGTGGAATTAAATATAATAGAGTAAGTAGTTTGTTCATATCACTAACCCCAACTATGAGTAATAATAGCGATGCTTGGCTTGGCAAACACCATAAGTGAGGTTGACTATTAAAGTCTATTTGATGTATTACACAAAAGACAAATCAGCCTCATTCTCTTATAGAGTGAGATATAGAGACATATCTTACAACTGACAAATGAAAAATTGCCTCTAATTGATCCTCCACTAATTATAATATATTATGTATGCAGCATCTTGATGTGAGCGATGAGGCACAAATATTCTCCATTATTTATGAGGCAAATTTCAGGATTATGTTGCTGTGATCATCAGTGCTTTATTTGTCTCTGAGTTCATTCATTATTGAACCCCCTGATTGAAGAGCGACCCTTCATGAAAGGTTCATAGAGTCATCGAGGACTCACTGTGAGACGCTGATTCTCAGATACTCAGGAGGCTTTTCTGTTAGAGCTAATGAAGGTCAAATAGGAGAAATTGTCACACGTTGGCTGAATCCGGAATCGCTCCCTAAACCCCCAATCACCATTCCATATATAAGTCCACTAATACAGTTCACTTGAAGAAGTGAATTAAAACAAGTGAGTGAATTCGGACAGCCATTAAGTGTACATTGGTTGTACACTCATTATTGCAGTGCAATGTGGGATACAACGAGTGCACTGGATAACGTCCACTATGGTTTCAGACACCACTACAAATGGCTGTCACCTCAAATAATGCCCTATTTGAGAGTAAAGGGGGCGATTTTGGATTCAACCAAAGTATGTCGACTTTTGTAATCAGTCTTTCCAGTTTCCTTTAGACAGGGGAATCCCAATATGGCGATTGTAGGAATGAAAGTTCTGCCTTAAGCCCAATATATGCTTTGAAAGGCGATGTGACAGCTGTGCAAAAAACAAAGTATACTCCATTTGACGAGCGGTCAACATATGTGCATTATGACAACTTGCATTCTTTCCCTTTAGCGTCTTTGTAGCTCTGATATATCAGTCGGGAAGATATTTACACATTTTTATAATCTTTTAGGCTAGAGGTGTACAATGTGTACAATGTGAGTACTTTCTAACCTCCTTGCACAATCTATGTAGCCATCCATTGTTGTTGCGTTTCAGTCTCTTCCGTTTTTTCGTTGCCTACCTTGTGAATCAAGTTGGACTCTAACAAACATCTAGTGTGATTGGAAATACATTTTGCATGTCACAAAGTTAAGGAAAAAACTGTTCTTTGTAGTATCTTATTGAAATCAATTTTAGTAACTCAGTGCTTACCAAACACAAGTTACTTACATACAAGTTAAAACAGCTCAATTTCTTTATAGTATTGTTTGTCAATTCTGTTACATACTGTCAACATTGTTACTCTACCTTGGTAACAGTGTTTGACGGTAACATAATTGACAATTTTAAATGTTTTAGCCCAAAACTCCACTTGCTAGCATACATGCGAAGATTAAAAGACTTTTAAACCCACTGTGTGGTCAGTGATAGCTTCTGTTTTCCTTTTGATATTGTGGTAACAATTTTGAAGTTTTACAAAATAACTCTTGGTGTAAGAACGTTTTAGATTCAAATATTTTCTCAGGAAGAGCACACATACCTTTCAGTGCTTCAGATCATGTCAGTGAGGGAAAGTGACATAGTTTCCTGTATCTTACATAAGAAATCCACCAATATAAAGGCAAAGTGGGGTGGCACTTTGTAGGGCACATCTTCGTATAACCTGTACACTCGCAGGGTCTGGATGAGAATGAGCTGGGACAGCACTCGTGCTCGCTGAAGGTCCTGTTGTGTGATGGGGAACCAGACAAAGTTGCCGTTCATTAGCATGGCAACTGACGTGACGAACGTCATGACTGTTAGTCTGTGTTGTCTGCTTAGGTTGGAGGGGAAGTACCTCAGGGTTTCTGCCAACCAGGGGGTGCTATTGTCCCGGTAGAGGTAGAGGTTACTGGAGTACAACAGGCTCTTTCATTGTATTGTGGCACATACGTCGGCAAACAAGGCAGCTGCCTCAGCTTCGAGTGACAGGGTGACGCATTTTGCAGACAGAGCTCTAAGTAGCTTGCCTTGTCCCAATTAACTTTTGGGTTCCTCGCACCATCCCAGTATGTGACGTGAGGGAACAGTTTGAAGGGCTGAAGCCAGCGGCTCAAGCATTGGGCTGGGTCTCTATCCCAGCCAGCACAGTCATGTGGGGAACATATGGGTGTCACCTCGGCTGTCTAACTGGGGCCCAGCCAGTTTTGTCCTCAGTTTCCATGGAGGCCCCACATGGGTTAGGCCAGATTAAATGAACACTGCTCAGTGTGCACACTACAGGCTGTTAAATGTAACACTGAATCAGTTCATGTTAATGGAGTTAATGAGATAATTAAGTGATTGATTGATTGATTGATTGATTGATTGATTGATTGATTGATTGATTGATTGATTGATTGATTGATTGATTGATTGATTGATTGAGTGATGACTGAGCATTATTGAAAATACCTGAATTAAAAAGAGAAACAACTACAACTGACTTCAGCCACAGCCTTAGATGAAATGCTTTATGATGAAGTCCCCAGGCCAAGGGACTCTGTGAATCATAAAACAGCCGCTAACACCATGGCACTCTGTACCGCGTCCTAAATCCACTAGTCAATGTCAGGAGGCGACTCCCCCACGCTGCCGCTACCTACAGGTGACAGTCCGAGGAATCCACTTACCTTAGAGGCGCTTTCTGGGTGGGTAGTGCTGGTCATGATTCTTACGGCGTAGGGCTTGGACTGCGGAGACAGTAATTTGCCACCTCTGCTATCCCGTATGCGGTGTAGATGTTTCCGCGATGACCCACCACCTGATGGATTCCCACCCTGAACCAGAGCATGGAGGTTCTCGGGTCTCGCAAGGTGACAGTGCAGGCGCTATGGACGGAGACAGACAGAATGTTACACGCACGTTTTCGCTCCTCAGGAAATCTTCCACGTTGTCGTGGGAGTAGTAGGATTGTATCAGGTTTGAGGCATTTTCGAAGTAGGCCCCGAAGAACGTGTCCCAATATTCAAATTCTAACTCTTTGTTAGAGTAATCCATCTTGATGTGTAGGAACCTGCATGGGTAGAGAAGAGAGAATTAGCAATAGCTTAAGGGGGGTTGCGGGGTACAGGACTAGAGGGTAGAGTTGGTTTAGCCGTGGGTGTAGTGTACACTGGGGTGACGGGTAGGCTTAGTGCCAGGTGCAGAGATGATGATGAAAATGAGAATGTTTTCACATGAAATAAAACGGATGGGACAGACGATCGCTTCATCTTTGCATGCGCTCGCCGTGTCCCGAACCCATCCTCTGATTAAAGTCGTTCTGAACGGTGGATATCGACGTCCATTACCATTGAGACACTTTTAACAGAAAACATTATATTAAATTATTAAAATAATACAAAAAAATATAACCATTTAAAAAAATTTACCAAATGTACCTGCAATTATAGAATCACACTGACATGCAGTTAGACAAAACGGGCTGCGTGTGTACAGTCTGTGCGACTGTGCTGATGATGAAATTCCCATCACGTGCTCTGTATGCAGACCCTAGCGCACATGTAGAAGTGAAGTATACTTTGGGCTTTACAGTAAAATTGTGTTGTCAATTAAATTCTAAATGGTGCACATACACATACATGCAGGAGGTGAGTGTGAGGAGTAAACCTCCTACTGTCAGCAGGAGATCATTTGACAGTTGGGAGAGTTTATCTGGGATGGTCCTCCAGGGATACTGGAGCTGCCAAACCCAAAGCCTCTGCTGTTTCTGAGCAGATGCTTCTGCAAAGAATGTGTAAGATGCCACATACCTGCTGTTAAACTGGCTTTGATATTTCATTATGAATTCTGAGATGGTTTCACAGACTCGTATCATTCATCAAGAGACTTGAGAGAATGAAAAAAGGGTATAAATGCATCACAATCTCATGCAGGGCTCGGTTAAAATTAATTTCAGAGTGCTGTATTATATTCTAACCCTTCCATTTCTATAAAAAAGTATGAGTAATGTGAGCGGGAATGATCTGAAAAGTGGGAGACATATTATAAATCTCATAAGCCTTTCTAAAATAAATATTATAAATCTCATCAGTTAACAAATTACTAGTTTCTATGGATACATTCATATGAGATATCATTTGAAAGTTTAAAAAGTAAACTTTCCAGAAATGTCAGTAACTGCCGCATTTCAGTAATATGAGGTCAATAACTAGGTCTAAAACATGTTGCAATAATGCTGAACATAAAATTGGCAAGGATGCTAATTTAATACAAATGATTAGTCACAAATAGAGAAAAACAAATTTAAGCAAGTAAAAATGAAAGCATTTTAACTTAGCACATAATGAGTAAGGTGTTGTTGACACAGGACACTTAAAAAAAATGGGGTAGGAGAGTGAGTTAGCCAATCAGCAGTATGGGGAGTGTCCATGCATGATGGGGAAGGAGAGAGAGTGAGCCAATCAGCAGTAGGGGGTGTGTCCACTCATGATGGGGGAGGAGAGCGAGTGAGCAAGAGGGAGATTTGAAGAAAGACTGTAGAAAGTGAGATGGCTGGGAGACATTACAAAAGAGAAAAGCTCAGAGGAATATCAGGCAAGAGCTTTAGGACCCGCAATAAAAGCTTTCTGCCACTGGAGAGAGCTAAACGGGAAGGCTTTAAAATGGACACAGAGACTGTGTTGTTTCTGCTTCAGATGTGGGTAACATTGGTTGGTGTCACATAACTAAGAAATGCTGCTGTTGTAATGTTAGCTATAGTAACAGAACATCTTTGAGTGTCATTGTTTGTCTGGAGGTGCTGTGCTGCTGGTGAATTAACCCATATTAGAACTATGATATTATATTCTATACTTTTATTAATTCTATTGAGAAACCATGAGAAAAACCTGTCACTACCTGTCGCGATAATATGATATTAGAGTAACAATTACAGAAGAATCAAATAAAGCATATTTTCAACATTGATATAAAATAAGCAGTTCATCATATTAGAATGATTTCAGTTATGGTGCTGAAAATGTACCAAATTATAATAATATTTCACAATATTACAGATGTTACTGCAGTTTTGATTAAATTAATGCAGGTTTGTTGAGCATAAGAGACTTCTTTCAAAGACATTCAAACTTTTTACCCCAAACATATATTTTGACTTTGTAATCTTTCATCAAAATGTCATAACTTGCTTTTGCTGTGATATGAGTCACTCAGTATCTGGCAGTCGCATACAGATCCGACTTCATTCCATTATACAGCACTCTACAATCCAAACAGCAACTGATGTATAAAGTCAAGTCCTGTCCTATATATTTTGTCATTTTGATTTCCGTTTCACTTGAGAAGTAAAAAAAAAAAAGTTAATTTCCATATCATTTAAATGGCGTTCAGTTTGATGCCATTTTATGGTGTGATGGAATATTTGCTGCCTTGAACAATAATTCTGTCGTCATAGAGATTTTACTTGTATCTGTTCACATCTTCAGAACTATTTGTTTCTAAGTTATAATTACATATACACTCACCTAAAGGATTATTAGGAACACCATACTAATACTGTGTTTGACCCCCTTTCGCCTTCAGAACTGCCTTAAATCTACGTGGCATTGATTCAACAAGGTGCTGAAAGCATTCTTTAGAAATGTTGGCCCATATTGATAGGATAGCATCTTGCAGTTGATGGGGATTTGTGGGATGCACATCCAGGGCACGAAGCTCCCATTCCACCACATCCCAAAGATGCTCTATTGGGTTGAGATCTGGTGACTGTGGGGGCCATTTTAGTCCAGTGAACTCATTGTCATGTTCAAGAAACCAATTTGAAATGATTCAAGCTTTGTGACATGGTGCATTATCCTGCTGGAAGTCGCCATCAGAGGATGGGTACATGGTGGTCATAAAGGGATGGACATGGTCAGAAACAATGCTCAGGTAGGCCGTGGCATTTAAACGATGCCCAATTGGCACTAAGGGGCCTAAAGTGTGCCAAGAAAACATCCCCCACACCATTACACCGCCACTACCAGCCTGCACAGTGGTAACGAGGCATGATGGATCCATGTTCTCATTCTGTTTACGCCAAATTCTGACTCTACCATCTGAATGTCTCAACAGAAATCGAGACTCATCAGACCAGGCAACATTTTTCCAGTCTTCAACTGTCCAATTCTGGTGAGCTCGTGCAAATTGTAGACTCTTTTTCCTATTTGTAGTGGAGATGAGTGGTACCCGGTGGGGTCTTCTGCTGTTGTAGCCCATCCGCCTCAAGGTTGTGCGTGTTGTGGCTTCACAAATGCTTTGCTGCATACCTCAGTTGTAACGAGTGGTTATTTCAGTCAAAGTTGCTCTTCTATCAGCTTGAATCAGTCGGCCCATTCTCCTCTGACCTCTAGCATCAACAAGGCATTTTCGCCCACAGGACTGCCGCATACTGGATGTTTTTCCCTTTTCACACCATTCTTTGTAAACCCTAGAAATGGTTGTGCGTGAAAATCCCAGTAACTGAGCAGATTGTGAAATACTCAGACCGGCCCGTCTGGCACCAACAACCATGCCACGCTCAAAATTGCTTAAATCACCTTTCTTTCCCATTCTGACATTCAGTTTGGAGTTCAGGAGATTGTCTTGACCAGGAATCACACCCCTAAATGCATTGAAGCAACTGCCATGTGATTGGTTGATTAGATAATTGCATTAAGGAGAAATTGAACAGGTGTTCCTAATAATCCTTTAGGTGAGTGTATGTATGTATGAATGTCATGTGATGTTCGGGATGTGCTGAAAAGTAGCTACTGATAGGTAAGTCTTCGCACTGTGATCAAGCAAAATAAACCTTATTAAAATGGGATGATTAAAAGTGTGTGTGTGTGTAAGCGGAGAAATGTATTCGTTTCTTCAAGTGCAGATGAATAATCCTTGCTACGCCCCTGAGTGCTGCTACTATGGTTACATCAATTCATTACAAGTGTGTTTGTCCATTCGTCTCATTTCCTGTTCTCGTCCCCCATCTGAGAACAGCTAACAGTAGTGATGTGACTTATGAGCTTGTATGTGCGGTGTGTATCTGCTCTCTTCATCTGCTGGATGCATTACAGATAAGAAACACACATACTGGTACGCAAGACTTCTAACCGAAAGGAAGAGTCTGACACGCAGCAGGGCGCCTACTGGAGTGTGCTGCTCTCTGTTTACTATCTCACTCTCTCTGTCTCTGTCAGACTAAACAGGCACACACATTGTAGAAATGCTTGTTTCAGCAGAGAGGTCCGAATGCAGATCACACTGCGCAAGACTGCTGATTATTTCCACAAAGACACAACAGTGTTTCACAAGTTCACACTTACAAATAAGTCAGATAGAATAAATGGTATGCGTATTTGGCGTGCTGTCCGAGGAGAGGGCTCCAAGCTCGGTATTTGGCCTGAACCCAGAGTACTCCCCCCGTTACTCTGATTAGGAAAGTAACCATGTGAGTGTGAGGAAGACGGGGTGGTGGAGGGATGCTGAAAACCTGTCAAGGAACTTTGTTTAGTTGACTGGGTATTTATATGATCCTCCACTTGTGCTGATTGGTAGACATGTTGATTACTGATTGCTGACAGCTGGTTGGAATGAAATTATGATTGGATAGATCATTTGAACGTGCTCCTCCCTAACTTTGTTAATGAAACATCATTGATGGATGTCGGCGCCTCAAAACAGCAAAGGCCTTTTTAAAAAAATTGTCTACACTATTGCGTTTTTGGGCCCTATTTTAACGATCTGAGCGTATGGTCTGAAGCGCACGGCGCAGGTGCACTTAGGGCGTGTCCGAATCCACTAGTTTAGTTTAACGACGGAAAAAAATGGTTGTGGTCCAAAAGTGTTGTTCCTAGTCTCTTAATGAGTCATCAGAGTCTCATCTCCCATTCCCTTTAAAAGCCAGTTGTGCTTGCACCATGGCGGATTCGCTATTTATATGGAGGAATTTGCAAGGGGAAAAACTGAATGCTTCTCTAGCTTCTCGTCCAATGATGCCTGCTTGCTCGTCATTACTGCAAATAGGTAGGCTAATTTTGAAACATGCAATGACTATCCATTATGACATGTAGATATTTGTATATGTATGTACACAATAATAATCTTTTACATTTTAATAATTAAATTTTTTATATTTAAATATGTTTGTGTGCTGCTGCGCGTCCCTCTGTGTGTGTAATAAGCAGAGTTTATGTGTGTTGTGCACCTGCCTATAGGCTCATATTACTAATGAGCCCTAACACAAAAAATATTGCGCATTGACTTTAGACCAGGTTTTTGTTGCCCAACAATGCGCCTGAACACACCTCGTTTTCAGACCAGTGTGCCCATGGGCGCACAAATGGGCACAAATGCATTTGCTATTTAAAAAATGTGACGCTGGATGTGAAAATAATAACTGCATCAGGATGAAACTAGCAAAAAACACTTGCATCGTGCCTGGCATCACATTACGCTGAGTGTATGATAGGGCCCTTGGTATTGGATGCCCAAAATAGCTGCTCGTAGGCATTGCAAATATGGCCACAGAGTGAAAAGACTCTTCGGCCATTGGATGCTCACTTCAGAAACTCACAAGAAGTAGTAAGTCCTGTTTTTGCAGGGTGGGGTGTCTGTAATTTAGTTTGTGCATTGTAAACGGTCCCTTCTGGATATCCTTCCAAACAAGTTTAACAGTGATATGTTATGACATTGAAATTGAATGAGGAATTTGTATAATTTTGCACCCTCAATGTTAGTATTATGTGACTAAATTCACCCTTCACCGGGTGTTTGATTGACAGGGCAGCGTTTCCCAAAATCATAAGCCCAAGTTGATTGTGAAGACCATTGCCACCAAAGTTCTCTACAATAATCTTAGCTGCTTTGGGGAAACGCAGCCCAGGAGAGTTAGTGGATTAAGTCGCTGGACTTGAACTTTAAAAATGGTGTGTATTGCCGTCTTTTGGTGGTTGAAACAACATACCTTCTGATGTTCATTCATGTTTATTTTGTGTTGTAACTAGTAGAAAGAGATGATCGGTTCACATGCAGCTTGAAACTTTATTGGGACAATAAAGTCCTCCCTATACCTACCCCAGATAAACACTTTTATTATTAAACACACGTTAGACACTTTATTTCCACTTTCCGAATATTTTCTTAATTTTTATTGAAAATAAATGGCTTTCTGATCTGATATGTGATGGGAAAAGGGAGTAGAGTAAGTCAGGGAAAAGGCAGATACGAATTTGGGTCGATTTTCGTCAAAACTTTATGCCACACACCTTACCCCTGCACTATACTACTCTTGACAATTAGTAATTTGCCGTAATTGTGTATGGCCCAACCAGGAGTCACTGGGCGGAGTTAGTGTAAAGAGCCTCTGCCAACAAGGCGGCCTATTTGCACTTAAATAGACACTCTGTAAAAGGCAACCAAATTTGAAAGCTGAGACTTTGTTTAATAAAGTAACATGCTCTGTTTTGTCTGTCGGTGCAATATCAGTGTCCCTTCGCAATGTATTTTTCACTGGGTGAACACATGATGTGTGGTGTGAGAGCGCCATGGCTTGTTGGACATAGCAATTGTAACTAAGGGGGTGGGTCTTTTCAAAGGGTAAATTAGGAGGATTGGGGGTTATTGGGTTTTAACTGTTTTTGGTCCAAATAATGAAAATCAACAGGGTTGTTTGGATGCCAACATTCTTCAGAATATATTTGTGTTTTACAAAAGAAAGGCAGTTATACAGGTTTTAAATATTAGAGTGAATAAATGGTGAGCTGTGGGAAAATCACTGTGAATGTCAGAATATTTGATCAATCCCTTGGTTTCTATTTCCGTGGAATAATGCTGAGCAGCCATACATTCTAATTGGTCCAGCATCCTGCTCTTCATAGTTGTAAATTAACCTTCCAGTATATTCTGGCTGTAATTGTATTGTACCATGCATTATTTTATGGACAGATACTACAATAGAGAAACATGTTTTTGCAGCATACGCTAACTGCCAAACTAAAATTAGTTTCCATAAATTTGAACATTTTAACATTTAGTCTTTTGTAAAGTAATGGAATCCCCTGAAGGAGGTGAATATGGTGGTAAAACTTTTTAAACCTTATTAAACTGTTGGAACAGCTTGCTTGTGAATGATACATTTAGGATAAATTGTTTGTAGTTGTATGAATGTGCCTGAAGCGGTGTGGCAGAACAGCTTTTCCATCTCTGTGGTCATTATCGACCGAGAGCCGACCAGAGTTACCTGAGCCCAGATGACCTTGTGCTGAATGTGTTCAAAGCGCACCAGAGTAGAGCTGATAAGAGACCAATTTCCCATCCCCTGCTCGCTCTATCAATCATGTGTCAGTGTGTGTGTGTGTGTGTGTCTGAATTCAGTCTCAAAGCTCACACAAACACCATTTTCATCACTAACAAATAAGCAGAATAGGGTAGGCAATGCAAGTGACCCAAGCATTATCCAATGAGCAGAGCTCAAAGCTTGCTGTTTTATGCAGACCTTTCTGTTCTTCAAATATAAAGTGTACGTGAAATGGGAGACAGTGGTGGAAAAGAGGAAATAGCTCTTCCAAAAATGAACAATATATCACCATTTACTTTCCCCTCTGCTGTAGGTCTCAAATGTCATTCGTGTTCATGTATTCAGTGTCAAGATCCATTGCACCAATTTTGACAAAAGTGACACCGAATACAGAGCGAGACATTACTGAAACAAGTCAAGGTGAGGAAGAACTTAAATAACATATAACAATTTCATATTCATTCTCACTTTAGCACACTTTCCAAAACAAAAGTACTTATTATGCAACTAATATACTTTAAAAGAAGACACTTAAGTGCAAACTGGATTACATTTTTACTGAACTTATTTGCATGTTAACTGTATTTAAAAAACAAACAACAAACATATTTTTCATGCATATTAAATGCAGTTAGCTGAACTTAAAGGGCTACTTCAGCACTGGGAAGATGAATGTGTATTTAAACTGGGTCATTTATATAGTAGAAATGTGAAATTATTTTTGAATTTGGTGCCTTCTAGACTGAGAAAAGACAGAAAATGTATTTTTGTCTCATGTGGATGAAAGACAACAACTCCCACAATGCACTAGCTTCGCTGCCCTATGAGGCCACTCCCAAAGCCACGGCTACTAGTTATCACTTGCCCACCATGACACCGCCCCCCACCATCGTTTTGATTTTCATACTAATACAATAATTTCAATCGACCTATCGATAATTTCAAATTTCAAACAATTAAAAACTGAACGTGTCTTTTCAACAAAGTGTGATAGAGCCGAACGAAAGTCACGGCACAGATGCAGCAGGAGTCAGATTTCATTAATCACGAGAGCGAAGAGCTGAGGTAAGCGCGGCAGTCATTCACGGTGCGTGTCCAGTCTGGCGCGATTTCAGATCATGCCTTTGAAGCTTAACTTTCATAGGAATTAATTGAAAAGTTGAATGAATTCCTCACTGTTTATACTCACTTTGCTCCGCACCGCTCCGTTATGAATGCCCGAGCCGAGCGGCCATGCGCATTTACATTCTGTGAGTGAGATCTCTCCCCCGTGGGCGGATTGATAACATGTGGTACTAGCTCCTTCTACTGGCTGTAGTCTCTAGCCTCTGGCCAAAAAAATCCTCAGATGACGCAAAATGACGATATTTGCGGATTTTTTCCAGAAATAAAATGCATCATTCTCTCGTCTCAGGGGATACCATCATTTGAATATACTACCTGGTTTCTACTGATACAAAGCTTAATGCTAATCGCTGAAGTAACCCTTTAAGTGTTGTTGTTTTTTTTTACCCAGAAATAGTTCACCCAAAACAGAAAATGATCCCATGATTTACTCACCCTCAAGCCATCATAGGTGTATATGACTTTCTTCTTTCAGTTGAACATAATCAGAGTTTATCCCGTCTCTTCCCAGCTTTGTAATGGCATTGAAAAGTGCTGAGTTTTTGAAGCTCCAAAAAGCGCATTATGAAAGTAATCCATACGGCTCCAGGGGGTTGATAAATGCGAAGCAATGTTTTTTGCAAGAAAAATATCCATATTTAATACTTTATAAGCTATAATCACTAGCTTCTGGTAATGGCCGCACGAGTTCCAGCGGAAGGGTGACCTCTGACTCACTATGAATAAAATAATACAATGGAAGAAATTATATTCTAAATATCATATAGCATAAATACATTGTTAGCGTTCCACCAGATTCCAGTCAAACCGTAAGTCAAAACAAGGTTTACTGACACTGTATACATTTTCCATTCATGTAACTCAAGATATGTTCAGTGTTCCTACTGTTTATACACCATGTACTATATCTTTATTTGGAAGCATGATGGAGATGATTATCTGGATCACACCCTCCAAGTCTACAATCTCATTAGCACATCACGCTACTGTACGCATCTGTACGGCAGCTCAGAAGTCTTTATGAATTCTGTATGACAACATAATGCTCTCCTACTGTGTCCTACATTTTTTATTTCAGCAGCTCTGTAACTTCTCTCCGGTTTTCCCTCTACAGTTCAGCTGAGACAGATCCCTTGATGTGCATGAGGTGGACTAATGATATGAAGTGAAATGTTTTTCGATTATTGTATTGGCATTATTTTAAAATATCATGCTTACATTGGCAGATTTTGAGTCTGGTCCCTTTTAGAAGATTTGAGAGAAAAGTACATAATCAAATTAGCTCTACGCATTTCCTATTAATTTTCAAACAACATTTCAGTAACCATCAGAGTCCGATCAAGGTCCCACAAGGTCTCTTGGGCCCTAGCAATCAGCTTGTGCTGTATCCCCACTAGGGCCCCCGGGATGTAACCATAGCAACAGTACACTGAATGAGTCCTTTAGGATCAGTATTGGACAGAGCATTGACAAAGGTGTAGCATTAGAGCTCCAGATATCAGAGCCGGCGGTAAGGATATTCTGTCTGTCACACTCTTGTGCTCTCACTCTCTTTCTGTGTCTCTCCAGGTCTCTGAGCACAAGCGTCATCACACCTGTAATTCGTCTTCTTGTCCAGAGGGTAATGAAAATGAGAGGGTCACCGGTAATGAAATGTCAGTGAAACACAAGCTCCCTCGGCTGTACAGAACCTCATTCAACAGGGATAGTGCATTAATGACAGTGAAAGAGCACTGCGAGATGGTGCATGACTGTAGCCGTGTTCCAATCCACATGTTGCCTACATCGTGCTCGCTATCCCCTAAACAGTGAGCATGGGATATCTGGAAAAATTCAATTGGGCCACTCAGCAAGATCATCAGACCCAGAGTGTCTAAAATGTTTTCACAAAAATGAGTTCTGAACATGGTTTGCATGCTCCAAATAGCAATTAAACATCTTAAAGTATCTTCATTTGTACGTTTACCTTTCCTTTGTCCATAAAAACGATCTCACTCGCGCTGACTGACAGATCCGAAGTGTGCGCACAAATGTGTTTCTCACATTGCGAAATCCTGATACACACATACACTGAATTACAGCAAATGTACAATTACAATTATCTGTTATGTTTGGTTAACTGTTAGGAAAAAACATCTCGTAACATTATATTAGATCCATGCAGTACAATAGGTCTTAATATATAGACTATCTGTTTCATTAATGTTTAACAAACAACTGTGGTATAATGAAAAAAAGTTAAATATATAATTTTCCTATAGATATTTGGTGTTGACTTAGTGTGTGCCAAATTTGGTGGTATTACCGGGAATTTTAAGGTATGCAAGGTGATTTTGTTTAGGAAACTTTAACTTAATTTTTCTCAAAATTTACTCTATCGACTTCAAACTGGTGTAGCTCAGTCATTGTTTTTGTCTGATTCGAACAAGTCATACATCATTTTGAAGGGTGTTTAATAGAGAATGTCAAAATAACATTAACTAATTTTTGAAAACGTGCTCATTGCGACTCATTTTGCCAGCACGGGTCACATATATACAGTGCGTGCAGAATTATCAGGCACGTTGATTTTCTGATAATATTTTTTTTCCAGGCACATTTTACCAATTTCAAACCACATTAATCTTAACTCTTTCCCCGCCAAACACATAATTCTCCATTATTTGTGAGAAAACGCTTCCCCGCCAAGCACAGAATTTTCGGCTATTACAGACGAAGAAGACGCAAAAAAACAACTGATCGTATGTAAGCAGATGCATTTGTAAGATAACGTGATCATCAACATTAAACATCATATAAATCAATACTCGATCTACTCCATCTGTGTTTGATCATCGTTCTGAATCAGATCTCAATGTAGTTTGTAGAAAATGTAGAAATTAAGCTTTTTTTAATGAAACTTACCCACATTCAAGTGTTGATAAAAAAGGAATGCATGAAGCTAGAATAAATTATTTTATTCACTTTTACATTTTTGTTTGTTTAAAAGAGCATGATCTGCTCTTTCTTTTGATATAGTTCATGCTCAGATATTCATACAACAAAATATTCTATGGGCCATTACATTTTTGTGAAAATTATCAAAAACCCTGGCATGGCTGGCAACTTTTTTCAAAAACGCTGGCAGGGAAACAGTTAATAACTACTATTAATTTTGTATTTAATCATTTAAAAGTGATATATAATTGTTCATGAAGGCTGGAAATGAAAAATACCAGTAAGTTTTGGGAGTTTTTAGTCAATCTCTGCAAAACGGACTTCAGATATATAGGAGATGGACTAAAATGAACACCCAAAACTTACTGCCAGATTCTGGAAGATTAATTCCTCAAACAGAGAGGATGTGGTGCTGGTCCTTCAAGAGTCACTCTCAATCTGTCCATAAAGCCTATAAAAAAACAGTCTTCATTTTACAACACTTCAGCTTGTGATTCTTATTAAGTGGGGGTAATTTTTTAGGATTCTTTACCTAACTTAAGTCTCTGAGATCCTGACACCTTGCACTTCTGGAGACTCCAGGTAGGTTGCTTTTCTGGAAAATGGTGGCGCTGGAGACTAAAGGGTTCCTGATAGTTACACACTTAATTCTTCACCTTAATTCTTAATTATTTTGCAGTTAATAGGTGTCTTTTCTTCGCCATCTGTTTTTGTCTGACCCTGCTGACCCAATGAGCATTTCACTGTCCAATGGTCATGCCTTAACTGCAATGTCTAATATTGCATTGTATTGTATCCTTCTCATGGGCATTTAATATTTTTATTTAATATTCCAAAAAGAGTTAAATAGAGAAAAACGGGCCTAATAATTCTGCACACCTGAAGGCGTTTTTAATTTCCAGCCTTCATTAACAATTATATATCACTTATAAATGATTAAATACAAAATGAATAGTAGTTATTAAGATTAATGTGGTTTGGAATTGGAAAAATGTGCCTGGAAAAAATAAACAATCAGAAAATCAACGTGCCTAATAATTCTGCACACACTGCATATATATATATATATATATATATATATATATATATATATATATATATATATATATATATATATATATATATATATATATATATATA
This sequence comes from Gobio gobio, assembly GCF_949357685.1. NCBI lineage: Eukaryota > Metazoa > Chordata > Actinopteri > Cypriniformes > Gobionidae > Gobio > Gobio gobio. The sequence continues at coordinate 33,683,855 of NC_137097.1, read as the reverse complement.
TATCAGGTATAACAGTATGACCATATTGTGTTGGTCCCCCTTTTGCTGCCAAAACAGCCCTGACCCGTGAGTTGGGGCTTGCATGGATTGGACTTGTTTGTTCAGCACATCCCACAGATGCTCGATTGGATTGAGATCTGGGGAATTTGGAGGCCAAGTCAACACCTCAAACTCATTGTTGTGCTCCTCAAACATTCCTGAATTTTTGCTTTGTGGCAGGGCACATTATCCTGCTCAAAGAGGCCACAGCCACCAGGGAATAGCATACCGTTTCTGTGAAAGGGTGTACATGGTCTGCAAGCCACATAGGTGGTACGTGTCAAAGTAACATCCACATGGATGGCAGGACCCAAGGTTTCCCAGCAGAACATTGCCCAAAGCATCACACTGCCTCCACCGGCTTGCCTTCTTCCCATATTGTGTAACCTGGTGCCATGTGTACCCCAGGTAAGTGACGCACACGCACACAGCCATCCACATGATGTAAAAGAAAACGTGATTCATCAGACCAGGCCACCTTCTTCCATTGCTCCGTGGTCCAGTTCTGATACTCACATGTCCATTGTTGGCGCTTTCGGTGGTGGACAGGGATCAGTATGGGCAACAAACTGTGATGCACTGTGTATTCTGACAACTTTCTATCAGAACAAGCATTAACTTCTTGAGCAGTTTGAGCTACAGTAGCTCGTCTGTTTGATCGGACCACATGGGCCAGCCTTCGCTCCCCACGTGCATCAATGAGCCTTGGCCGCCCATGACCCTTTCACCGGTTCACCACTGTTCCTTCCTTGGAGCACTTTTGAGAGATACTGACCACTGCAGACCAGGAACACCCCACAAGAGTTGCACTTTTGGAGATGTTCATTTACATGTTAAAGCCTCCCCTAGAATTAAGGGGAGGGGGGGTAATGTGGGGACAACTGCCAAGCAAGGCCCACGTCAATTTCCGTCAATTTACGGCAGTTTTCGGTGTTGCCTGCAAATTGCCGTGCACAGTCGTAAACCTGAAGTTTCACGGCAATCTACAGTGCCACATACTGACGAAAATCCCACTTTTCATGCAGTGCTAGCCATCACAATTTGGCCCTTGTCAAACTTGCTCAAATCCTTACTCTTGCCCATTTTTCCTGCTTCTAACACATCAACTTTGAATACAAAATGTTCACTTGCTGCCTAATATATCCCACCCACTAACAAGTGCTGTGAAGTGTTATTCACTTCACCTGTCATAATGTTATGCATCACAATACATGCTAAAAAGACAATCGAAAATGCCTTTATAGTAAGTAAACATTAAACATTGACTAACATTTTTTAAGAGAAAATTCCTCTTTGTTAATTTAGCTTTTGTTTATTTAAAATTTTATTAAATCTAATTATTAATTTCAATTAATAATTTTCAGTTTATAAATTAAAAAGCCAAAAGCATATTATATTGACCAACATTAAGTAACATTTAGGAAATACATTGATAGAGACAGAGCGACACTGTATAGTACACATAATCTGAAGACCACGCCCACCGGGGGGGGGGGAAACAATCTTACGCTCTCCATTGACTTTGCATTGCGTGAAGCGGCATCCTTGTCATTTCGGACTTATAACAAAAAACAGAACAATGTCTAAAAGCGGATATGTGACAAAGTGTACAGCAAACAAGCTAAACAAACCCCACAACCAAAAACCCAGAAGTTTTTATAAGCTATTGACCCAAAAAACGAGCGTTTAAAGACAAAAAAGTGGATACAGGCCATTGAGACAGAGCGCGACACGTTATATTACACTGAGAATTACACCCACTAGAGAAGAACATAATCAGTGACAGGAAATATAATATATAAAACTGACATTTGGATATTTGACTTAACAGTGACAACATATTTACTGCACACATAGGCATACTGAGACATACTGAGTGTAAGGATCCCAAAATGTACCCATTCTTCCTGCTGAAGCATCACGTTTTACTGCCTTTATCCACTTTTGTCTCCTTAAACTCTCGTTTTTTTTGGGTCGACAGCTTATAAAAACTTATTTTTGTGTTTTTTAGCTTGTTTGCTGTACACTTTGTCACATATCAGCTTTTAGACATTGTTCTGTTTTTTGTTATAAGTCCGAGATGACAAGGATGCAGCCTCACGCAATGCAATTATCAATGGAGAACGTTGGATTGTTTTCCCCCCCGGTGTGGGCGTGGCCTAAATACGCTCTGTCTCTATTAAGTATTGGTGGTCTTTATAATAAATAATATTTTTACTTTGTACACTTGTTTTACTAAATATTTGTTTTGTCTTTCAGAAAATAAATATCTTTGATTATTAAATCAACAGTTAAGGTTTGAAACAAACCATAAGAGAAATACTAATGCATTTGGCTGTAACAATTTATTTTTAAATTTGTTTTTAAAGTTGGTCCAAATTATAAATATTTTTCAGTATATTATGCTCCCTATATGTCAGCTTTACATATGTCAGTTATTGGATGATTATAACATGTATTTTTGAAACATGACAGTGTTAAGTGTCCTTTAGTCTGTACCATTCAGTTTAGAGCTCAAGTTATTTATTGTAATGTTATGTGCTTTGAGACATGAGGTAAATTAACACCATCTCTCATCTTGTGGTGCTTTGCAGACTCTGCTGTGTGTTCATGTGTTTTGGAGGAGGCGTGGCTTTGGAGACGCTCTAAAGGAAGGATGGGATCTTATGCTTTCAAAGCTAGCTTGCTATTGCTAGCCACTCCGAAAAGTGCCTACCCTACCTTTAAAACACAAACATGCATGGAACAAGTCATGTTTACAGCATGAGAGATTGATAATAAATTAGACACTGACAACACACAGCCAACAGGAACAAAGATGAGAGTAGACGGACAGCAGCTGCTGTGGAGGAGAGAGTATCATAAACCTCTGCAACAGCTGGAGAACAGACATCTGTCATTCCCTACAGAGAAGAGACATGAGGTACGGAGTCAAGAGGGGAAGCCAATCAGAGTGTGTTTCCTAAGTGAAATCAGAGGAGTACAGTGGCACACCTATCAAATGATTATTGCCTTAAGCTGCATATTAACATCAAGGTTGTCTTGCATTTGAAATTCTGTGGTAAAGGAAAGGTCCATACAAAAATAAAAATGTCATAATTTGCTTTCAGGTTACTTGTGATGCAGTCAATCACATAACATGCCATAACCAGTGTCGTCAATCCCAGAGCATTAATGCCCCATTTTTGAATATGAATATTGAATATGAATTTCAGAGCTCATGGAGGAAATCATTTTCAGAGAATAACAAAGAAAATGTCAGCCTGATTCTCAAAACAAAGCTACTGTATGTGTATAGAATGGTTAGTATAGTTAACTAAAAAATATGACCTAATATTGTGTTGGTCCCCCTTTTGCTGCCAAAACAGCCCTGACCCATCGAGGCATGGACTCCACTAGACCCCTGAATGTGTACTATGGTATCTGGCACCAAGATGTTAGCAGCAGATCCTTTAAGTCCTGTAAGTTGCAAGGTGGGCCTCCATGGATATGACTTGTTTGTTCAGCACATCCCACAGATGCTCGATTGGATTGAGATCTGGGGAATTTGGAGGCCAAGTCAACACCTCAAACTCATTGTTGTGCTCCTCAAACCATTTCTGAACCATTTTGCTTTGTGGCAGGAGCATTATCTGCTGAAAGAGCCACAGCCACCAGGGAATACCGTTTCCATGAAAGGGTGTACATGGTCTGCAACAACGCTAAGGTTGGTGGTACGTGTCAAAGTAACATCCACATGAATGGCAAGACCCAAGGTTTCCCAGCAGAACATTGCCCAAAGCTTCACACTTCCTCCGCCGGCTTGCCTTCTTTCCATAGTGCATCCTGGTGCCATGTGTTCCCCCGGTAAGCGACGCACACGCATCCGGCCATTCATATGATGTAAAAGAAAACGTGATTCAGACCAGGCCATCTTCTTCCATTGCTCCGGGATCCAGTTATGATGCTCACGTGCCCACTGTTGGTTTCAGTGTGGGACAGGGGTCAGCATGGGCAACAAACTGTGACGCACTATGTATTCTGACACCTTTCTATCAGAATTAGAATTAACTTCTTGAGAAATTTGAGCTACAGTAGCTCGTCTGTTTGATCAGACCACACGGGCCAGCCTGAGCTCCCCACGTGCATCAGTGAGCCTTGGTCGCCCATAACCCTGTCGCCGGTTCACCAGTCAAATTTGGAGATGCTCTGACCCAGTCGTCTTGCCATCACAATTTGGCCCTTGTCAAACTCGCTCAATCCTTGCCCATTTTTCCTGCTTTTAACACATGAACAAAATGTTCACTTGCTGCCTAATATATCCCACCCACTAACAGGTGCCATGATAAAGAGATAATCAGTGTTATTCCCTTCACCTTCATAATGTTATGCCTGATCTTTGTATACGTTAGAGATGCACCAATGTATCGCCATTAATCAACATCGGCCGATATAAGATTCTTCAGAAATTCTCTTTTTGTGATCCACAGAAGAGATTAAATTATACAGGTTTAGAACCCTGTGAGAGTGACTATAATGATATAATTTTCTTTTTTGTGAGGGCTGGATTTGACCATTAATTTAAAGCCTTTCACTGAAAATGCATGAAAATACATGAAGAGGAAGTAAGAAAAAGAGTGGCGACTTTAAAGCTTTTACTCAGAAAAGGATTAAATTGGTCACTTAAGACTTTCCGTTGCCCATCACTCAGCCTGAGATCCATCCCTCTGGCCATTTGTAATGAAAACACATGTACAAAGGAGCACTGTGACAAGGGGCAATTGCATGTGTGTGCACCTCTTGCACACTCTGTGACCAGGAAATTGAATGGAAGAATAAAATGGTCCAAAGTACAGGTGCATCTTAGGACTTTCACTCAAGATGCATTGCATGCATTTGTGTTAAATGCCTGTGGCTTTGTTGTAGTGAGTGTTGTTTTTTCAAATGTTGGATGATATGAAAGGGGACCTATTATGCCCCCGTTTCCAAGATGTAAAATAACTCTCTGAAGTCCCCAGAATGTGTATGTGAAGTTTTAGATCAGAATACCACACAGATAATTTTTTATAGCATGTTAAAATTGCCACTTTTTGGGGGTGAGCAAAAACGCACCATTTTAGTGTGTCCCTTTAAATGAGCTGCTGCTCCCACCCCTCTGTTCAGACAAGGGCAGAGCTTCTAGAACTTGCGCTCCGTCATGACAACAATAACAAAACATCACACTCTCACAATTGTGTAACAAGACTAGAAGTAATTTAATTCTCTGTATAAGCAGTATCATGTAATAAACATACCTGTACTCCGTCTTCATTGATAACTGAGTACCAACAGACTTGGTCAACAGTTTTGCGTTTATCTGGCCTCTTGATTGGCTGCTCTGTTCTGATGTGATGGCCTTTGCACTATTACAAGTCTGATATCTTTACAGAAAACATACCCGTTATGACAACAAATGATACTTACTTCTTCTGGAGGTGTAGCTGGGAACTGTGATCTTGCTGTGAACTCGATCACCCATGTCAAGTATAGAAGTGAAGAATGACCACTGCAACACTGAATCAACCTCAACCATGACAACATTTAAAGGGTTAGTTCACACAAAAATGAAATTTCTGTCATTAATGGGGTGGTAAAACACATTCTTTTGAAGGCTTGATTGTGTTTGTGGGGTGCACTGTAACATGTGTTCATGCTTCGTTTAAAAAAAAAAATTCATTATTTTTCATATATTTGACCTTTATTCTACACTGCTCTGTCCCTCCTTGTAAAACGGTCTGATGCTTTCCGGGTTGTATGAAGCCAGTCCCTCAAAAATACGCAATGGGCTCAGATTGGTTAGCTGGCCCAGTGTGTTGTGATTCGCTAACCGCAGTGCACGTTTGTCGGAAACGTCACGGCCCTTACCTGGAGGCTGTGCTTTGGTCAGTATTAGAAACGATGGCGTCAATAAAACCATACCAATCTGAGCCCAAATCAGACCCAGAACATTTTAGTGAAGATGATCGAGCAGAACCTGTTCAGTCCTCAAGAGTAAAGACTGCGGGTCTATAATGATCGCTACTGAATGGCACTTTTACTTTTGTATTTTTAGAATGATTATAGCCAAATATCTGTCGCAAGAACTAACCCAAAACGAACACTAAACACTGGCTTTACTAGTAAGTTAGCCAAATCACACACAGAACCATGTTTAGCATGCCTGTAGATAAACAATACATAAAAGCTCTAATCAAAGAATAATTTACACTAATGCCAAGTTCGCTGTTGAGATTTTAACGTTAGTGTTTGTAACGTTAGGTGTTTGTCGGATAACGTATGAATGAGCATTTAACAGACTGGTTTGGAGAATAGCGTTGTCATCTGTTTACTTCCTTGCTACAACCTATTACAGGAAAACACATCGATGAAATATAAATCAGACTTACAGGTTGTGGCCCGTAAACAGCTTCTGTTTGTAAATCCAGCTTTCAGGACAAGCCGTTGTGCATATCCTGTATTGAACTCGCGAACATTGTGGAAGTTTTCCTCCATGAAATGTGCAGCGCGCGCGTCGTGCATCCACACACTGGCAGTGTTTGTCTTACGCAGCTGACGTTGTTCAAATCCGGCATTGAACTCGCGAAGATGGTGGAAGTTTTCCTCCGTGAGATGTGCTGCGGGAGCCCCGCACGCGCCTGTTCCCTTCTGTCTCATACACACGTGCATATAACATGCTGTATGTTAAACGCTCTGCAACGCACCCCTGTCCCAAGGAAGGCTGAACAAAGCAAGTACCCCAGATCTGCAATCCGGATGAAAATAACAGCGTTTCCTTGGCATCGCGGCAACAACACTCCAGCCTACTAACCACAACAGCGCCGCGATACAAAATGGCCTCACCCCCCCCCCCCCCCTTATTTAATATTCTCGGAGGAGGGGTTTATGTAAATATTGAGCCTGTTGATGTCACCAACCCTGGAGGAATGTGTGTAGTCGCCTACTGGCCGTTTGCTGTAGTTCTTAGAAACTGATTTCTTTAAAAGCAAATATCTCCCTTTGCTTTAAACTTTGAACGTTGTAACTTTGCAGATGTTGTTTATGCTCAAGCAGCAACATTACACGCTAGCTAAAGTTAGAATAGTGAAATCGTGGTTTACCACCCCTTTAATTCCCCAGCCTCATGTCGTTCCAAACCCATAAGACCTTCGTTCATCTTCAGAACACAAATGAAAGACAGTAATTTAATTAAAACTTTCAAGGCCCAGAAAGGTAGGAAAGATATCGTTAAAATAGTCCATGTGACTACAGTAGTTCAATCTTAATTTTATGAAACGACGAGAATACTTTTTGTATGCAAAAACAAACAAAAATAACGACTTTATTCAACAATTTTAATCTAGTCTGTGTCAGAACAAGGGCTGATAGTAATAGTCTATTAAATCATTAAAAAGAGCATAAACTACACAGACTATCACAGCAAGCAAGTTAAATGGGTAACTAGATGGGCTGTCTATTTAGTAGCAAGGGTTTTTTATTTATTTATTTATTTTTGTATTAGTGCTACATGACTAAAGAGAAAAAGGGGGGTGTGGCATTCCTTTTTGCCAAAAAGGTAAGAAAAACTTAATGCATCCATAAAGCACTGCACTGGGCTCAATCCAACTGTCTGTGGGAGGGATACATAAATGCAAAGGTGCAATATGTATTTTTCCAATAAAGCCCTGGAGCTGTCAAAAGTCTGCTGAATGACACATTTTACGTTTTATTGCTGACAAATAAATGGGTGCAGGTGACACTAAGAAAGAGTACACATTGTTTATTTACATATACTACCACCATTGTAACAATAATACAACGTTGGATGAAAATCAGCTAAATTATCCTTGGAGCTGAACCAGTATGAAAATCAGAGACAGGAAAAAAAAAAAAAAAAAACCTTGTATATATTAATATTTTATATACCAGCTGTTAACCAGCCATGCACACCATGAGTCCATGAATATTTAAAACAAAAATCAATGATTTTGGTGTCATAGGTTCATTTCTCAATTTCCCTCATGAAGGATAATGAAGACATGTTAATATTGCTGTTTTATCAGTGACAAGCCATTATAAATTGTTTTATTTAAATTAATTGAGAATTGAAAACAGTCAACTCCCAAGTCCCATGATATTCTGCTGGCTCTGGTCCCTGTCAGTCTTTAATTGGGGGGTGATTTCCGGGTGATACGTAGAGTCAGAGATTTGAACAAACCCCTAACCCCAAGTGTCAGTCTTGAGCCCTATCATCTTGAGGCTTGATTCTTTTTTTATTTCCATCATTTCTGAAGACTGCAGTAAAGATTATCAAGTTAATCATTAGAGGTCTGTGGATGCAGGTCCAGTGTCCAGCTGTCCAGTACTATATTGCTTTTGAAGAGTGCTTTGACTCCAAATATTAACAGTTTAAATGAAAAGATCAATTAGATTGCCAATAGTTCCAGTGGACTGATAGCTCTTAATGTAAATTAATGAATGAGAGCATTTAGAGTGCACAGAGAGCCTTTAGCGCACAGTGAGAGTAAATTGAATTTGATGAGTTGTGAGCCTGAAGTGGTTTATTGGCATCTAAACACACAAGTGACTGGCTGGCGTATGACGAATGGACTGAGATAAATTCGATTTCTGGAAGGCAAGGGTAGGCCAAGAATGTAAAACTTGCACTGTTCATCTCTGTGTTGCTTTAGTAATGTGTGTGAACCAAAAATTATAATAATTTTTTTTTGTCAATGCTGGCTTTTCACTTATAAAAATAAACCAATTGGATGTTACAATCTATTTGCATTGAGCTCAAAGCGAGCAAATCAGATCATTGGGAGTGTAAGTTGAAGTCAGTAGCCCGTTACATCAGCGCTATAATAACTATACTCTAGCTGTCATAAAACTTACACTTTAACATCAGTGTCGCTTTGATCAGAGTCATATTCTATTAATAATTTGGTAGCAACAACCAAACTCAATCCTGGAAAGCCACTGTCATGCAGAGTTTAGCTCCAACTTGCCTAAACACACCTGCCTGGATGTTTAGTATCCCTAGAGCTTGATAAGTTGGTTCAGGTGTGTTTAATTGGGGTTGGAGCTAAACTTTGCAGGACACCTGTCTTCCAGGAGCAGGATTGGACAATCCTGCTTTACAACAAGGTCCCATTAGTTGCAATGCATTAACCAAGACTAACTAACAATGATCAATACATTAATCTTTGTTAAAGGAACAGTCCCCTTTTTTGGGACTTTAGCTTATTCACTGTATCCCCCAGAGTTAGATAAGTCCATACATACCATTCTCATCTCCGTGCATCCCATAACTCTGTCTGACGCACCCACCGTTAGCATAGCTTAGCACAAAGACTGGAGGTATATGGCTCCAGCTAGCCCACTGCTCAATAAGTGACAAAATAACACCAACATTTTCCTATTTACATGTTGCGATGTGTATAGTTACAGTGTGGGTTTGCTCAGAACATTTAACCGAGGACGACTATTTTGAAAAAACAATTTTTTGGAAAAAATGGAATTTGCCACACGGATCATGAAACGTGGGCTGAAGGATACGGCCATCCCATTGGTAGTGACTACAGTCAAGACAAAGCGGACCACCTGTGACTGCGGTAAGTGTTCCGTTATGTTTTTAGATGACTAGCCTACTGTAACAGTGCCATTAGCTAGATCTAATGTAACGTTTGTGACACAATTACATGAATAGGGTGGTCACTACTGTATTGCAGTTGTTCCCATGCTCCATGTATCCCCTTTAATGTTAGTATCGTGTTGTCACGAACGCGCTCTGACTGTCACAGTAACAAATGAGCGGTGCAAGAGGTAATTCAGCGTCTTGTCTATCAGCGTCTAAAGTTGTAACTCCTTGTCAGTGTATTCTTGCTCAAAACGATATGGTTTTGGATTTTGGTTTGATACAAAGTAAAAATCCTCTGACAATTCCTCAAAGTCAGCCATGCAACAGTCACGTTCGCTACTATCTTCCTAGTCACGTTGGTTTTGTTGACAGACGTAACAGCGGGGCTTCTCCGGTCCTGCGAGCAAATCACTCCGCCCTCCGCAGAAGTAGAGCAGTGCTGCGCCTTCTGAGAATATAGTCCCCAGTGTGTATACGTTTATAAGATGGCTCTGTCTCATGTAACCTTGTTATTTGTACACACTGTGACTATACACATCACAACATGTAAATAGGAAAATGTTGGTGCTATTTTGTCACTTATTGAGCAGTGGGCTAGCTGGAGCCATATACCTCCAGTCTTTGTGCTAAGCTAGGCTAACGGTGGGTGCGTCAGACAGAGTTATGGGATGCACGGAGATGAGAATGGTATGTATGGACTTATCTATCTCTGGGGGATACAGTGAATAAGCTAAAGTCCCAAAAAAGTGGAGTGTTCCTTTAACGTTAGTTGATAAAAATACAACTGTTCATTGTTCATGTTAGCTCAGGTTTGTTTTAATATTTTTTTTTTTGTACTTTAATATATATTTGTAAATGTTGGAATTAACATTTAATAAGATTAAAAATGCTTTAAGAGCATCAGTTTTTATGGGTTCAACATGTTAAATCAAGAAAAAAAGAGATTCAAACAATAAGACTAACTGTGTTGAACTATATAACAATGATCAGTTTCCTGTCGATGAATGTATCCAAACAGTTGCTCATCTGTCTAATAAAACGCATAATATATTAAAGCGTCTTTGGTGTTTCCATGGTTTCTACAGAATAAAAAAAAATCATGGGAAATCAAGGGTAGCATGGCTATGACATTATTGACAGGTGATGCAATGACACGGTCCGTTACACTAGTTAAAATGGCTGAATTCTGAATTTGGGATAATGTAAGTGTACAAGTCAAAATATGTAACATTTTTCTAGTGGTTTTTGGATATTTTATTCCAAAAATCTTACATAATGTGACTTTAACTGTTAACTAATATTAAAAAATCAAACCTTATCATAAAGTATTACCATGAATCGTTTTATTCCTTGCAGATCGACACAGAGCTCTACAATAATGCTGTTCTAAGCAAGTGGTTCCCGACCCTAGTCCTGGGCTGTGTCTGAAATTGCTTCCTATACCCTCATTCACTATTCATACATTACTCCACTAATATAGTCCACTTGAAGGAGTAAATGAAAAAAAGTGAGTGAATTCTGACACTGAGTGTGCCGAAAGGGCTGACGCTTTTGCATACACTATATTGGCAAAAGTTTTGGGACCTCTGCATTTACATGCACATGAATTTTAATGACATTCCCATTCTTAATCCGTATGGTTTAATAAGGACTTGGCCCACCCTTTGCACCTATAACAGCTTTAACTCTTCTGGGAAGGCTTTCCACAAGGTTTAGGAGTGTGTTTATGGGACATTTTTGACCATTCTTCTAGAAGCGCATTTGTGAGGTCAGGCACTGATGTTGGACGAGAAGGCCTGGCTCACAGTCTCCGCTCTAATTCATCCCAAAGGTGTTCTATCGGGTTGAGGTCAGGACTCTGTGCAGGCCAGTCAAGTTCCTCCACACCAAACTCGCTCATCCATGTCTTTATGGACCTTGCTTTGTGTGCACTGGTGTGCAGTCATGTTGGAACAGGAAGGGCCCATCCTCAAACTGTTCCCACAAAGTTGGGAGCATGTATTTGTCCAAAATATCTTGGTATGCTGAAGCATAGAACTAAGAGTTCCTTTCACTGGAACTAAGGGGCCAAGCCCAACCCCTGAAAAAACCCCACACCATAATCCCCTCTCCACCAAACTTTACACTTGGCACAATGCAGTCAGGCAAGTACCGTTCTCCTGGCAACCGCTAAACCCAGACTCGCACATCGTATTGCCAGACAGAGAAGCGTGATTCCTCACTCCAGAGAACACGTCTCCACTGGTCTAGAGTCCAGTGGCGGCGGGCTTACATCACTGCATCTGATGCTTTGCATTACACTTGGTGATGTAAGGTTTGGATGCAGCTGTTCGACCATGGAAACCCATTCCATGAAGCTCTCTACGCACTGTTCTTGAGCTAATCTGAAGGCCACATGAAGTTTGGAGGTCGGTAGCTATTGACTCTGACCCAGCTCTGTGATTTTACGTGGCCTACCACTTCGTGGCTGAGTTACTGTTGTTGCCAATTGCTTCCACTTTGTTATAATACCACTAACAGTTGAATGTAAAATGTTTATTAGTGAGGAAATTTTACGAATGGACTTGCACAGGTGGCTATTTATCAAGGCACGCTTGAATTCTCCTGAGAGCGACCCATTCTTTCACAAATGTTTGTAGAAGTGTCTGCATGCCTAGTGCTTGATTTTATACACCTGTGGCCATGGAAGTGATTGGAACCCCTCAATTCAATAATTTTGGAGGGATGTCCCAATACTTTTGGCAATATAGTGTGCTTGCCATTTAATAATCATTTGAAAGTTGCAGCTCCAGTAGTAATGAAAATATTTATCATGAACTCTGTCACGGAAACTAGCATGTATAAACCTTAATCAAACAATTTAATAATCAATTAAAAAGGAATTTATACCTCTATGATATTACGCTTTAGCCACATTGGACCAGCGGTTTGGAAAATGGATGGATAATTTATTTATCTGCGGGCGCCATCTTCAGGTCAGATGCGGGAAGTCAGATGCAGGAAGTCATTCGCTGCGTGACTCTCACAGTGCATTATGGGTATTTTCTCCAGCCGTTGAGCGTACATCATTTGTACCTTATTGCGGCGCATTGTGGGATTGAATGAGTGCACTGGATAACATTTAGACATCACTACAAATGGCCGTCCTTCAAATAGTGCCCTATTTAAGGGTATAGGGGCAATTTTAGACCTGGTCCCAACACTGCACTTTTTGGATGTCTCTCTTATCTGATACAGGTCTTGGAGTTTCTTCTAATGAGCTGATAAGTTAATTCAGATGTGCAGTGGGTTTAAGGACCAGGGTTGGGAACCACTGCTCTAAGGCATTGTAAAATGCTGATTAACTCAAAGATGTCTATAATAAGAGGAGAAATTAGCATTCCCATTCATCTCAATGAAAGTTGCTCGGCTGACACAGGACTGAAAGTAAATGTGACTTGCATGCAGCTATCTTTGCTCGCAGGCACTCAGTTTTGCCTGAGCCGCAAATGTCATGTGACTAATCACTTTGTAGACACAGGAACTGATTGTTTGATGACACCACACAGGGACAGGAGAGTAACAAGCGCTTCACTAGTGACGTCAAACACAGCAGACCGAGAAAAACATGTCAGTTTCACACGTTGCCCTCCAAATATAATGAACTATTTGTGATTTATGTTGCATGCAATTGTCTCTAGTCCAAAAGCTTCATTAACCGCAGCCATTTGGGTCTGTCATTTGTAGGGTTTGTGTTCCGCAGGTTAACAGGTCTAGACATTGTGTACCCTGCAGACTGCAGAGAAATTCATGTTCCTCATTTTTCTCGCATATGTGGTGTTGTTTCAAAGAGAAAATTATATAGAGAAACAAAGTGGGGAGCACTAAATAGCATCAATCAGTGTATGCCGTATGTCTGTTTTGTTAGACAAGAAAATCATCTTGATGTTGTTCACTTTTCCCTCGGCTATTGAAACAATATGGATTCCACTCAGCCTAAAAGTTTTGTACACTTCTGTCCTTTTTTGTAGTTGTACTGCTGTACTCTGAGACTCTGTGTCTAGGAAATAGAGAACTATTGATTTTCTTTGTTTGAAAGCAGATCCTCAGCATCTTAAACTGTACAGAGAGGGGCTTTCATTAATGGCCGATCTGTCAGACTCACTGCTGGATATGAAGTGTGTCATCCGAAGGTGTGGGCTGCACTGCTAATAGTTGTCTGAGTTCTCAGGGCTCAGAAATGATGGGAATGAAACCATGAGCCAGACCTGAGACAGTGTGTTCGAGAATGCTTGACTTCCTTTGAGTCTGTTCATAATCCTCATTATTCTGAATGATGACTCTCATTAGATTCTCATTACTGTTAATGCTGTAGTGAAACATATCCTGTCTAGACACAATGATAGTGCAAGCATAAAGCATAGATCAGAATACATTAATTGGGTCATGTGATGCTTTTTAATGTTTTCCTTTAGTGTGTGTGTTTATGCATGTATAAAATCTTCAAAGTTACAAAGTGACTGTGACTTTGAAATGACTGTGAATGTGAAATATTAGCATAATGCCCGCCTAAAGGTAAACGCAAATAAAGAATGCAAGGCTTTAGTGAATGTTGTCTGTAGACGCTGTGTGTTTCGATGCAAAAGCAAAAACGCTTTGTTTGGCCTTCTAAAACAGATTAAATAAGGAATATATTTATTTCGCTGTTCCTGAGCACTACAACCCAAAAGTTTGCATGCGTACAGCACATTTACAGAGGACAGCTTCCTGAACCTGCAGAGCCAGCTATAAAAACGTACAACTGTGAAACATTCTGCTCAAGTCGTGCATTGCAAAGCTGGTTCCGATCGATCTGCCTTCAGAATCCGACTTGGGATCGAACTGACAAACTGATAAAACTAACGAGACTATTAACTGTATGTTTACAACTGCGTTAGAAGCCTTGAAAGCTGAAGCTCGCCATTATGGTATAGGGGGCGTTACCTTTCTGAGGCCCCATCCACATGGAGACGCGTTTAGCTGTATACGTAAAAATTGTGTACCGTATCAGTGTTTCTTCCAGATGGATCCGGCATTTTAGGAGCCTGAAACCGGTATTTTTTTAAACCGGGTCCCAGAGTGGATAAATCTGAAACCGACACCCTTGTGTTTTCATGTGTACAGCCAATCCATTCTGAGAAACGGTGATGTCATCACATCAAGGGTGTACGGGTATGTTTAGGGTTGGGGTAGGTGTAGGCATTAATAAAACACAATCTGGTAAGTAGCAAATTTATTTATTATTATTTTATTGTGAGATTTTGCCTCACTTCCGACCGTTGCTGTACCCCTTCTAGCCACAAGTCTTCTTCTCTGTTTTTAGTGTATTTCTTTGGCAGAATTACAGCGCAACATACTGGTATGGCATGTATACTAAATCGTTTTGAGCCGGTTTCAGTGGTTTCGTGTTTAAAAATGGTGCTAAATAGGACTAAAAGTGGTCCATTGGCTTGTAATCATAGGGGAACCATTTTCAGTACTATATAGCTCTTATCTTTAAAGGTGCTATACAGCACCTTTGTAAAATGGTGCTATGTAGAACCATAGAACCACCCCATTGATTTTTTTAGATCTGATGTTACTCCACACTCATATTTTTGCTATAAATGAGAATTTACAACAATGGCAAAAGCTGTTTTGAATCACTTTTGTGCTTTTCTGAGGTAAAATAGTCTTCTGTGGGGGCCCTGGAATATTTCCTAATAGGGGAGCCTTGGGGGCAAATTGTTGAGAACCACTTATCTTATCTTCAGGAAACACACTGTATTTTAATGTTGTTTTTAATCCTTTCCCCAACTAAACTAAGAGACTATGGGAGAGTTAGAGGACCTTTAAAGAACTATACAGGGGCTTACCAGATTCTTTGTATGGCAGTGGTGCTATATAGCACCTCAACCACCCCAAAGAACCGCTGAAGAACCACACTGGGCTTAACAGGTTCTTTATGCGGTAACAGTGCTATATTATAGCACCTCAACCACCCCAAAGAACCGCTAAAGTTTTTTCGTGTGTAGTTCAATGAGACAGCCTGTCGTTAGAAGCATAGTTTCTTGATTGTATGATGTGTACTTAATAAATCATTATCTTGAGCACAATAAGCAAGCTGATATTCAGTACAATCTATTAGGGCTGGGCGATATATCGCATGACATTGTTAGGCGCATCTCGTCAGTAAAGCCGGTTCCTTGATTAGTAGTAAATCGCCGTCACCTGCTTTCAGATAGAGCGGCATTTACTATACAGAGCCGTAGTTCACTGACAAGCTGAGCCATATCGCATTAATTATCGCAGGCGATACGTCCGTGATAATTAATGCGATATGGCTCAGCTTGTCAGTGAACTACGGCTCTGTATAGTAAATGTATAGTTTACTGCGCCTAACAATGTCATGCGATATATCGCCCAGCCCTACAATCTATATGTTTTATTTTAAATATATACAAATGTCAATTAAGTCTTTTAGTTTGTCAAGATATTTAAATCAACATTTTTGAAAAGTGAGCAAGGTGTGCATACAAACTCTAGTACATTGTAAAAAAAATCAGGTCTCCGATTGAAAATTTGAATTTTTGTAGTTGGCCAAATTGAATTTCTGTGAATTAAATTGCATCAATTCACAGTAATTCAATTTGGCCAACTGAAAAATTTAGATGTGATCAGTCACTAGAAATTTTTCAATTGGAGACTGGAGTTTTTTTTTTACAGTGTAAGAACGAGCATATGATTGAATCTGGAAATAAAGCAAAATAAGTAAGAAAAATTCAAATTCTCCTGCCATGTTTGTAATTTATAGCAAACATCTAGCATTAATTAGATCTCGAGTTATTACTCCACCATCTGCGTAGCATCATTAACCAATGTGGTTGAATGACAGGTTTGTGACAATATAGTTAACAGTCGTGACTATGGCTAGTTGATTTCTTCAACGATGCAGGTAGTTAAACAGTGAGTTTTGTCATTGTAGGGGGAATGCACTCCAGAGCATTTCAGACAGACTGGGAATGGGGTGCTGCAATAATGTACTGTATGTGAAAAACAATGTGTTTTTAACCTGAAACCATTAACCTAGTACACCTCATTTTAAAAAAATAAAAAAATACGCATTGCCCCATTAATCTGTGCACAATTTTTGTCACATGACTATATGTTTAGAAAGAGTCTATCATGTTCAAAATAAGTAATTGTCAAAGTGAATTGCCAATGTATAAACATAAATTATTTATCGGAATTTATGTCTGAACTGTCTAGCCATGAATTATAAAATGAAGCATTTTTTTTAAATGCCAGCTGTGCAGTAAGGTGTTCAGCCATGTTGGCGTAAGCTGTGTGTGTGGCTCAACTGATAGTGAAACTATAATGAATACTAATGTTGAAAAATGTGTCACTACATTCAAATATTAAATATTATTTATTATACAGCATGTAAATGTTTTCATTTAGATAGGCTTGAAAATAATGTGCAAAAAAGAAGACATGAGATTAGCATTGTTTTTCCTCACTTATACCACTTGACATTACCTCTGATATGGGACAAGATGTGTCACTGGACATCTTTTTTGTGATGTAATTTTGTGACATCCATGACTGTATGTTATTGATGTTTCTAATTTCATTTGATAGCTGCATGAAATAAAACAGTAGCTCATTTCGCCTTACTTAAAGTAACAACTTATGGAAATATGACACGGCTTAGGCTACTCCACTATCTCAAATACTACCATAATACAGAAATACTTTTTTTTTTTTTTTTTTTACACTCTACAGTAAAAGAGGTTGGTGTTTAATTCAAATAAAGGCTCAATTTTCTTCATGCAAAATGTAACTTTTGTTTTTATTTAGATGTGAAATATGATGCAATCTTCGCAATAATTATCACTATTAAAAATAATGGTTCCAGAAGGGAATTTTTGAAGTGATGCAGAGGAAGCCTTTTTGGTTCCCCAAAGAACCTTTCAAACATTTTAAAAATCTATAGAACCTTTTTTTTTCCACCATGAAGAACCTACTGTGGAATAGAAAGGTTCCAACTTCCATGAATGTTAAATGTTAAGGAACCACAGATGTCAATAAAACATTATTTTTAAGAGTGTAACGAGCATATTGACAGCGCTGACACAAAACGCTGCATGAGGAAAGGCTCAATTCGTCATATCTCAGATCGGATTATCCGAGTAAACTGGTAGAAATCCATCGGATGGCGCTCTTGATTCCTTTAGCGTGTGCACTGGGAGCTGTCCACGGCTCTGAAACTACAGCGGAGCGGGTTAAGCGAGGAGACGCTTCATCCGAAGCAGCTGAACTATATTCCTCTTTATATTGAGCCACAGAGACAACATTATTCTCAGAGAAGGTGAAAGTGATGGCAGACATCACAGAAAACGCCAGTCGTGCCACTGAATTGATCCAGTGTCGTCGCGGGGAGTTCTGACGCGGTTATTCCCCTCGCGAGCTTCTACTCACTGTCACTTCACTAAAATCTACAGAGATGGACCTTTGTCTGCTGGATTACCATTTGGAAACTATTATGAGTAGGAGTTCGACATCACCAAATGAATGACCTGCTGATTACTTTGCCCAGCAATCTTCGGGTGTTTTTCTTCGAGCAACTTCATCAAAGAGCGTCCAGTTAAAGAAAGGCTTTTGCATTAACTCGCATATTATTAAACACAACAGGGAGGAAAATATTAATAAGTAAATTATGTATTTTTTAGTTCGTATGTTGCTGCACAGCCCGCGTGAAAAATGATTTCTGTGAATAGCGAGTGTATAACTATGGTGAGACGATGCCTGCTGACGTTCAAACCGTTCAGGTAAGACCTAGCAATGTAGGACTCATTTTAAATGTTCAGATATTGCAGGTATTTGACACACCATTCAGACAGAGCGAGCTATTGGCACTGTCGCGTTTGGGCAATGCAAGTGAGGTCATCGTTTTGACACTGTGGTCAACCAGGTAGGTTAAACTCTTTAAAACAAATGTGCCATAACTGGAAGTTTCCAACAAAATACAGCATGTAAAATCTTATTAAATGAATAAGAGATCGAACAGTGTTACATAATATTACTGTAGTTTTGATTAATTTCCTTAGTAGCCTACAAACCAGGTCATATTTTTATAGATAGATAGACGTGTCAAGTTCGCATCCTCGAACAAAGCTGATATTGTCAAACTTCGCTATAATTACCACATGAAATTAAAGCCTATCTACAAAGAAAGAACTGCTTACTGTAAATAACATGGTGTGAATTGATAGAGGTGGTGGTGGTACTATTCTCGGCTCTTGAGAGGATCTCATTGGTGTTGTCAGAAGAGCTTCAGGAAAGGGTGTGAGGATGGCGTAAGAAGTGAGTCTCTGATGAGCTTTCGCGCTGTTTCACACAGTGGCGGGAATCCAGCAGCGCGAGGATGTGGGTCATTCTGTTCCGCAGGAGCTCTGCAACTTTTAAGATGAATAGCATATGCTTGTACTGTAGTTTCCCCTATATTAAAGAGTACCTATAGATAGCTCTTACAGAAATATGCTGTGGTCGAACACAGACACTTGCATTTTATTGATTAGGATATGGAAAGAAAATGAAAAGGTTGCCTAACAGGAGATAATTATCTTTATCAATACGTAGACAGGATCTTCTGAGTGATTCCATAATTGCAGACATTTGGTGTCCAAAGTAATTATTTTGATCTGCTTTTTTCAAATAGTTATATTTTTAATTATTTAATCATTAGTTACTCATTGTCATGGATCACAATATGTTACTGGCCATACCAATATAATATTTTCTATAAAACGTGTCTTAGCTGAAAATCATTTCTTGTTGTCTGAATTAGTTAATTAAGTATTTTTTCCATCATGCATTGTGCAATGCAAATACTTAATTCTATTTTTCTTTTTGTAATATTTAATTTATTGTATTTATGAAAGCCCTAAATGGTAATTTCCTTAATTATACAACATTAAATTGTTAAAAAAAATAACGTTTATCTAATTTAAAAAAATGTGTCCCCCTAAATCTTGCATCAATTCTTTTACTTTTGCAATACTTTTGATGGAATTATCTCTCACAACTATGTAAGATACAGAAAATGATGTCACTTCCTCTGTCTGATAAGATCTGAAGCATTGAAAGGTATACATGCTTTCTCTGAGAAAATATTTTAATCTTAAAAGTTCTTACACCAGGAGTTATTATGTAAAATGTAAAAATTGTTACCACAATATCAAAAAAACTGAATTCATCACTGATCACACAGTGGGTTGTTTAAGGCCCCTTCCACATGGAGACGCGTTTAGCTGTATAAGTAAAACATTTTGTATCAGCGTTTCGTCCACACGGATCCGGCGTTTTGGGAGCCTGAAACTGATATTTTTTTAAACCAGAGTGGAAAAATCTGAAACTGACACCCTTACGTTTTCGTGTGTACAGCCAATCCGTATATTTTGTGAAACGGTGATGTCATTGCACCACATCCTGCACGATAAAGACTAGAAGGGATACAGTTACGGACACTGGGCATGCGCACATCAATATTGCGTCATTTAATTACTGTATTTGCATTATTGTACGGGTTGGGGTAGGTGTAGGCGTTAATAAAACACAATCTGGGCTGCGTTTCCCAAAAGCATCGTAAGCCTAAATTGATCGTAAAAACGATCGTACGAGTGATCTTAATATTAAGGTCTGTTTCCCAAAAGCATCGTAACTTAAGTAGCACTTGAAAATGATCGTAGATCTACGAGTGCTCTGGAGTAATCGTAAAGCTCTAAGTGTATCGTAAGAAGACAGAGTTATGAGGTCACCTACAGGACAACCGGCAGATTACACCTTTAACTTTATTCAAGTGCATTGTGATAATACTATAAGGTTTTGATTGTACTTTATTGTACACTTTTTTATAATTTTTTTATTTTAATATTATCATTATTATCAATGTTGATTAAAAAAATAACAGTTCTGCTGCTTAATATTTTTGTGGAAACTGACTTTATGATCACTGGATTTTTTAATTTTTTATTTATGATGGCAGGTAACAAACAAAAAAAATTATAAATACACATCTGAATTAAATGAGGATATTTATTTCGTCTTTTTGAAAGGTATCTTTTCTTGTTTTTTTTTGTTCAGCCATTTTGTCAGTGCCTCAGCCTGTAGGTAGTTGCTTTATGTAGACGTGTTTTGATTGCTAATCCACATCAGATGACAATTATTAGGTGAAACGTTCAGAGGAAACGATTCCATATAAGGTTATATTTCAGCACTTTGCAAATGGACAGCGACTCTTAAGTAGCACTTAGAGCGCGTTCTCGCGCGTTCATGTTAAGGAAATTTTTGGGAAACGCACGTGGAATTGCTGCGAGTGATCGTAACTTCGCTCGTAGAACATGCTCTTTAGAGCTAAGATACATCGTTATTGGGAAACCCGGCCCTGGTAAGTAGCAAATTTATTTATCGTTATTTTATCGTGATATTTTGCCTCACTTCCTACCATTGCTCTTCTTCTCCATTTTTTTGTGTTTTTCTGTGGCAGAATTACAGCGCCACATACTGGTCTGGCATGTATACTACAACGTTTTGAGTTTTTCAGTGGTATCATGTGTACGCAGATATTTCTTGAGACAAGGAAAAAAAGATTGGATAGGGAAAGCTCTGCTTCGTGTGGATGTTGCCCAAAAGTCTTTTATTCATGATTTCATTAGTGACTATTCACTTTGTGACTAAATGCTATTCGCATTTATGCTAGCAAGTGGAGATTTTGGTTAAAAAGTAAAAAATTTGTCAATCCTGTTACCGTCAAACTCTGTTACCAATGTTATTTCTACACATTGCCTAATTTGTCTGAAACAGGGTTGATAAACAATACTATAAAGAAATGACTTTTGTTAAAGAAACTCGTTTTGGGCAAGCACTGAATTATTAAAATGAAATATGTTTTTAATAAGAATACTGCAATAATTTCTGTTAGTGAATAGTTTTTTTCCTTGACTTTTTGAAATGCAAAATGTATCTCCAATTATAGAATCTGTAACAGCATTGGCAGCTGGCAGGAAGTCTAAATCTTGGACTCATCATCATTATCTCATGACTCGGTTGATCAGATCATACCAAACAGAGGTTCGTTATGTGAATGGCTATCTAGAGTTAATGAACGGCTCAAGAGTTGAATAGTTTGACCTCACAGCCTCAGGGAAGTCTTGTGACTCGTCAAACGAACACACATATCCTGTGTGCAACAGGCTAACAATACAATAGACACAGAACTCTTTTGCTGACTTCAGCGCACACACACACACACGCGGTTGACCACGTGAAGTTCGAACACGCAAACACACATACACGGAGAGCGCTGAAAGAAGACAATTCTTGCACAACACGTGTTACTTAAAACATGGGACTTAAAGAACTGTTTTAATAATGTTCAAATATATATAATCCGTTGATTTCATGTCCTTATACAATGTATTAGAATAACTAGGATGTATACTGTTGCCAATCAAAACCTGTATGCCAGTAACTGTGATAATCTTGTATATCTGGACGCGCAAATCACAGAATGACCGTTCTTAGTATCTCTGTTATCGCGAAATTATGACTAGGCCAAATTTGGTTCAAAAATCAGATTTTGATGCATAATTTCAGAAATACCAGCTTTCTAAAGAAAAGAGGCTTTAGAATTTCCACCCTATTGATTAACTCAGAGGAGGGGGGTTCAGAGAACAATGGAACACTCGCGCCTTCTCGAGAAGATCTCTCCACGGACGTGATTGGATCTCTCCATAAGTCGGGCTCGGCCAGTCCATCTATAAATGCAGAAGTTATCATTAACTCCTTGCGCTCTGCCACTACGAGGAGAAGACCATCCTGGCCTTTGACCTCCCCTTGAGAGAAGGACCCCTTTGGCACCAAGCCAAAAGAGAGAGACGGACCTGCAACTTCTGGAGCGACTTTCCTGAACTTCACAGAAATTCTCCGGACTCACCTCCTTAGCGAAACTTCCACGACGATTCGAACTCAGACACGTACACGAGAGAGCCTAATGCAAGTATTATATTTCACCTTTAACTGCTTGTACGAGGTTGTCTTAATTAATCCTGATTCACGAAATCATAAATGTCTGAAGGGTTTTGGTGAAGTGATTGAACTGTCTGTCTGTCTCTCTCTCTCTCTCTCTCTCTCTCTCTCTCTCTCTCTCTCTCTCTCTCTCTCTCTCTCTCTCTCTCTCCATCTCATCTCTCTCATCTCTCTCTCCCTCGTGGATTCTCTCTGTCCATCATTCTTTTCCCTTTGATTTTATTCGTTACGTGTGATTGTTCCTTGTTTGTACCATATCGTTTTGTTTCTCCTATATATATGCATATTTACCCCCGTGTGATTCGTAGCTTTGTATTCTATAGTGTTTTATTAAAACTCAATAATTGCATTAAACTGAATCCTTATTGTTTTGCTCACAAATCTCGAAGTCACTGAAGCGTAAGATCTAAGCTACCCATTTAAGCTTGATTTTCATGTATTACTACTTCAGTAATACAAATTGTGCAAACATAAGAGATATTATTTGTCCTGATCAAACAGATCAATGTTTCTTAAGGTTTGTAAGATTGATAATTGATGAAGAAATCAATTTGGATAAAGGTTACTTTTAAATGATTAAAGGTTCCGTTATACGTTAATTTTTCTGTACAACAAGCTAATAATATTCATAAACTCATGAATATTCATACCATTTGAATTAATTATTCCCCAAAACTTATTGTTGTTACAGTGGTGGAGATATGTTCGGGCAGTTTCAAACTTTGTTTTTGTGAGCAATATTAATATTCATATTCATGTGTAATTTTTGGGTATTAATATTATGCACGCGCGTTTTCGTTCGTTTCTTTGAACTGTGAGACAAATCGCGCAAAGCGAAACTCACTCACTAAGGCACGACGCCGAGCTCAGTTTAAAGCATATTAACAGATGCTAAATTGGCAATATTAAATGTCCTGCAGAGATAAAGAAATCTCTGTTCAGTCCGTACATGAGTAATATTGTTTTGTCCCGCTTGACTTGAACGACGAAATCTTCTTTCAAGCGGAAGATTGAAATAGGGCGAGTCTCCCCTATTCAATAATAGGCCTAATATAATATTAAATCGTTAAAGATAAACGATAAAACTCCTGGTTTCGCATTGGGGTAGCTATCCAAAGCCAGACCTAACACATGACTCATAAATGCTGACGGACCGTCAGCCAGTTTGATAAATGTCTATTGGAGTTCTTTTAAATGTGAAGCAAAGCAGATGTTAATTCCTGTAGCCACATGTTTCTTGTGCCATTATAGCACAAAAAGGCCCGCCGTGGTCTAAAAGTCATTGTGTGTTAATTCTGGGTGCCATTATATGATTTTTGGTCTTCAACCCCACGAGCGTGTGTTGCAACTCCGCGTGCTAGACGCCCGAGGGCGCGAGCTCACAGCTCTCGAATTACACTTCCTCATAACTTTATCCCGAGCGAGCGCAACAGCGCCATCTGGTGGGCATTCCTCCTAACTAATAGTTTACTAATAGTCTGGGTGGACTCGACTGCGCCATCTCGTGGGTATTTTCGGATAGTTCTACTCTCCGCTATTAATTTTGTCTTGACAGACTTAATTTTCCTTCCTAAGTCGAGCATGTGAATTGTTAATGATTATTGTTAGGAACGTTTTCATTTATGCAATTTTACTAAGCATTAGGCAGCAACCAGGTCTCATTCTCGCTGATTAAAAACACTTATTTGAATTTGGGTTTAAAAGGAAAAATGAATTTCCTCTAACTTAAATTGAAATTAGGCTCTTAAAGTTACTGACAGTCCGCTTGGAAGGACGCCACCGTGTGGCCGTACCCTGCTAAGTCAGCTTACAGCTCTCTCGCTCTTTTCCACTTTCTTCCAATTCTGTCTGAAGTGCTTATTCCTGTTTCCCTTGCTGATTATTATTATTTTTTTTGGTTATTAATGATACTCCAACTTAGCATTAAATTGTTATAGGATATTATTTGGACTTGCTTTCTTTTATTTACATTCTCCCTACAGGCTTATTTAAATTTAAATTTTAAACTTGTTTTGAATTTAATTTGAATTAAGTTTGTCTTGTTTAATTTTAATTTTAATTTTCTATTTAATTTAATTTTATTAATTTTTTTTATTAGTTAAAATTTTTATTTTTTTATTTTCTTCCTCTCATTTGGGTTAGGTTCATTTTGATAGTTACCAACATTATCAAAATTGCCTTTTGTTTTATCATTAGTTGATAGAAACCTTTGCCTTTTTCTAAATCACTCTCGATATAGGATTTTGCATTTCCTTTTCGCCTGCAACCATAAATCACTTGATCCGGTAAACAATAGAGTCTTAATTAATTTTGATTTCGCCTGTTTACCCTCTTTTGTGTATTTATCGTAAGGCTCACAAGCATCTGTGGTGAACTGAGAATCGTCTCAACGTGGTCTCCACGAGCAAGGTTGTCCAACCGACGTGACCTGCACCGGCTGTGTGTGAATCTCGGTTTCTTTTACCTCTGTCCGCCGTTGCGGCACGCAGTGGCGACATCAGCAATCTGACACTCCAAAGCCAGTCAACCAGTTCAGCTGACACACACAAGGCAATTTCTGGCACCAGTACCTAAACCGGGGCTTTATTGGGAGCCACTCTTGAAAAAGAGGGTTCTGGGGAGCGGGCCAACTTTGCTGTGCTGGCTGGCGGTTGACAGGTGGGTGCTGTCAGGTCGTGTTTAAAGTCTAAACTGTTTGAGTGGGCGTAACGCGACAGAGTAACAAGGACCGAGGACACGGCAGTTGGGTGTTTGGGAACGCCCGGAAGGCCGACTGCGCCACTGGTTTCCACCTGAGCGACCTCAAATCGCCCCGGATAAACTAAAGGTAATAAAATCCACATTATAAGCCAAATATTAGATACTCCCCGAGTATAGCCTAAACGTTTGGCCCACCTTTCCTCTCTAAGCCGCACCCTTTTCCTAGGTTTCCTACCCCGATAGTCACACATGCTGTAGGCCCTATCGGAAACTCTTACGAAAGGTAGCAGGCTTAACCCCTTTAGTGCTTCTCTAACACTCCCAGCGTTCGCGCTTATTCTCCTTGTTATTGCAGACCAATTCATTTTGTGTTTGTTTTCACTGTGTTCTTTCCTACCTTCACTGTCCGGACTGTCGTAATCTTGTTTCTTTCAGTTCACCAAGAGACCCCAAGGAAAGCAAATTAATAGAGTGACAACCAAGCAGCCGGCGTCACCAGGTGACCCACAGGGCTACTGCCTGTCAAAGCCTCTATTTCAGGCCGATCCAAAAATTGGCCCGCCTAATTGCCTAACTGTCTACATCGGTTAGCCAAAATTCTTGTCGACGGCATAGTCCGTACAAGAGCTCGTAAACCTTAGAACAAACTTGCATTGGCCTCTTTGTGTGTGTGTGTGCTGTGTTTCTTTCGCCCACAGTGAACCAGTATGTCCCGTTCATCCAGTCCCGCTGTCCCTTGGGATCGCCTAGCGGTATGGTTGGAAGCGATGACGAGCACTGTTCCGTCGGAGGACACCAGTGATCTGCAACTGCTGAGCCAGGAGGAACTGGACACAGAGCTAGACAAGCTGACGGCACACGACCCGACGCAGAGTTACTCTCACAAAGAACTGGCCAAGATCCTCGGGAGCCTCGCCCACAACCTTGTCGCCCAGGCACGGCTAAGAGAAAAGAGCCACACCGACCTGGAACAGGAAGCGGCAACACTAAAGCTCCAAGCCGAGGAGGCCCGGAGAATCCAGGCCCTCACCCAGCGTCATCTAGACCAGCTACTTCTAGAGACCGAGGAAAAGGGTGAAACGGACACAGAACGAGAGAAAGAAGTAAAAAGACTTCAAAAGGCCCTGGAAGATCTGCGTCTGGACAAAGACCACAGAGAGCAGTCGGAGAAAGACACCAGGGAAGAACTCAACGAACAGCTCCGGCGAGGCGAAGCTCTCCTAGAGAGAGCCAACACTGCGCTCAAAGACAGAGATGCTAAAGCCAAAGCCTCCGAAAACCACTTGCAGGCTGCCCGAGCCGAGATCAATGAGCTGGTCCAGCAAAGACATGAGCTCAAAGATGAACTTGACCTTGTTCACAGAGAACTGAAACATTCCTATAAACTGAAAAGTGACCGGGAAGGGGGAACGCACCACACAAAGTTTCCCCCGACCAGCTGGTCCGCACCTTCTAGCCAAGAACCAAGAGCTGAAGAGGGGGGTGACAGCCCACTGCTCAGACTGTCACCTGCTAGCCTCCCCGAACCCCCGCCAGCAGCGGAGGAAGGGACGCCCTTCCAGGAAGTCAGGGTCAGCAGCCACGTAGCTCATAAGGACCTTTACAAGCTGGCCAGAAATATCCCTACTTTCAGCCCAGACCCTACAGGAGGACACGATGTTTATGCCTATTTGCAAGACATAGACTTTCACCTGCAGACTGTCGCTAACGCGAGCACTTGGGACAGATTGTGCCTACTCAAACTCACGTCTAACCGGGACGTGCGTAGCTTTCTAGACCGCCAACCAGAGACTGTCAAAGCGGACTACGGCCAGCTACGACGAGCTTTAATTCGTGAATACTCTGATCCAGAATCAGTCCAGGGGCTCATCGCTGCTGTGGACCTCAGGCAAGGTCGACTTGAAACCCCACAGAACTTTTATAATCGACTGCGACATACCTACTTCGGCGCACGAAACGAACCAGGCATGGAGGAGGACCTCAGCTTCAGAACCCTGTTCCTCCGAAACCTTCACCCCACGATTAATCACCATCTGGGAGTTCTGGTTTGTCCACGCAGCATGTCCACCCAACAGTTAAGAGACTTAGCTCACAAGGCTTACACCAAGCAAAAGGCTATTTCTGAAAAGACTGTAAAACACCCAACCATTTGCCCTGTCTCTGAGCATCGCCCAGAGCTGACCCTAGAGGGCGCCCAACAGAACCACAGTTACGGACCTGTCAACAGAGAGTCTACACCGTTCCAAGCCAGCAGAGGGCAGCATGATCGTGGTAATGCCCATCCAAGGTACCAGAACGATCGCTCTGGAGGATCCTGGGACCGGCCTCGCCCCCTCCACAACCAAAAGGGGAGGGGCACATGGGAAGCCGGCCGGCAACCCAGAAGGAGCCGAACCCTCTCTCCCAGAACGCCAAGCCCAGAAAACCGACGGAGGGACCACTCTCGACGTGGTGCTGGTAAGCGCGGATCTGAGCCCACGGCTAACAAGAAAAGTACGGTCGAGTCCGAAGCTGCAGAACTGCTGAAGGTACTGAAGGAGTTTCTACAAAAGAAACCCCACAAGACAGACAAGAAGGATGAACCAGACACCGCATGACTGGACCGGACGCCTGAAATCAACCTTCCTGACCTTTCTGCAACTGAACCTAACACCCAGAACAATGTTTCCCAACCACAGACTCTCGAACTAACTGTTGCACCCCCACACGTCAGCAACACCCACTCACTCCAGCTGACGGCAACACTTCCTGACCGAGACAGTGTCACTCCGCACACCAAGGTACATGAAAGTGCTGTCCTGGTTATCTGCACTCACAGTGAGACACAAGAGACATATCCCGACTGCCTACCGATCAACACACAGGCCCCAACACCCAGACTCTTGGGGAACCTGATCGAGAAGGGTATGGCTCGAAAACTCTACCTAACCATCACCTTGGAAAAGGAACTGAGGCTCGAAGCCCTGGTTGACACCGGCTCCGACCTAACGTTGATATCCGTTCAACTGTTTGACAAACTCAAATTTGAAGCACAGAGACAGAATCGCACTCTTAACCTTCACACGTGTAAGCTGAATGTGCAGTCGTACAGCCAAGACGACATCCAGCTCAAAACCATAGCTCCCATTCACCTGACAGTTGGGCCTACGAGTCTTGTACATCCTGTCTATGTGTCACCTATGAACACTTATCCGTTTCTCATCGGCAAAGACCTGCTGGACCGTTTCGAACCTTTACTGGACTTCAAACAGCTGAAATTCTGGGCACAAGTGCGAGAACCTCTTCCCCTCCAGACACACAGGTCTTCTGAGCAAGACTGTCAGGTCACAGAGGTCACGGCAACCCCAACAGAACCAGACTGTCAAGTCACAAAGGTCACGGGAACTCCTGCAGCCAGTCGTGAGAACACAGTCTCAGACCCAGAGCAAACTTCAAGTTCGCTACTCTGCACATTTCAGCTCACCATAGACTCTGATACCTACAGCCCCAAGGTCATGACTGACCTGCAGCTGAATGATATCACCACAACGAACACTATTCTAGCATTATGGGCAGACAACTCAGCCATTAGCCTCTCACTGTTCAATGCACTCAGGGAACACGCACCAGACCCGCCTTATGCCAGCAAGCGCACCCGTTTCCCTTTGAACTCACACCCCTCCTCTATGGTGTCCGCCAGAGGAATCTGCGCGCTGCGCTTGACATGGAATCATCGGTGCCTGACCCATTACTTCCTGGTCCTTCCGGACCCGCCCCACGATGTTTACATCGGAGCAGACATTTTGGTTCGCCTCCGGGCTCATGTGGACACGTTTAACGAAGTGGTATGGGCCCCATTGACTTTACAGCCACATGTTTCCATCAGCCATGACAACCTCATGTCAGGACAGACCATCCCTGAGGTTTGCACCCTAGTCAACGAACAGGGAACGGTGGTACCAGCATACACCAAAGGGGTCGCTGTTCGGCTCAACATGCGATGTGGTCAAACCTTAAACCACACGCTGGGCTTCTTCCAACCCTCACCTGAATGTGTGGAACTCAGACTCACACTTGAAGCCACACCCCTCACTGAAGTGTCATCTCGTGTAGTCTACATCCTCTTCAACAACTGCACAGCAACTGACATCAACATTCCCAAGGCCTACCGGCTGGGATGGCTAGTGAGCCATGACTTTCATGACTTTGAACTTGTACTACCCATCATTGGGCCCATTCCACCTGCACTGATACCCGAAGGGAGCACAGATAACACACTGTTCACCGCACCCTTCAAATTCATTGCCATCACGTCTGTCATGCCAATGACCAAAGACCAGGTGTGCCGAACGGAGCTGACGGAGGACAGTCACCTCGCAGTATACACAGTCTCCCACCAGCCTGTCGGTGAGACTGATGACCCTGCCACACCTCCCAAGACCAACCTGACTGATGACACACATACGAAGGAACCGTACCCAGGTTTTGAGTCTCAAGTGCAGCAAATTCTACGAGACGCTGACGCGCTCCAGAGCGAGACAGACCGTCAAAGACTCAAACAAGTCCTTTACAAGTTCAAAGAATCCTTTGCCAAAGACTCTTTAGACTGCGGTCTCACCAACCTCCACACGGTGCGCATCCCAACGCACCCTGATGCGCCTCCCACTTTTGTCAAGCAATACAAGATTCCCATCGCCTCACACGAACCAGTGCAGGAGATCATCGAATCCATGCTTGAAAAAGGTGTCATCCGTCCTTGCAACAGTACCTTTTCAAGCCCCTTGTGGCCTGTGCTGAAACCCAGCGGAGCCTGGAGACCAACGGTCGACTATCGGAAATTGAATCAACAGGTACCGTTGTCAAGATGGCCTATGACCCAACTAGAACAAGAAATACCCCGAATCAGGGGAGCCACAATCTTCTCTACACTTGATGTGGCCTCTGGATTCTGGACCATTCCGGTGCACCCAGAAGACCAACACAAGCTAGCATTCACATTCGGCAACCGACAATACACCTTCAACAGGTGTCCGTTCGGCTATGCCAACTCACCAGCTGAGTTCAACATCTTTCTGAACAAAGCCTGCCCAGACGCCAGAGTAAGAGGCAACCTGATCTATGTAGACGATGTTCTCATGAAGAGCACAACGGTGGCCGACCACCTGAATGAAATAGACTATGTTTTGAACCAACTGTCCGCAGCCGGTGCCAAGATCGCCCTCCACAAAGGACAGTGGTGCCGGACCAAGGTCAACTACGTGGGCCTGCTCATCGGATCCCAAGGCATTGAACCTCAATCAAACCGTATTCATGCCATTCAAAACATCAAGCCTCCTACAAACGTCTCTGAGCTGCGCAGTTTTCTAGGGGTATGCAATTACTCCCGACAGTTCATCGAAAACTACTCAGACATTGCTAGACCTCTAACAGCCCTGCTGAAGAAAGACTGTCCTTTCGTCTGGTCAGACGCTCAAGAATACGCCATGACGGCACTTAAAAGACATTTATGCACAGCTCCATGCCTTGCCTACCCCGATCCACAGAAGGAATTCTACCTGGAAGCCGGGTTTTCAGACCAATGTCTCAGTGCTGGCCTATATCAACGACATGACCAAGACAAAAAGGTGGTCGCATATGCCAGCAAAACGCTTCTCCCACCAGAGTGCAAGTTCTCTGACTGTGAAAAAGCTCTGTTCTGCACGGTGTGGGCCATTCAGCGATTTTCCAACTACATTGGGGCACAGAAAGTTATCATTGAGACTTGCCACCAGCCCGTAATGTTCCTCAACAGCCAACGCATCCGAGATGGCGTTGTCACTAATTCACGTATAGCCACGTGGTTAATGGCCCTCCAGGGACGCAATGTTGAGGCACGGTACGCACAAAATCACAAGTCTGCACTGGGCAATGGCCTGGCTGCATGCCAAAACTGCTCTGATAACACGCCTGCTGCTGCAGCGGATGCACAAGAACCCCAACAACAACAACTGACCTGTCACAGATACTTTGAACCGAATGCGTGCCAGGGCATGCCCACGGCCTACGTCGATGGGTGCTCCTACAACCACGACGGCGTCCTAAAGGCAGGTGCAGGAGTGCTGTGGGTGAACGATCAGCCGTGCCCACCACAACACTTCAAGTTGGGCCCCCAGTCATCGCAATATGCAGAGATAGCAGCTATTCTCATAGCCCTACAGATCGCATCAGCCAATGACATCAGAGAACTGCTCATCTGCTCAGACTCTAACTATGCCAGACTCAGTTTCGTGTGCCACCTTCCAAGCTGGAAACAGAATGGTTTCAAGACCGCTAGCAACAAGCCAGTCAAACACCAGCACCTGTTCCAGGAATGTGACAACATCACAAGAACACATGACCTGACAGTGTACTGGAAGAAGGTAAAAGCACACTCGAAGCTACCAGGTCTCGACAAAGACTTGAATGACCAAACAGACGCCCTCGCCAAGACGGGCGCACTACACGGCGACATGTGGGTACCCCCAAACCCCACATCCAGCCCCAACGTTGCAGTGCTAACCCGCAGCAAGCGACCGGCACCGGCTACAATGCCCGCCTCGCAGCCGCTATCGCTAACTCCACAGATTTCCAACAACGACATCGCGGATATGCAAGCCTCTGACACTGCAATAAAGACAATTCTTGACCACCTCTCTGACCCCTCCTGCCACCCTATCACTGACTCTGAGCTCACTGATGACTCAAGCCTCAAACATCTACATAACTCCAGACACATGTTGCGTATACAGGACAACATTCTGTGGTTTGCGCCCGATGACAGCACAACGCCACGGCTTGTGGTGCCACGGTCGCTAAGGGGGGTCATGCTAATGTATGCCCACGACACACCATGTGCTGGACACCACGGCACCAGAGCCACGTATGACACACTGAAACAGGTGGCATATTGGCCCGGGATGCAACAAGATGTGGCAGAGTATGTCAGAGAATGCCTGGTTTGCTGCCAGTTCCAACCAGCAAACCCGAACCACAGAGCCCCACTGCAACGCAGAGGGATCACGTTCCCGTGGTCAGACCTACAAATCGACTGGGTGGGACCCCTGCCCAGGTCCGCAAGAGGCAACAAGTACTTCCTCACGGTGGTGTGCCAGTTTACCAAATGGGTAGAGTGCCTGCCAGCACCCAATGACACCGCCCAAACCACAGCATACCTCCTGATGAACCACATCTTCTCCCGGTTTGGATTGCCACTGAAAGTCAACTCAGACAGAGGCACCCATTTCACGGCCGAGATCATGCAACAGATCTGGAAATGCCTAGGGGTACGGGCTAGACTTCACATCAGCCACCATCCAATCTCGTCCGGCCAGGTCGAGAGATCGAACCGAACGGTGGTCGCCATGTTGAAAAAGTATGTGTCTGCTAACCAGAAAGACTGGGATATGAAACTCCCCCTCGTTCTGATGGCTCTCAGAGCTACCCCGCAGGAATCGACAAGGGTGTCCCCCTTCGAGCTCATGACTGGGCGGCAGATGACTCTGCCACTTCACTTGCTGTACCAACCCGGAGACTCCAATCTTGTCACCGCGTACACCACATTCCAGTACCTCGAGGAGCTCCATAGACACTTAAAAGCAACCTTCGCGTTTGCCCAGCAACACCTGCAGAAAAGCGCTGAAGGTCAGAAAGCATATTACGACCGGAAAGCATCACACCAGGAACTGGATGTGGGCGACAAGGTCTTGTATTACAGCTTCAACCCGCCACCTTTGACAGGCCCCCGGCGGCTGTCGAAGAAATTTCTGCCTCACTGGACGGGACCCCATGAGATTATGAACAAACTCTCCCCAGTAGCGTACCAAATCCAGTTAAACCGGGGATCCAGAGAACCAGTTCTCAAATGGGTCCACCGGAACCAGATTAAGAGACATGGGGCCACTAGCATAGAAAGACAGGGAGGGGCCAATGCAAGCTAGAACTCAACCGCCGTCACCGAAGCGAAAAGACTGTCCCATCCAACCCGGGACAAACCTTGCTGACCTGTTCCTTTTCTCTCTCCCCTGCTCCTCCCTACCTCTCTCACTCTCCTGCCTGTAATAGGATGCGGCTGTGGATCATCCTCCTGTGCCTCCTGTCAACCAGAGGCCAGCCGCCACCCGACCTCATCACACCAGGCCCCGCCTCGGGCATTGTATTGAGAGAACAACCGGGGCTCCTGATCACCAATTGCCGGACGCACACCCAGAAAGTGTACGTTCGACTCGACCCTCGCAACGTCTACAGAGCACACTACCCCAAAGCAGTAGCCCAGTACAGCTGGGCCGGTGCCCGGTGGACAGAAGACTCTCTCCTCCATGCCGAGGCCGATGTCAAGCACATGCTCAACCAACTGGAGAAGATGACAGTCACCCAAGCGGAGTTAGGCGGACACAACCGCCGCTCCAAACGGTTCCTGGGAGCGTTGCTCGGAGCCGCCGCCGCCGTTGGAACTCTGTTTAACATTGGCATGTCCAGTGTCAACGCAGTAAACATAGCCACGATAAGACGGCATGTGGCTGAAATTCAGACGGAACTCCCACAGCTAAAAGAGCAACTCACCACACAGAGTGCAGCTTTACAAACCGTCGGCCAGACATTAAGAGGAACGGTGGTAATTCTGAACACCCACAGTGTCCTGTTGAACCAGACCGTGAACTCCATGAAACAGCTGTTTACAGTCTTCCAGAATGACTTTGCTCAAACGCAGCTGGTCACAGCCTTAATGACTGACATGCTACGGGAAATAAGCTCCTCCATCGATAGCTTAGCCATGGGTAGAATACCACCATACCTCATACCCTTAAGCCTGGTGCAAAGTGTGCTGGCGTCTGCTATCAACACACCCGCCGACCCTCTGCAGGTACACCTGGCCTACTCTCTGGGTAGCGCCATTCCCCTTTATGTGGACCCCGAACAGAAGGAGATGGGTTTCCTTCTTAACTTACCCATCATCGAGTCGAGCCGAATCTACCGACTCAAAGACATTGTCAATGTGGGCTTTTGGAAGGGTAACACACACCTTAAGGTGCGCACTCCTGAGGTGGTCGCCTACCACGACAGCGATACACAGCTGTACTTAGCCCCAAACCTGCACATGTGTACCCTGACTAAAGACATTCACTACCTCTGCCCTAGCAAGCCCTTCCTCAGAGACAACACCGAAGGAATCTGCGGACTACAACCGATGATCAGCAACACCCGCTGCCCTACCGATGCCACGCCTCGTACCCAAGTCACCGAGACACAGGCAGAGATCGTAGGTGACAGGTGGCTCGTCAACACTCCGGTGCGTACCGCTATGCTGATCTACGACCAGCATGACACCGCCACCCGCATCAACTTGTTGGACCAGAGCATGTGGATCCAAGTACCACGAGGGGCCATCCTCCACCTGGACGATTTGGCTTTGTACCATCTCCCAAGTGAAGAGTATCGGTCAGAGCTAGAAATCCCAGCCTTTTTCAAGGACCACAACTTCACCCTAGCTCCAGAACTAGAACGGTGGATTGAAAAAGGGGGGCCTCAGCTCATTGACATTGTTCCCCTCGACACAGCCCTCCAAGCATTGTCTCGATTGCCTATCCTGAATACCTCACCTGTTGTCCAAACCTGGACCGCCGCCGACACTGCGCTGTGTATCTCCATGATCATCGGCAATACCCTAACCCTGGGCATAGCCTTTCTCCTGTACAGGAAGTTCAACGAGATGAAAACCTCTACAGCCAAACTCACGACAGCCGTGTCTGGAGGTCTCCGATGGAAACCCCGGAGGGAGGGTACCATGCCAGAAGCAGATGCGAACCTCATCGAGCTGGCTCCTCAGCCATAACGAACAGCTACTCTCCAACCGTCCCGATTCACCTGCCATCCGATCACTGTGATGAGGGGTTGTCCGATAATGTCCATCGGACATCATCCGACAAAAAGGGGGACTGTAACAGCATTGGCAGCTGGCAGGAAGTCTAAATCTTGGACTCATCATCATTATCTCATGACTCGGTTGATCAGATCATACCAAACAGAGGTTCGTTATGTGAATGGCTATCTAGAGTTAATGAACGGCTCAAGAGTTGAATAGTTTGACCTCACAGCCTCAGGGAAGTCTTGTGACTCGTCAAACGAACACACATATCCTGTGTGCAACAGGCTAACAATACAATAGACACAGAACTCTTTTGCTGACTTCAGCGCACACACACACACACGCGGTTGACCACGTGAAGTTCGAACACGCAAACACACATACACGGAGAGCGCTGAAAGAAGACAATTCTTGCACAACACGTGTTACTTAAAACATGGGACTTAAAGAACTGTTTTAATAATGTTCAAATATATATAATCCGTTGATTTCATGTCCTTATACAATGTATTAGAATAACTAGGATGTATACTGTTGCCAATCAAAACCTGTATGCCAGTAACTGTGATAATCTTGTATATCTGGACGCGCAAATCACAGAATGACCGTTCTTAGTATCTCTGTTATCGCGAAATTATGACTAGGCCAAATTTGGTTCAAAAATCAGATTTTGATGCATAATTTCAGAAATACCAGCTTTCTAAAGAAAAGAGGCTTTAGAATTTCCACCCTATTGATTAACTCAGAGGAGGGGGGTTCAGAGAACAATGGAACACTCGCGCCTTCTCGAGAAGATCTCTCCACGGACGTGATTGGATCTCTCCATAAGTCGGGCTCGGCCAGTCCATCTATAAATGCAGAAGTTATCATTAACTCCTTGCGCTCTGCCACTACGAGGAGAAGACCATCCTGGCCTTTGACCTCCCCTTGAGAGAAGGACCCCTTTGGCACCAAGCCAAAAGAGAGAGACGGACCTGCAACTTCTGGAGCGACTTTCCTGAACTTCACAGAAATTCTCCGGACTCACCTCCTTAGCGAAACTTCCACGACGATTCGAACTCAGACACGTACACGAGAGAGCCTAATGCAAGTATTATATTTCACCTTTAACTGCTTGTACGAGGTTGTCTTAATTAATCCTGATTCACGAAATCATAAATGTCTGAAGGGTTTTGGTGAAGTGATTGAACTGTCTGTCTGTCTCTCTCTCTCTCTCTCTCTCTCTCTCTCTCTCTCTCTCTCTCTCTCTCTCTCTCTCTCTCTCTCTCTCTCTCTCCATCTCATCTCTCTCATCTCTCTCTCCCTCGTGGATTCTCTCTGTCCATCATTCTTTTCCCTTTGATTTTATTCGTTACGTGTGATTGTTCCTTGTTTGTACCATATCGTTTTGTTTCTCCTATATATATGCATATTTACCCCCGTGTGATTCGTAGCTTTGTATTCTATAGTGTTTTATTAAAACTCAATAATTGCATTAAACTGAATCCTTATTGTTTTGCTCACAAATCTCGAAGTCACTGAAGCGTAAGATCTAAGCTACCCATTTAAGCTTGATTTTCATGTATTACTACTTCAGTAATACAAATTGTGCAAACATAAGAGATATTATTTGTCCTGATCAAACAGATCAATGTTTCTTAAGGTTTGTAAGATTGATAATTGATGAAGAAATCAATTTGGATAAAGGTTACTTTTAAATGATTAAAGGTTCCGTTATACGTTAATTTTTCTGTACAACAAGCTAATAATATTCATAAACTCATGAATATTCATACCATTTGAATTAATTATTCCCCAAAACTTATTGTTGTTACAAATCACACATCTCTCTTTTCTTGCCATAACAAACACAGTTTCAGCAGCAAAATCAACTGCCCAACTAAATCAAACAGTGATCACCATAATGATGACTACTTAATATATTCATACATATTCTTGTGTTTCTCCTTTCCTTCTTTATGATCTGGTGTCTTCAATAATGCTCAATCATCACTCAATTATCTAATTAACTCTGCTTCAGTGTTACTTTTAACACTCTGATGGTGGTTCCCCTGTAAACACAGAGCAGTGTTAATTTAAGACGAGACACGGCAGGTGAAAACATCGTTTTTTCATGCAGTGGTCAATTTTGAGATTTTGGGCCAGTTTGCTCCCTTAACATGTAAGCTTTCATGTCAAAATAAAAAAAATGTCAACATTACACATTAAGGTGGTTATTTCATTATATTTTGTCACCGTGCGCCTTTAGATTTCTACCCGAAATCATCAAAAGTTATTCTAGCGCGATCTCTCGTGCCGTCTCCATTCACAGAAACATGTCATGCTTGGTGGTATCATTGTAAAGCTCTCAGTCTCACACACAGCGCTGACTAATCCAAATATGGCAATTTCCTTTGTTGAACTGACCAACCGCGAAAGTTTGCAGCCGAAAACCACATCTGATTGGTCGATGTGAATTTATCACGCGCTGCCGATTGCTTGTGTATTCTCTGCCTCAGAGAAAGTGCAGACAAGCTGAAATCGGCTCATAAACGCTCACAGAAAAGACCTAGTAGCAAGAGCTAGTAAAAAGAAAGTAAACAACAACAGATTAGACGACGAAACCCCGTCAGAATTAGATTCAAATAGTTATAGATGGACCAATACAACAAACAGGGACAGTTTGTCTGCAGTTTTAGTGACTGGTGTTTGTTAAGGTAGTTCTCTAATAGCTATTGCTATTAATAATTTATTCATTTATCAATTTACACGTTTTTTAAATATTATACACTACTGATATTAATTAACTGAATATATATTTTGTTTGTAGGTTGGGGGTTTTATAGAAATGTATGCAGTTATACAGTATAAAACTTTAAAGGCCGTTTTCTCAAAATGATTTTTTTCTCACACTCAGAGTCAGATATATCCACTTCAGTAGCACCTACAAGCACCAACTTTTGCAGTCTTATACTGAAATATATTCTGAAGGCTTTTACAGAGGGATTTGTTGATATATCATTCCTATCCTGAGTTATAGGTCCTTTAACTCCAAAAAACATGGCGAAAATTGATTTTTTAAGGCTATTGTCAGTATTCTCTAATTTACTAAAGCACAAAATAAGATATCCAGAATCCCCTCTGTAAAAGCCCTCTCATCTAACATGTCAACAAATAGAACCAAGAATTTTAAACATGGTCCATTCCAATTTCCAGATTTTGTTTTTGGAAAAGTATGCAAATGAGCGTATATTTAAGGATATAAGGCCTCATTTGCATATTAAAACATCAATTTACACAAAACTTGTAATACATTTTTTTCTTATGTTTATTCCAGTAATAAACTGGAGAAGTTTCACAGTGATATCTTGTAATTAAAAAAAAAATCCCTATTCACCTGTAGTGTCTCGCCTTAACATTGGGGATTTTGCTGTAAGAAAAAGATGTGGTTCATTATGAATCACATATATGTCAATGCAAAGCACTTTTGATGTTTAGTGGAATTAATTTATAATATGGCCTTGTACATTTTCATTATTGTTTAAGCAACTTGATTTGGCCACATGAATAGTGTTTTGAATTCCACCTTTTTTCAAATATCTGTAATGCAAATGTTAATTCACCTATTGATGAATAAGAATTGAACAGCTGGATTGGTTGGGTTAACGTGATTAATTTCTGCACTAGCACAAGCTGGCACCCTATGAACCTGTCTCTGATATGACTTGGTTTCCAAAAATATTTTTAATTCAGTTTAATTATAGGATTTTATGTAAACTGAGAAGTCAAAGGAAATGCATTAATGAAGGTTAAACAAACAGTTCACCCAAAAAATTAATGTCATTATTGACATTATAGGCCTACCGTGTCATTCCAAAAATGCATATGCTGTTATTATGCTGTTCTTTTCCATACAATGACATGGATCATGTCTGGGATGTTCTAAAAACGACAAAATATTCCCCACTATTACATACCACAGCAGACCATATGACTCATGTGTTATATTCCAAGTCTCCTGTAATCATGTAATAGCTTTGTGCGAGGAACAGTCACATGGTCGTTGAATTCCAAATCTTGAAACGATATGTCTGTGTGACAAACAGAGCATGAGCACATTAATGGTGTTTTTTTGGAGGCTGACAGATGTGGTAAATGAACAATCCTTTTTATAGAAAAGAGCTGTGCTAATGTTTTTCTTATCCAATACATACATATAAATGAATAAGAGATTTAGTTTATTGGGTGAACTATTAGTTTAAAGGAAAAGTTTCACAATGACAACATACTTCTTCTAACAATATACTTCTCATAAATTCTCATCATTGTCTGGCTGTAAAGTCTTTTTCACAGGTTTTTCTTGTTCCACCCCAGCACATTTATATCTGTCTGTCTCTGGCTGTCTTTTGCAGGATATTTGTGGCGGGAATCGGTTTCTTCAGTCTGTGCTTCTTAATGACATCTCTGGGGGGGCAGTTCTCGGCCAAGCGACTGGGCGATTCCCCATTCAGCATCCGAACCGAAGGTACATTAATAACTGCACGTCCACCTGTGCTGACCATATGCATGTCTAATTCATCTGGTGGCATTTGGAAAGTGTCATTTTATGGGATCTTTAATGGGGTCAATGGAGGGTTTCGCACTGGCCTTTAACAGGCTTGATTATCCATGGGTCGGTGTGCTGTGAATAGCATCTCTGACTGCAAAAGACCCCATTTGTCTTCAGTCATCACTTTTTATGAAAATAGATCACATCAGAGGCTAGAGGTCTCGCTCACTGCAAATGTCAAAAAGAACCTGTCCATGAGAAAGACTCACCCAAAAATGAGCATTCTGTCATCGTTTAATCACCCATCGAGGGTATTTGTGATAGTTGTTGAATGGTGTTCCAAATATGATGAAATCTGCTGGCACAGATTCTATGTGGCCTGTTTGGGATTGTCTTCTCCACAAAAGTTGCATGCGGTGCTGACTTAGAATTTAGCGAGGCAGCATAATTATGCGGTCTACCTTTTTTGAAAGCTTTCATGTTGGAAGCGCACCTATACTGCTTTAAAATTCTGCCTACATGGGATCACTACAGAGGTTTTGGAACAGAGCCAATATGTTTAATATTCAGTTCCTTTCTAGTTTCAACACCGCTGTGCCCAACAGGAAATGGTGTACCCAAATGTGGCAAATAGCCATCTTAAGAGCTCCACTCAGTTGCTGGAAAATTGGAAAACTGCTTCATGGTGTGCTCAGCAAACCCCGGTATAAAGCTGAAGATGATGGATTAGAGTTCTGTGATGTTGTGGGAGAGGTCGCATGGAGGAAAGAGGGAGAGAGAGAGAGAGAGAGAGAGAGAGAGAGAGAGAGAGAGAGAGAGAGAGAGAGAGAGAGAGAGAGAGAGAGATAGGGAGAGAGAGCACAATCTGATTAATTAACCACTCCCAGGCTGAAGTCTTGAGAAAGCATCTGGCTCTCGCTCATTAAACACTGCCTGCTGATCAGCCAGAGATGGACGTCACTGTGTTTTGGGAGCCCAGTGCTGACATGTGAGATGTGAGGGTTACTTTAAAATCATTTCCAGTTACAAATGACTAATTATTTCAAACTAATTGCCTCTGAATTACTTAAAATGTAATCACTATCCAAATATCACTTTACGTATCACAGTCTGGCTTTTAGTTATTTTTATATTGCTGCAACAAGCGCAAATAAAGACACAAGAATAGTAATATCTGATACATCAGGTGCTTTCAAACTGCTTTTTTTTCTGGAGATCACCAGGGGGACGCAAGTTAGTGACAGGGAAAAGTCTAGAAAAAAAGTGTATAAGAATCAGTATAAATCAGTGTATAAAATGGGTGTTTATAAAAGATAAATGCCTTTTAAATGTTAGGATGGACATACAAGGATAATCATATTTGGGAGTCTGTGGCATCTAAGATCCAAAAATGAAAATTATTATTTTATTTAGTTATTTATGTATTATGTTGTTTGTTTGGAGTTACATTTAGGAATGTTGTGTTGTTATATATATATTTTTTGCAAATGTTTTACTGTATTACAGTATTAAATTACAATAATGCTGATATATACCAATTATGTAATTGTACTATATGTATAAATACATAATAATGGTAGTGCTTTATTTTACAGTACTGTTCTGCATGCACATATTTTATTCTTATAATAGTAATAACCAGTCCACATGTGTTTTGTGGATTTGGAGAAGGCATTCGACTGTGTCCCTCGCGGCATCCTGTGGAGGGTGCTCGGGGAGTATGGGGTCCGGGGTCCTTTGCTAAGGGCTGTCCGGTCCCTGTACGACCAAAGCAGGAGTTTGGTCCGCATTGCCGGCAGTAAGTCAGACTTGTTCCCGGTGCATGTTGGACTCCGGCAGGGCTGCCCTTTGTCGCCGGTTCTGTTCATAATTTTTATGGACAGAATTTCTAGGCACAGCCAGGGGCCGGAGGGTGTCAGGTTTGGGGACCACGCGGTTTCGTCTCTGCTCTTTGCGGATGACGTTGTCGTGTTGGCCCCTTCTAACCAGGACCTTCAGCATGCACTGGGACGGTTTGCAGCCGAGTGTGAAGCGGCTGGGATGAGGATCAGCACCTCCAAATCCGAGGCCATGGTCCTCAGTCGGAAAAGGGTGGTTTGCCCACTTCAGGTTGGTGGAGAGTTCCTGCCTCAAGTGGAGGAGTTCAAGTATCTAGGGGTCTTGTTCACGAGTGAGGGGAGGATGGAACGGAAGATTGACAGACGGATCGGTGCAGCTTCTGCAGTAATGCGGTCGATGTACCGGTCTGTTGTGGTGAAGAAAGAGCTAAGCCGTAAGGCGAAGCTCTCTATTTACCGGTCAATCTACGTTCCTACTCTCACCTTTGGTCATGAGCTTTGGGTCATGACCGAAAGGACAAGATCCCGGATACAGGCGGCCGTAATGAGCTTTCTCCGCAGGGTGGCTGGGCGCTCCCTTAGGGATAGGGTGAGAAGCTCAGTCACTCGGGAGGAACGCGGAGTAGTGACGCTGCTCCTCCACATTGAGAGGGGTCAGCTGAGGTGGCTCGGGCATCTGTTCCGGATGCCTCCTGAACGCCTTCCCGGGAAGGTGTTTCGGGCATGTCCAACCGGGAGGAGGCCCCGGGGAAGACCTAGGACACGCTGGAGGGACTATGTCTTCCGGCTGGCCTGGGAACGCCTCGGTGTACCCCCGGAAGAGCTAGAGGAAGTGTCTAGGGAGAGGGAAGTCTGGGCATCTCTGCTTAGACTGCTGCCCCCGCGACCCGGCCCTGGATAAAGCGGAAGAAGATGGATGGATGGATCGATAATAGTAATTACAATAACTGGGTAATAACTAGGTTCCTGAACCCACCTCTTAACCTAACCTTAACCCATGTAGTTACCTTATATTACCCAGTACTTTCTAAGGCAAGTACACTTAAGTGCAATTTTTTTGGGGCATTACGCAATGGACTTTTGATCATTATTCCAGCTTTTTGATGTATTTGAAACAGAATACAGTAACCCTTTTTCCATATCCTGACAACATAACAGCGTTCCTAGTATTCTATTACTGTATAACATCGAGCGCTGATCTAACACTAATGTTCAGCTCTAGTATACATGTTATCTCAATGCTCTCTTTTGGTCTCTAAGAGAAAACCTGCTGATTCTCTAATCCTCTTCCACATAAGAGATTCTACACCCTCACTCTGGCCATGTTTTATCTTGAGTAATACCATCCAGCATAAGTTCTGGGATTATGCCTCTAATGGATACTAATGGCTATTCTAAGAAAGGTTTGTTATTATACATTTTTAATGAAAGCTTGTGTGTGGGTTGATGCAGGGAGCACTTTGTCAGTTTTAAATAGCAGGGTTGTGTTAGTTAAGCAAGAAATACAGGACGTCTTGCATTAGAGCCAAACAAAACTCATGCGTTCAGAGAATACATCCCTTCACTGGACACACTATCGCTTATTACTATTCCAACTGAAAATATAACCTAACCTAATCTATAATCTAGCCCCCTAAAATATTGTGTAGATTTAGATGCTTTATTATTAGGGATGAAAATCTTCTCTTTTTCATGCAATGAATGTGGATGGTGCTTCATACAGCTAATATCAAAATTAGAAGGAAAAAAAAATCTTTTCCTTGTCTTATGATACCTATGATAGCTTTGTGACATATTTTTCAGATTTGCCACATCTCAAATGGTCATTTAAATGCAAGAACCAATGTTGTTTGGCATACAATTGAATGACAGCTGATGTTTGGTTGACTAATCAGCCGGAAGGGGGTGTTTATGCCTTTTCAAGGCTATTTATCTATTTTCTACTCATGAATCTAAAAATAAAATTTCTGGGTTTTTTTTATTTCAAATTTAGGTTCATTGGGTTTGTTAAATTATTATTATTTTTAAATCATATATGTAGAAAAATTATCAATTTCAACCCTCATTTTGACCATCTGTCTGAAATGATACATTTTTAAGGGGTGGCTCCTTTGAAGTGCCCATATTTAGCTTTTTTTTTTCTCTCTCTCTCAGATATTACCTTTCATGTAGTTTATTATATAGCTGTTAAAATGTCTGTAAAGTTTCAAAGATAAAAGTGCACAATAAAATGGATTTATTGTC
Source organism: Gobio gobio (assembly GCF_949357685.1). Lineage (NCBI taxonomy): Eukaryota > Metazoa > Chordata > Actinopteri > Cypriniformes > Gobionidae > Gobio > Gobio gobio. The sequence goes on along the minus strand of NC_137097.1, from coordinate 33,639,930 downwards.
TAGCAAAAGAAAGAACAGATTCTGAACTGCCCGCAATTAGTCGTCAGTTTTACTTCCTGCTCGGATTTGCATAATGCCAGCCTATGGTCTTCATTGGCTGCTCACGAACAATGTCTACGTTGACCCTCCAACACTGTAGTTAAAGCTGAGACTGGAAGAGTTTGGTTTGTGTTGTCGACATGTCAAGAAGATGCAAAAGCAAATCCATTTTGATGCATATCCAAAAGGTTGCGACTCAGGCTGGAATTGATACAGCAAAACGTCTCGGGTTATGACTATAACCCTTGTTCCCCGAGAAGGGAACGAGACACTGCGTCGTCGAGTGACAACACTCTGGGAACGCCCACAGCGTTACGCATCTGAAGTATGAATGAAATCAAGCCAATCTGATTGGTGTTGCGTCGTGACGTAGTAGATGACGGCATACCCGGAAGATACAAAAAGGAAGCTGATGCAAACACACACTAGCTCTTTTGCGATGAAGCAAGCGCTCTAGCCGTGATAGGTGTGGCGACGAGACGCAGTGTCTCGTTCCCTTCTCGGGGAACAAGGGTTATAGTCATAACCCGAGACGTTCCCCTTCGAGGGAACTCGAACTGCGTCGTCGAGTGACAACACTCTGGGAACGTTAATACCCACTAGGCCACACCGAAATCACCCCACGTCCCAGTGTGAAGCTGGAGACCCAGGCACACTCAGGACGCAAGAACTCGAGCACCAGGCGTCACCGGGAGGTGCAGACTGTAAAAACGTATGAAGGTGTGCGGGGTGGCCCACCCGGCCGCCTCGCATACCTCTTGAAGCGAGACGCCAGAAAGGAGGGCCACTGAAGAAGCCATGCTCCTGGTGGAATGGGCCCTCACGGCCATGGGTGAAGGCAAATTGCGCACCCTATAAGCCGTGGCTATAGCCTGGACGATCCAGTTACTGATCGTCTGAGTTGACGCAGGCAGCCCCTTCTTGGGTGAGCCAAAGCACACCAACAACTGGTCTGACCTCCTCCAATGGGAAGACTTCTCTAGATAAATACCCAGAGCTCTGACCGGGCAGAGCAGATGAAGTCTCCCCTCTTCCGCCGTCAGGTGGGGAGGGGGATGGAAAGCCTGAAGAACCAAAGACCGGGCTCCCTGAGATGGAACCTTGGGAATGTAACCCGGTCTAGGGTGAAGAATGGCCCTTACTCTGCCAGGGGCAAACTCCAGGCAGGTTGGCGTGACCGCCAAAGCCTGGAGATCTCCCACTCTCCTCAGAGAGGTAATGGCGAGTAGAAAGGCCACCTTCAAGGTCAGGTTCTTAGGCTCAGCCAGCTCCAGTGGCTCGAAGGGGGCCTCAGCCAGCCCTTCCAGAACCACCGCCAGGTCCCAGGTTGGGACTCTGGAGCGAGCTACCGGCCTCATCCTCCGAGCCCCACGGAGGAACTGTACAACCAGGTGGTGCTTCCCCAAAGGTCCATCACCTAAAGGTGCGTGGAAAGCCCCAAGGGCAGCCACGTACACCTTCAGGGTGGACGGGGTAAGACCAGCGGAGAAGCGATCTTGGAGGAACTCCAGCACTGAAGCCACTAGGCAGTTAACTGGATCCACCTCACGCTCTCTACACCAAGTGGAAAATACATTCCACTTGAGGCTGTACAGTCTCCTGGTAGAAGGAGCCCTGGAGCTGAGTAAGGTCTCGACTACTTCTGCTGACAGGCCCGCCTCTAGGTACCGAGCCCCCTCAGGGGCCAGACCCAGAGACTCCACAACTCTGGCCGGGGGTGAAATATTGTGCCCCCTGCCTGAGAGAGCAGATCCCTCCTCAGAGGAACCTGCCACGGAGAGCCGTCTAGCAGAGCTATGATGTCCGAGAACCATACTCGAGTGGGCCACCGGGGTGCTACTAAGAGCAGGCTGATACCCTCCCGGCGGACCCGCTCCAGAACTCCCGGGAGCAGAGCGATCGGGGGAAATGCGTACAGACGCAGCCTCGGCCACGTCTGCATCATGGCGTCCAGTCCCAACGGGGCTGGGTGCCTGAGAGAGAACCACAGTGGACAGTGGGACGTCTCTCGAGACGCGAACAAGTCCACTTCCACTGGGCCGAATCTCTCGCACATGGCCTCCACCACCTCTGGGTGGAGTCGCCACTCCCCGGGCCTCAGCCCCTGCCTCGACAGGATGTCTGCTCCCTGATTTTGGTCCCCGGGAATGTACATCGCCCTGAGGGACGATAACTTCCTCTGGGACCACAGGAGGATTTGATGCGCCAGTCTGCATAGAGGGCGCGACCTCAAACCCCCCTGGTGATGAGATACGCGACAACCGAAGTGTTGTCTGAGCGTATCAGGACATGGTGGCCGCGGAGGTCCGGGTAAAAGCTCCTCAGAGCTTTGTAGACCGCCAGCATCTCCAGGCAGTTGATATGCCATGAAGAATGCCGGGTCTCCCCCAGACCTCTCGCAAAGCGGCCTTCCATGACCGCGCCCCAACCAGTGAGGGAGGCATCTGTTGAAGCGGCCCTCCGGCAACATGATGCTCCCAGCACTGGTCCTTGGGACCGGAACCAAGGTTTCCGCCATATGACGAGGGAACGAAGGCATTTGCGCGTTACCCTGATCATATGAAACGGATTTCCCCTCGGGGAAAACCCCCTGGCCCTCAGCCACCACTGTAGGGGTCTCATGTGCAGCAGGTCAAAAGGTATCACCTTGGACGCTGCTGCCCTGAGCCCCAGCAGTCTCTGAAACTGCTTCACAGTGAGGCTGCGGCCCGGCTTCACTCAGGAGACCATCGCCAGTATGGTCTCCACGCGTGCGGGGGACATTTGTGCCCGCATCGACGTGGAGTCCCATACAACCCCCAGGAACGTAGTCCACTGGGAGGGCGTCAACACGCTCTTCTTCGAGTTGAGTCTCAGCCCCAAGCATCTGATGTGGGCCAGAACGACATCTCGATGCCGAACCGCCACCGCGAGGGGAGAGTGCCAGGCCGAAGGGAAGAACCCGATATTGGATATGCTTCGCCCCCGAAAGCGAACCTCAGGAACTTCCTGTGACATGGAAGGATGGAATATGGAAGTATGCGTTCTTTAGATCTATCGTGACGAACCAGTCCTCGGACTGGATCTGACTCACGATGGCTGGAATTATGAGCATCTTGAACCTGAATCTCCTCAGAGACCGATTCAAGAGCCTGAGATCTATTATCGCACGCAACCCACCATCCTTCCTTGGAACTATGAAGTACCGGCTGTAGAACCCGGAGTCCCTGTCCGCCAAAGGAACCCGCTCTATGGCTTCCTTGGCTAACAGGGCTTGTACTTCTTGTTCCATAACCCGAACCTGCTCTGGGCCGACCACAGTCCGGACCACCCCGTTGAAACTCGGGGGAGGAGAACCGAACTGCAGCCTGTAACCCAGCTCTACAGTCTGCAGGACCCATGTAGATACACTCGGAAGGCATGACCATGCGCCAAGATAATCTACTAAGGGAACCAGCCTCTCGAGGCTGGCCTCGGGTGTCAACCGAAACTCGTTCCCGACCCCCCTGAAGCGGCTAACCGGCAGGGAGCGGTCGAGAATGATTTTCGGTGGGCGCACACGTTCGCTGCCCAGTCGCAAGTCCCCTTGGAGGCGACGAAGGCAGCGTGTGTGCGCGGGAAATCAGTGAGGCCCGAAGCGTCTTTGACGGCGGGAACACAGCACTGATTTCCCGAGAGCTCCTGGGGGAAAACGACCTCGGTCGCTCCTACCCGGGAGAGGGGGCTGGCCAGCAGGGGCCTCATCTAAGGGAGCAGCTCGACAGGGCCGCAACACTAGGGCGGACACTGCGCCTAGCAACCGCCTGAAACTGATGTGTCCCGCAGGCCACCAGGCGGCGAGAACGACATCAACTTCAGGAGGGCTCCCTCTTAGATGAATATCCAGACAAGTCAAACACGCTTGGGTGACAGACTGATTAAAGTATCTAACTTATCAAAGTCAGATAACATGACACTCAATTCCTCAGAATTAAATGTCATCATAATCACCCAACCCGTGCAACCTAGTCTGAATAACAGGCTGAATAAAAAATACATCTAACTCCTCACGTTAGATAATACTTTAATTTAATTCCTCAGAATTAAATGCAGCCATAATATGGTCTGAATGATAGGCTGAATATCTAACTCCTCAAAGTCAGATCCTATATTATTTAATTCCTCAGAATTAAATACAGCCCAAATCATCAGACAATACTGTTTTATTGTATTTATATGGCTCGTAACCATACGTTGCCTCAGCAACGTGGCTCGAGCCGTTATAATACAATTGGCTTTCATTCCTCGGAAAAAAAGTCAAACAGGCGCGAGGCTGAAACACCCGAAAAGCGCACGGTAGTACGCGTCGAGATATATCTCAATGAAAACAGCCAGCACTCTCAGGCGCTGACCGCATGCCTCGCACCCAACAGTATCCACAATACAGTGAAACATGGTCAGAAATGACACCAGACGATACTGCTTTATTGTATTTATACGGACTCGTAAACCACACGTTGCCTTAGCAACGTGGCTCGAGCCCTTATAATACAATTGGCTTTCATCCCTCGGGAAAAAAGCCAAACAGGCGCGAGGCTGAAACACCCGAAAAGCGCACGGCAGTACGCGTCGAGATATTTCTCAATGAAAACAGCCAGCACCCTCAGGTGCTGACCGCATGCCTCGCACCTAACAGTATCACATTTCACCGTATCACGTTGTATCACTTTACTAGCAGACTCGAACCTACGCGCTGCCTTCTTTTGGCAACGCGAGATTGAATCTTGCATAGGAAATGGCGAGCCTCGATACGGAGCACGTCTAATTCCTCAGAATCAGACAGCTCACGTATCGGGTCCTCCACCCCGGGGGAAGAAGCCGCAGCGCGGGCTTCCACACGGGGAAGGAGAACAATGGAACTGTCAAACAGGGAAGGAGAAGATGCCTCAGCACCCTCTCAATTCCCCTGACAGCCCATCTGCGAGTCCCATGATTGATCAACCGTGCTGTCTTTTTTTCGACAGACACGGGACCAGCCACGGGGTTCGCGAGCCCTGCTTGTGAACAACGTTGGTAGACAAACAACATCAAATAAGACTGACAAAACACAGAGCGCTTCGCTGAAGAGCAAAAAAGCTAGTGTGTGTTTGCATCAGCTTCCTTTTTGTATCTTCCGGGTATGCCGTCATCTACTACGTCACGACGCAACACCAATCAGATTGGCTTGATTTCATTCATACTTCAGATGCGTAACGCTGTGGGCGTTCCCAGAGTGTTGTCACTCGACGACGCAGTTCGAGTTCCCTCGAAGGGGAACTGATGCCATCGTTACTGTTTGTATGTGTGTCAAGTGCTGAGGAAGCTGAAATTCAGATGTGGTAATGGAAGTTTCGTTTCCGACAAGCACTGTTAGCAGTAGACCAATCACAACAGACTGGGCCATCTGACCAATCAGAGCACAGTAGACCAATAAGAAAAGACTGGACCATCTGACTAATCAGAGCAGAGTAGACCAATCACAGCAGACTATACCATTTAACCAATCAGAGCAGAGTAGATCAGTGGTTCCCAACCTTTTTTACTCAAAGGCCCCCTCCTCTCCAAATCAATACTGCAAGGCCCACCAACCCAACCCCCCCAACCCACCCACCCCCCCCTTTATTTTATTTTTAAATATCAAAACATTCAGTATTCTTTTTTGCAAACATCCATTGCAGACATTCTATACAACTTAGAAGTACTTACTCTGCTCAGTTATACAGTACAATAAGTACAAATAAGCACAAGTAAACCTGCCATACCAAACAAGACCACAGGGAGATGTCAAAGGACCGCATGCTATACGGATTCATTCATAATTAATAAACACAATAAAATACAAATAAAATAATTCTGAATGTATGGAAACTTAGCTCTCTGAAGTCATCCGATGTCATCAGTGAACAGTTCCTCTGTCAGAACAAGCAATCATGTCTATGGAGCTGATGCCCATGTGTATAAACACCACTGATACTTACAAACTTCTCCAAAACACACTTCTTCGGCGAGCATCCGTTATAAAACCAGCCTGGTCTCATTGCGAAAATGTACCTCTGGCAACTTTTTTGCAAATCCCAAAATACGTACCAATGTGTACATATCACTGCAGTTTCAAAGTGATATGTCCACTGGGTGCCGCCAAAAGCTTCGTTTTTTTCCCGGAACAGATGAGCGTCAATCTGACGTTTTGCGACATTGTTTTTTTAACGTACACCTACACTAAACCCTAAACCTAACCGATAGTGTTAACAAAAGCAAATGTGACAAAAATACAATAGTAACCATGTCTTGTTAGCTTCTGTGAACTCATCTTTGAGCTTTTTTATCATGACTTGTCTTTCACGGGATTCGTACCTGAGCTTTCATTATTACAGTACAAATCTGTACCAGCTGAGCTACTGAGCAAACTTATTATATAAAAAAAGCCGAGCATATGGAGCAGATTAAGTGACGCAAACTCCAAAATGTATTCATTTACATGGAAAAAAAAAAACGATAAAAAGTGCTTGCTGTTTTACTGCCTCTAGTGTTCATTTCACTTTGAAACTGCAGAGATATGTACATATTGGTACGTATTTTGGCGGTTTGCAAAAACGTTGCCAGAGGTACATTTTCACAATGAGACCAGGTTGTATAAAACACTCACAGTCCATTCATTTTGACAACTACGTGAATATATTGAACTGCGTTCATGAAGAAATATGATGTTATATCGATCAGTGAGCTGAGAGCACATATACATGGTTTGTTTGGGCATCATGCGTGCCTAATGTATGACTCCTGCATGTCACTGTAATTGTCTTTACCTTCATTACAATAATCATCCAAACAAAACTTTATTCAGTGAGCCGAGAGCGCACATACACGGTTTGTTTGTGCATCAATTATAATGGACACGCGTGATCTGACCAATCAGAGCAGACTGGACTATCTGACCAATCAAAACAAGGAGACCAATCCCAACAGACAAGGCCAACTGACCAATCACAGCAGACTGGACCATCTGACCAATCAGAGCAGAATAGACCAATCACAGCAGACTGGGCCATCTGACCAATCAGAGCAGAGTAGACCAATCATAGCAGACTGGGCCATCTGACCAATCAGAGTAGAGTAGACCAATCACAGCAGACTGGGCCATCTGACCAATCAGAGTAGAGTAGACCAATCACAGCAGACTGGGCCATCTGACCAATCAGAGCAGAGTAGACCAATCACAGCAGACATGGCCATCTGACCAATCAGAGCACAGTAGACCAATCCTTAATACCAATGTATATTTTAAAATGTGTCTAGTTTTGTGCGAGAGTGAAGGAAATTCATGCTTGCGCATTACATGAATGCTCGCTGGCGTTACAATAATACACTCTCGACATTTGTCATTAAAATAACGGCAAAGTAACTGTCTAGGATGCACTACTGCTGATGATTTTGGAGTTAATTACTTCAAATTAGGGCTGTCAATAGAATAAAATTTTTAATCGCGATTAATCACACTCTGTGTGATTAATCGTGCACACTTATGGAATTAAGCATACACCATTTATCTTGTTTAACACGTACACCTCATTTGTCCTATATCCAGCAAAGTAAATTTTCACAAAACTGTATTTTCTGAAAGCTTTTTTCAAGGTAAATTTAGATGTCTTTCCAAAAAAGGACAGCAAATGATAAGAAGTCCATACAATTCATAAATTTATGCACACCAAAACACACAAAAAAATCAGAATTGACAGTTACAGTATGTGTAGAGTGTAACAGCAAAGAGCTTGTTTAGAGCTTCTTTACATTTTAGACATGTCAAGTTGCGTACTGAACAGGACCACATGGAGAAACCCTAAACCACCTGACTGCATTATATGCCTACTACAGTTACACGGATCCATTCAGAATTGACTAAACACAGCAACATAGACATAACAGATAAAGAAATTATACTGAATGTGTGGAAACATCGTGAATGTACTTAAAAGTGTGATCAGTGCATCGAGAGTGCATAATGACATAAATTACGTTACTGACACAATTGCACATGCAGTAAACGGCCACTGTTATGACTGTTTAATACCATTGCATGGGAAAAATTATCAATGCCCCCCTCACTGCTGCACGCGAAATGTGAAAGATCATGTCATAACCCTGTCATGTCTACTTCCTTACATTCATATTCAAATTGCAATTCTGCAGCTTGTTTGCTAGCTCAATTCTATTCTGACTGATGCACAACCCTGTTAGTCGAGTCTCCCGTGTGCTTCATATGGTGTTTGGTTGCCAGCGACAAATAAATCTGCGGATTGCAAGGCTTTGACACAACATCCTCTAGGAAGGTCTTTAGATTTCAGTTGGAGTCGTCCCCGTGCTCCATCACATTCCGGCTGATATCTGCACTGCTCTAAGATGAAAATCAGCACTTCACTTTCCTTTAGACAGTCAATGCAGGGTTCAAAAACTGTGGCCTTTGACAGCTGTAGCACACAGGCACAGCAGGATATGAAAACACTGATTCTATTATAAGCCTATGTCTTCTTGTATAGAGCTCACACTGAAAGTCTGGTCTCAGATTTTAATTTAAAGTTTTGAAAAATATGAAAAGGTATGTAAATATCAATTGTAATTAATAAATAAATAAATACATGTATTTATTATTATTATTACTATATTTTTTAAGGAATTGAATACATTTAAAGGATACAGCGGTGATATAATCATCCCCAGTCCTCTCACCACGAAATGTGCCCTAGTTTCTCCAGTATCCGTGTTTTCCTCCTTGCACTGTTGTGTATTTATAATGCTAAATGACAGTCTAATGGGAACGGGAGCCGAGTTCTTTCACGCACTCTGAAGGAGTCTGCTGTTGGATTCTTGGGGTGAAATTAATGCTGTAAATATTTGCTTCAGCACATTTTCGAAGACTTCTCTATATTAATTCATAAACAAAAAACTAATTTATTGCAGATTAGCTCAAACTTTTTAAAGTAGACCTTAAAGTCATGAAATGAAAACCATTTTAATTTCTGTAATCTGATGTATTTTAGAATGAAAGATATTTCAATGAGCTTGAAAAATTTAGTGCAGGACTTGATTTTCTCCATTGGGAGTTGATTGGATGATACTGTATTAAATAACAGCATGGAATCAGGTGGTTGGAGGAGAGGGGTGGGTATATGTATATTGTGGCCACACACTCGTTCCCATGACTTAATACATCAGCATGTTTTACTAATTTGTTCCCTCTTTTTTAGTAAATTCGTGGCCACAATCTAATAATCTGCGAACAGGGTTTTGCTTTTAACTCTTTCCCCGCATTGATGGAAATGTACGGCTTTCCGTGTTTTCACTGTTATACGGTAGGGGGCGCTACACTATATTGCCAAAAGTTTTGGGACACTTGACTTTATATGCACATGAACTTTAATGACATCCCACCCTTTGCAGCTGTAACAGCTTCAACTCTTCTGGGAAGGCTTTCCACAAGGTTTATGGTGTGTGTTTATGGGACATTTTTGACCATTCTTCTAGAAGCATTTTTTTAGAGGTCGGGTTCTGATGTTGGATGGGAAGGCCTGGCTCACAGTCTCCGATCGAATTCATCCAGTCAAGTTCCTCCACACCAAACTCGCTCATCCATGTCTTTATGGATCACAGTCACAGTCACAGTCAAGTTGGAACAAGAAGGGGCCATCCCCAAACTGTTCCCACAAAGTTGGAGGCATGAAATTGTCCAAAATGTCTTGGTATGCTGAAGCATTAAGAGTTCCTTTCACTGGACCTAAGGGGTCAAACCTACCCCCTGAAAAACAGCCCCACACCATAATCCCCCCTCCACCAAAATGTACTCATGGCACAATACAGTCAGGCAAGTACCGTTCCCCAGGCAACCGCCAAACCCAGACTCGTCCATCGGCCAGACAGAGAAGCATGATTGGTCACTCAAGAGAACAGGTCTCCACTGCTCTAGAGTCCAGTGGCGGTGTGCTTTACACCACTGTATCCGACGCTTTGCATTGCACTGGTGTGCAGTCGTGTTGAAACAGGAAGGGGCCATCCCCAAACTGTTCCCACAAAGTTGGGAGCATGAAATTGTCCAAAATGTCTTGGTATGCTGAAGCATTAAAAGTTGCAGTGGCGGTGTGCTTTACACCACTGTATCCAATGCTTTGCATTACACTTGGTGATGTAAGTCTTGGGTGCATCTGCTGGTGGGAAACCAGTCTTGGGCTACAGGGTGATATGGCTGCTGACTCCACTAGGAGTGTTGCCTTTTCCTTGGCGCTGGCGCATGGCGCCTCTCTGACAGATAGAGCTGCGGGCTTGGCAACACTTAACACGTGCACTAGATTCTATAGCCTCCGTGTAGAGCCGGTTTCTTCCCGTGTGCCCGCTTCAACCAGCCAGTAACACCGAAGTGTCCATTCACGAGTTCACACTTACAAATAAGTCAGATAGAATAGATGGTATGCATATTTGGCGTGCTGTCCGAGGAGAGGGCTCCGAGCTCGGTATTTGGCCTGAACCCAGAGTACTCCCCCCGTATCTCTGATTAGGAAAGTAACCATGTGAGTGTGAGGAAGACAGGGTGGTGGAGGGATGCTGCAAAACTTGTTGAGGAACATTGGTGAGTTGACTGGGTATTTATATGATCCTCCACTTGTGCTGATTGGTAGACATGTTGATCAAGATTCAAGATTCAAGATTCAAGATTCAAGAGTTTTATTTGTCACATACACAGTTATATACACAATATACAACTGGCAGTGAAATGTAAACAGGTCCGCTCCATGGACAGTGCAAATAACAGTTACAAGAAATTAAATAGAAATAGAATAAAATTAGAATAAAAAGTATTAACATAAGTAGAATTATAAATAAATCAAGTAAAAGATAAAAATAGGAAATAAGATAAAAATAAAAATATAAAAAATATGTGGATATGATAAGTGAGATAAACTGTAGACTTAAAAATAAGTGGTTAACATAAAATATATAATATGTATATATAAAGAAGTATAATGTGCAAGGTTTATTACAGGTTGTTACGCAGTAACAATAGGGACGTAAAGTGCAGTGCAATTGCAGTATGTGGATGTTAATGTTGAAAGACCGTATGTTTATGCGTGTGCGGGGGTGAAGTGAGTCACGTGACTGAGTTCAGGAGTCTGATGGCCTGGGGGAAGAAACTCCTCCTGAGTCTTTCAGTCTTTGCCATCAGGCTACGGAAGCGCTTACCAGATGGCAGCAGGGTGAAGTGAGAGTTTGCAGGGTGATTAATGTCTCTGATGATTTTAGTAGCTCTACCTCTGCAGCGTTTGGTGAAGATGTCCTGCAGAGACGGGAGAGCTGAGCCTGAGATGCGCTCGGATAAGCGCACCACTCTTTGCAGGGCTTTGCAGTCGTGACTGGTGCTGTTCCCGTACCACGCTGTGATGCACTGAGTCAGGACACTTTCTATCGCCCCTCGATAGAAAGTTTTCAGGATGGCTGGTGAAACCCTGAATTTCCTCAGCTGGCGCAGGTGGTACAGTCTTTGCCTGGCTTTTTTCACCTGTGTCTGGATGTGTGTAGTCCAGGTCAGATCCTCGGAGATGTTCACACCCAGGTATTTGAAGCTGCTCACTCTCTCTACCGGTGTCCCGCTGATCATGAGAGGGGAGTATGACCGATGCTGTCTCTTCCTGAAGTCCACAATCAGTTCTTTGGTCTTGTTAACATTCAGAGAGAGACAGTTGTCCTGGCACCATGATGTCAGTTGCTCCACTTCGTCCAAGTATGCCGTCTCATTGTTGTTGGAGATGAGACCCAGGACAACAGTATCATCAGCAAACTTGATGATCGAGGTGGAGCTGTGTGTGGACAAACAGTCATGGGTGTAGAGAGAGTAGAGCAGGGGACTCAGCACACAGCCCTGTGGAGCTCCAACACTCAGGGTGATGGAGGTGGAGGTGAACTGGCCTACTCTCACCGCCTGGGGTCTGCCAGTGAGGAAATCTTCAATCCAGAGGCAGAGAGAAGAATTCAGGCCTAGATCCAGGAGTTTGTGTGTTAGCTTAATGGGAACTATGGTGTTAAAGGCTGAGCTATAGTCAATAAATAGCAGCCTGACATAGTTCCCACTTTTGCTGTCGATGTGAGTGAGGCAGGAGTGAAGGACGTGAGAAATGGCATCTTCAGTCGATCTATTGGGACGATAGGCAAACTGAAGAGGGTCCAAAGTGTCAGGAATGGAGGAGCAAATGTTGTTTTTAATGAGTCTCTCAAAGACCTTCATGACTAAAGATGTGAGAGCCACTGGACGATAGTCATTTAGGCAAGAGGGTTTACTGATCTTAGGTACAGGGATTTGCTGATTACTGATTGCTGACAGCTGGTTGGAATGACATGGTGATTGGATAGATCATTTGAACGTGCTCCTCCCGAACTTTGTTAATGAAACATCATTTCTAAGTTTCGGCTTGCTGCGCCATTCCCCTCCTCATGGACCGGATAAGTGCACTTATTGCTGCAGAAAGTTCCCCAGCAGGCGTACCCTGTTGAGTCCTGCACTATGTGGTCCCATATGTGTATTCTTTCACGGTACGGCTCCCAATGGTGAGCCTGTGCCTGTGGGGTGTAATCTCCCGCCTAGGTCAGCCGGGGCCACCCCTGGGACATTCGTATGTTGTACTAGTTCGGCTCCTCAGTGAAAAACAAATGTGTGCTTCCTTATTTATAGCCGCGCGCATACCTGTCAAGTTTTGGATTTGAAAATAAGGGAAATTTTTCGGCGCCCACCGCAAGCAGTCCCACCACCCCAACCAAGCTCCAGTATCCCTTACATTTTAAGACAGGTGTTATAGCCCAAATGAAAACACAAAAGGGTATATATAATGAGCATTTATTTAAAGGCTTATTTGCATATTTTCTGTTCATTTAAAATTGCTTGTCTTTAGATTTTATTTTCATTCCACACATTCTTTTCATTTCATATTGCTTTTCTTTTACAGTTTTTCTTTTCTTTTCATTTCACACAACTTTTCTTTTCTCTTTTAGTGAGTTATTGTACACATTTGTTGCAGACTTTGCATTCTTTAAGACTGTTTTGGAAGGAGTGTATTTGTGGGCTGGGCCAGAGTGGTTCATTTTACATGAGAGTAGAGCACAAACAGTTCTGTTGTCTAATGTCATCCTATTCTCTGTAACAATCTTTCGTACCATGCTAAATACCCTTTCTGAACTTGCATTGCTATGGGCAGGTCTCGACATGAACGCTTGTACGCTTGACAAGTGGAGTTTTTGAAGGGGCAAGTGAAAAATAATTTTACTTGCCCAACAGACAAGTATCCTGAGTAAAATGTCAAAACAAAAAAATAACTAGGGAATCACCAAAGTGCAATAATGATTCTGCATTCAGTTAGTGTAAGTGCCGATCGATAGTGGATAATAATATCAAACGAACTGACAACAATGTTGAGTGGATGAGGCTCGCGCAGCCTCTCGAAGAGAAAATCGAAAACAAATGAGCGGTGCTCACACACAGAAACTCAGTTAACATACACGGTTAAAATGGTGTAGTTATTATATTTATAACATATGATACAGTTAAGCAACATTACACTAACAAGAGTGTTGTTTTCCAGAATACCATCACGACTGGAAATGACACTGATTTCATACGCCAGTTCCATAAACAATTAATTAACATTAAGTCACTTACATTTTATAATTAAATTCGCTGTCCCATTGATCACGGTATTTACACAAGGGTTTTTTTTTTGTTTGTTTTGGCAGGAGTGCCTTAATCCGTCTCTATCGTTACGTCCATCATCATCCGTCTCTGTTTTGTTTTTTTCCCGTGTTGTCACTCGTCATCTGACCTCAGTCACACACTAGCCTCGCGACAACTGGCACCTATACTGTAGGCTACTGCAGATGCCAGTTATCGCGAGGCTAGTTACAGAGCTCAGATTGGAAATGTTTTTGTTTTTTTACTCCGGTATTATTGTTTTTTAATAACGCAGGTTAAAATACGGGAGATTTACAGGAAAATACTAATACGGGAGGACGGCGGGAAAGAAGGGTAAAATACGGGACTTTCCCGGCCAAAACGGGATACTTGACAGGTATGCGCGCTGCGGGGCAGAGCGCGAGATGCAAATCTTGCACGCCAATGGCCATTGGGCCGTTCTCTATACACTCAAAGCCGATAGGGGCTCCCAGAAGTGATCCCAATTCGGCGGTGATGTCCGACGTATGTCTCTGTTCCCTCCTTCAGAGAACGAGAGTTACATATGTAACCGAGACGTTTACATTGCAAAAAAATTAAAAGCTTTTTGAGCATTATGATTGGCCCAAAGCAGACTTCTTATGTTCGGACCTCGTACGTGTTCATACCAGTAATCTTCATTCTTCGTTCACACACAGCATCATACCGGTAATTTACTGTTAATGTTATAATTTCCCATGCTAGGAAACTACCAGAGCTGATTTACCTGTATTTTTGAAAAGGTCCTGTTCACTCATGATCTCTTAATGGTAATTTACCAGCAATTTACCAGTAAAGACTGTATGTGTGAAAGGGGCTATGGACATTGGACATAGATGCAAACAGGTAGCTCACCAGGTATTGACTTCCTTGTTTATTTTCTTCGTAATAACATGAACAATATAATTTAAACAGGATCAATTTTGATTTCATGCTGATTTTAATGTGTGTGCTTGTGTGTTCATAATGCTTTGAATATGTATGCCATCAAGCCCCCTCATGCTAAATATCTTGGGCAGATGTGGGCACACATAGCATTTGGAGCTAGTGATTTTGGTGATCTGCTGCTCTTCAGAAGCCCTCAGGTCATCTTACAGCTAGTGAGTCATAAGTAAACTGATGCAGTTTCACGGCAGCATCTCTTGTCTTCTATCACATACCCCCACGTCTGCTCTCAGACAGAGTCGAGCAAAAGACAGAATACAGGATTGTTTTCTTCACAGTTTAACACCAACATACCTGGGGGTGCAATTTTTCAAAGTGCAAGTTTTTGAAAACAATACTGTTATAGTCTCTGTGTAAACTACAAAACATGAATTTGTGAAAACTGTGACATCATGCACACGTGTGTTACGTGTTACAGTCTACAGGCACATAGGGTTTGTTTACAAAGTGGCAACGCAATCTACTGGCCTGGCATGAATAATACAGCGTTTTTACTCATTTTCACAGATCCATGTGAACGGGTATAGTTTAGACCACGTTGCTGTCTGTACACGAAAAACATAGCAGGATGGATTCTGATTGGCTGCCAATGTTTTTTATTGTTCATCAGCTGGATAAAATCGTTCTGAAAAGTGATTCCAATGAAACCGTTTTTTGTGCCATTATCGATATAGCTGTGGTGTGAACTCTGCTATTCTTTAATATTGAGAACTATTTTTTGACCAAATCATTCTAGATATGTGTTTTTCCAGTCATGGTCTTGGAGTATCCCCACACTGCATATGTTTGCCGGCATTATCTAACACACAAATGCAATTTTACCAGCCCATTAGTGATTATTTTATATAAAATATATAGTAGGCCTATGACATGTCTGTTTTAGGTTTTGGTAATGTTTACGCCCTCATGTCTTTAATTTTAACCCTTTTGTGACCCTTTAATTTGTGACCCTGGACCATAAAACCAGTCATAAGTCACACGGGTATATTTGTGGCAATAGCCAACAATACATTGTATGGGTCAAAATGATCGTATTATCGTATTATTATATTTTTCTTTTATGCCAACATTTTTTTAGGATAGTAAGTAAAGATCATGTTCCATGAAGATATTTAGTAAATTCCCTACCATAAATATATATAAAAAAATGTATTATAAGTAGTAAAATACATTGCTTAGGACGATCTCGGCCAAATATTGTCCTATCATAACAAAAAAGCCTAAGAAAGCTAATTTAGTCAGCTTTCAGATGATGTATAAATCTCAATTTCAAAATATTGACCATTATGACTGGTTTTGTGATCCAGGGTCACATTTGTCATAGTCATGTTTCCTGTTTATCATGTGATTTCCCTTGTCCACCATGTGATTATAGGTGTGTTCGACTTGAAGCGGTGCGGCACTGCACATACCGATCGGTGTATGATATCAAAGTACCGCAAGAGCGTATAGGGAGTAGGGAAGGGCAAAAGTAATCAAGTTTGAGTACTCGAATGTGACAGCGACGATAGATCATGAAAACGATCACCCTGACTTTAAAAAATATATTTGTCTATTTTTCTGATTGGTTATTGAGGCATTTTTGGCGGTACCTGAGGTCTGATTGGTTAGCGTTCAACAGCACGCCTCCAGACCGGCGAAATAAAGTGAAACTGAAGAGCGCACAGCAGTGATGCCTGGAATCACTGTGATCAAGAAATACAGAAAGATGTGCAGTGCCAATCTGTCAAATACATAGCATTATAATGAAAACCAGATTGTAATAGAATGTTGCAAATTCTCTGTGCTTTAGTTCCCAGTGTATCAGCTGTTAAAGGAAATCCACAACGAGGGTTACATCAAACTAGCGCGTTGAAGTTCATGTGCACATTCGCATCCTTTTCTGCAGATGCAAGTAGTAAGATTCTACTTTTATGTTGTCTATATCTGATTAATGTCATATAGGATGCGTTTGGTTGAGTTTAATAACAAGCTAGCAAAGCGCTGCCATTACCAGCTGGTGTTCATTCACGCAATGCCCGACATTATAGACTCTGGGTTATTTGAGACAGTCATATTCTTTATAGATAGGCTATTTCTTATTCAAAATCATTGATGATATCAATAATGCAGCAGTGTTATTGTGTCCTCATGTTTTTGTTGTTTTTCGGTATGGCTTCGAAAACGCGCAGTGATGTCTGTAATCACTTTGATCATGAAAAATAAGATGTGCATCGCCAGTCTGTCATGTACATAGCATTATAATGAGAACAAGATTGTAATAGTGTTGTAAATTCTCTGTGCTTTAGTTGCCCGTGTATCAGCGTTGTTTTTAAGGGAAGAGTGCATTCAAAATGTGAGTTTCCCTTTTAAACCATAGCCTGTCAAAACCTAGCACGGCCAAGTTCACGTGTGCATTCACGTCTTTTTGTGCTGATGTAAGTTGTAATAGGTACATATCTAATTAATCTAAAATAGGGCGCATTTGGCTGAGTTTATTAACCCGCTAGCAAAGCTCTGCACGTGGTGTTTATTCACAGTTTTAGTTCAAATGCAATGCACAACATTATTGACTGGGTTATTTGAGAAATTGACAAAAATTCCCATCCCTAATAGAGAGCAGACACCTCTTGTCGTTTGGTCCCTTTAGTTCATGTGTCATGTTCTGATTGGTTCCTTTGTCTCATGTGTCATATTCCCATTGGTTTACTGTCTTATCTTGGAATTAGTTCTGCCTTTTGGTTCAATGGTTCTTGTTTGATTAGTTCCACTTTGTCATTGGTTGTTTTTCTCCATGTATATACTGTGTAGCCCTCATGTTTCCATTGTGCCTTGTCTAGCTTTGATGTTGTTGTAACCTGAGTCTCTTGTTTCTCGGTCAAATCAAATCAAGTCAAGTCTAGTTTTGTTTACCTTGTATTTTGGTAATGGTTATAAATAAAACTGCACTTGTGTTCTTACTTAAATCACACTTTTACTGTGTTAAACAGTTAAAGGCTTAAAAGAGGAAGTCAACTAAATCTACTATACAAAACATTAACAGTATTTCCCTGGCCTGTGTTTCCCAAAAGCATTACCTAAATAGATCGTAGAGACCTTTGGTGGCTTCTATCTATGTGATGCTTTTGGGAAATTGAGTCCTGGTCAATTTGTCCAAGTTTACAAGCTTTGTGCCTTTTGAATTGTTAAAAGATGTGCAAGAATTTTTAATAAAATGTGCAAAAAGGTCCTCCTGGGACCTTTCATGACTAATAAAATGTATGTGCTTTATGATAGTCTGATATTCTATTGCATGAACTCAACTCTAGGTCATACTGTGCTGGTAATTTTCAGTTTTCTGGATGTATTTTTAGATGATTTCTTAGACAAGCTGATTTCTTGGGTCTAACTACATTAAAATACTGAATCCATTAATCCTCACAGGAATGTGGTTTGACCAAGATACGACATAAAATGACTCTCCACTGACAGGAAGCAAACATATTAATGATGATTTGACAGGCTCTTGACAGGCAATTAATTTATACACCCTTACCCAATGACCGCCAATGACATTCTGTCTTGGTTCACACTCACAGTGGGTGTGATGACTTTGCTGAGTGTACCAAACTTTTTTACTTTTTACTTTGGTGGTCGTCCTATTGGCAATAGAGCAATATTATTGTGCCTATGCTTTGCGACACACATTCACAAATGATGTGGTCAATATTTTGGATTACTGCAGTGTACTGGTGTATTTAAAAAAAAAAATCCCTTTTGAACATTCTGTTGACTATAAGTAACTTTGCAACTACATGTCAATTTATTCTAATCCTAATCCCACCAGTCTACTTATACTCTACTAACACTCCAATGAGAGTTAGTAGACATGTAGATACAACATTACTTATAGTCAACAGCATGTGTTAAAGGGACCATCAAAATAAAGTGAAACTCAAATATTCCCTTTAGAGGACAATGACTGAACAAAGAGGGCATAGTAAAAATGACTGATGACCATACATGATTTGAATGACATTAATTGCTAGTAGCCTACAGGACTTTCCAGCACTTTGCAGGGAGATTAAGGGCATTACTGAAATTCAAAATTAATTTATTTTGGCTATTACTGATGTCTTATGTTTTATAGGTTAAGATTACTGTACATCCAGCTTGGGACCAGTTGCATAAGCACAACCACTTTGTTAAGGTTGTGTTGTAAGAACTAGTCTGAAGAAATATCCAATCTACATTTATGTAACTGATCTTAAATAAAAAATATTAATCTTTGATAATGTTAGTTCCCTGTCAGTCAGGTTCGATTATGTTCGATATTATATATTATGTCGAAGACTGACGAAAAGGGGGTCTCATTTGGGAGCCCCAAATACCTAAAACAGCCAATGGAATTGGCTGTTGTAGAACTTACGTGCCAAGCCATTCCCCTGTACATCCACTCATACAGATCTTTACTTTGGTGCTGAGTGGTTGCAAACAGCAATCACTCTTTCTAATCAACCTGCTAAAAGAGCTTAAAATAATTTCAGAAGGGATCTTGCTTGGCTAGAAGATCTAAGGCTCATTCAGTGGTGTTTCACCAGTGACAGAACTACCCTGGGCTACTCTCCGCCAACTCCACCTTGTCCTAAATGCTAGTAATTGGATAATTGGTTCCTGTGTGCAGCACACAGTTCACAACCACGTTCCGCCCCAGAGCCTTTGTTCTTTCTTGTTACTGCCTGAAGCCACTTTGCAGCCTACTCCACTCTCACTACCCTCGATGGTGGGGGCGCCAGCGGGTACATGGAGATTCTCCAGTTGTGTGAAATTTTGGTGCATGTGTGCCCGCAAATTACCACCACCTCATGGAATCCGCATATCCCATCCAAGGTGATGGCAGCTCTGGCTGCTAAGGCTTACAGTGCGGCTGGACAGGCAACCTCCACCTTGCATGTGATGGCCATCCTGCAACAGGCCAAATTTACCGTGTGGGCCCTCAGCCAGACTATGTCCACCTTGGTGGTGTCTGGCTAAACCTTGCTGAGATGAGGTATGCCGACAAAGTGCGCTTTCTCGACAACCCATATCGCAAAGTGGCCTCTTCGGCAACACTGTCAAGGACTTCGCTCGGCAATTCAGAAGCAGATGGATGCCATTAAGCACGTCCTACCCCGGCATGATACCTCCACCACCAGGCCGCAGGCTGTCCTCCAGTCTGCTCGTTGCAGAGCATTATTTCTGTTATTATTTCTGGTACCCAATTTTAATAAAACAGGAGTTTCTTCAATCTCTGCACCGTACCGGGCATGGTCTGCCTGTGAGTGACACTTTGGTTGCTTCTCAAACAGAAGGCTGCATCCTAGTGAGGTTGTGTTCTTCATAGTCCAGTCCTGGGGCTTCTGAGGCTTGTAGGCTAGACTCTTCCTCAGCATTAAATGTTAGAATGAGATGGTCTAGTAAGTGTACATGGCTACATCACACATGTTCCCGCCCGAGTCACGACACGAAAATACTATTAAAAGTTAATTTTGGAAAAATATTTTGTATTAAAAATCTTTATATTAACTGGCTTTCTATTAATACAATACAGTGAATATAAGACGCCTGTGGTCTCCCAGTGTCTTACAATATTGGAAGTTTAGGGTTAGGTGATTAATTTACACCAAATAAAAGATAACATGTATGTCTTAATCTCCGAAAGCATTATTTTTGTCCTCCATTTCATAATAAACGAGCTCAGCGCCGACTCGTTATTTTTCGTGAAATGGAATGTGTGCAAAGGATTGTGGGTGATTAAAGGACGCGAAGGATACATTTGATGCATCCTTCAAAATGAGCTGAATGAAGGATGTGAAACAAAGGCTGACTTCAAAGGATCCATCATGTTGAGATGACCTTCGGTGGCGCTTGATGACGTGGCAGCCGAGATATGCAGTCTTACTAGGACCTTCATTTGAAAAGCACCCTATGCTTCCTCATTCCCAGCCCCCCTTCCATATTCTCTAAGAGGGTATGTTGTTTGTCTCCTTGGTGCTGCTCAAACAGAGCCTGAGAGCCTGGAAAGCGCTTCCCAGCCAATCCCGCTGGCTCTTGTGGACAATCAGACTTGGCTACGTGATTCAGTTCGCCAGGCATCCCCCAGGCTCAGCCTCGGAGGCAGGCAATGACGCCCCTGTCCTGCATGTGGAGATTGTGGTCCTACTGGCGAAGGACGCTGTAGAGCCTGTCCCTCCAGCCAATATCAATTGTGCGGCCGACATGCTCTCACGACAGCTCACGCTCCTGGGAGAATGGAGACTCCTATAAGTCACTAGGAAAGCACAACCTGGTCGTCAGGTTCCTTAGAGGCACCAGTTTCCCGAGAGCTCCCTTTGAACTAGTAGAATCAATTGAGCTTAAGATCCTGTCTTACTGTGCGTTTACACCAGACGCAATATTTTGAGTTTCCTCGCTTCATTCATGCGTGACATTCACTTCACAACAGACCTGAATTCGAGTCATGGAAGAAGCTGCTGCCCGGCAGCTCCAGTTTCGTTGCGAAATAGCTTGTAGTCTCAATATGTATATACAGTATATACAGTAGCTCAAATTGAGTAAAGAGCGCTTTTTACTCCTCACTCACTTTCTTCCAAGCAAGGTCCTTTTTATTCCTGTTTCGATGAAGTACGAAGATGTATCGTACAGCTACGGGTATCCACATATGATTTTGCATCTAGGCAGGACCTACCGCAGAGATCTTCCATATGTAGCACTGCCCTATGTAGTCTATATGTATTCCCACAATTTCTTTCCTATGGGTCGGATGTGGCCTCCATAGCGTCCATCTCCACCTGGACTAGGTTTGCTTCCTCAGTGTTAACAAAATTCTGGAAATGGCTGTAAGGAAAAATCTGGAGAGAGCTGAAGCACTCTTCCCGTGAACTAACATATCAGTAACAGCAGGTATGACCGATAAGCCCTGTCCCTTCCACCCCGTAGTCATTGATGACTTTCAGGACACTACAGCTTGCCAGCATGTGCATCTCCAACACTCGTAACACAGTTCAGTGGTTGTGGTGCTTTCCATAGAGACCCCATTTGTCAGTCTTTGACATAATATAGAATGAGACTGACAGATATGGAACATCTTGGTTACTAAATGTAACCCTTGTTTCCTGATGGAGGGAACGGAGACATGTCCCTCCTGCCACAACTCTGAACCACCACTGAATGGGGGTGTCCTCAGCAAAAAACATTAATGAGTGGATGCGTGCCGCCATTCTTATATGCCCATATGTATGGGGGAGTGACTCGGCATGTAAATTCCATTGGAATCCTTTGAACCTTTTTAGTGTAAAAGATAATGGACAAAATACTCTTACTAAACAAAGTAACTGAGCATTTGTTTGGCTGTTTCACAAAGAGGTGTTGTGTAATTGTTCTTGGCCAATGTGTGATGTGTGAGGAAATGAACAAATACTGTTTGAGTTCTGAAGCCAAGGCATAGTAAATCCTTTTTTAATGATTTCTTTATTTTCTAATAACTTCAAGAGGAGAGCCAGTTGGAAAAAATACTTATAAAGACTTAAGACTTATTTACAATGTGATTTTCAGTAAATTTGCAATGCTTTCAATTTTAAGTTTCTGTCCTTGTTACTTTGGCACATTCATGAGAGTTTATGAAATAATTAGTGATGTCCAATTCAAGAACAAATCGATTTCTGAGTCACAATTTTTCAACGATTTGGCTGATCCAGTTTACAAAGAATGTGTCAATGACTCATTCACACATTCGACTGATCTGTTCACATTGATTAACAGCTCAGTGACTTAAATTTTACTGTTTGTCACACAAGGTTTTCATATCAATTTGGAATATTGTGTACAGGTGATATGGAATGTTTGCATGATACTTTTATCCTTTTTGAATCCCAAAAGCCCATTGATAATTCTTCAGAATGTTCTTTTATTTTCCAAAATCGTGGGTTTGGAATTTTCAGCTAATCCTTTATAGCCATACCTACACTTGTGTTGTCAAGAGTGCATCTATGTGTGCTACTGTAGGTCAATAGCTTTTGAAACAGAGCTTTTGTTTTCTTTCAGCTGAAAGCAATATTGGGGTGGTGGCACATTGCAGCCACTAATGCTCTTCTGGATGGCAGTGGTCATTGTTTAAAGTGTAAGAGCAGTCGAGTGTGTGATGAAGAGCTGTGGCCATAGTCATTCCCTCTCTCACTATTTCAGTGGAAATATATTTCTGCACTCTGCACTAATATTCCTAGTCGTTCTACTGCTCTTTTTCCCTTTTCTGTCACATGCTTTCTAATCCCTCCCGCAAGCCTATTTACTTCAGTTTCATATCCCTGAGTGAAGCACACACACACTTGCGTGTCATGAATTAAACACACTTTCATCCCTGAGACACAGATGAGCCACAGTAAGACAGGGCAGAGTGTGTCTGCTCTACTAGATGCTCTAGGCAGTTCATTTGGTAGGGAAAGACTTTAGTAGTTTTTATTTTTATGTGTGGAATATATCCACACCTGCACTCATAAAGTGTGGGCATTCACTGTGACTAATCATCACTAACGTTTTTTCGCGAAGTATGGTGCAGAATTTAGATGCTTGCTTGAGTATTTTTGGAGCGAGTGATCCAATTATGTCAAGCTACAAGCTATTTGATTGTATCTACTAAATGAAAATACATTATAAGCACATCAATATAACACACACACACACACACACACGGTTTGCTATCTTTGTGGGGACTCTACATAGACTTAATGGTTTTTATACTGTAAAAACTGAATATTCTATCCCATCAAACAAAACTTTTTACATTAAAAAAAAAAACATAATTTAGTTTGATTTATGTGCTGGGACAAGGATTTCAGATATTGCCAACTTTGTGGAGAAATTTTGTACCCATAATGTAGGGTTTACCAGGACACACAAACACACACACCTGCTTCAGTTTAATCCATAGCAATGCATGTATGAGTGTGCTTTCTATGAAGTAGCTTACAATGACATACTAGATTTTAACAATGACATACTTTACCCAAAACAACGATAGTTCTGGAAAAATAAATGGTAACGCTTTAGATTACGGCCTGGAAAGTACTGCGTAGGTAATGCGAATTTACAGCATAACTTTTGGTAATTATAGTGTAACTATAAAGTAAGTACGTGTAGGTATAAGGGAACAATATGTAATATTGGGGGAATAAAGAGGTAACTATCAGGGGAAAAAAAAAATTATATTGTAAGTATTTTTTAATTAAGGGGTTATTATCCGTGTAGTTACAGGGTAAGTATGAATCTGCGGCCTGTAAATTAAAGTTGTTCTTGTTCCCCTCTTGTTTCATGTAGTTACGGGGTAAGTATGAATCTATGGGCTGTAAATTAAAGTGGTTCTTGTTCCCCTCTTGTTTCAAATAGTTACAGGGCAAGTATGAATCTGCAGGCTGTAAATTAAAGTGGTTCTTGTTCCCCTCTTGTTTCATAGTTACAGGGTAAGTATGAATCTACGGGCTGTAAATTAAAGTGGTGCAAGTTTTTTAAACAGATTTACAACACTTATTTGTGTCTCTTGCTTGGCTTCATCCTCCTCTTGTTCCTCTTCTTTTCCGTCCTTGCCACAGATGAATATTAAGAAGGAATCCTATGTCTCTAGCTATTCTGTATTATGTACTGTATATAACTGTTACGCTGAAAATACATCTGCAACTTTATTTCTTCATATGAACCCAGAAAAATAAATAATCTCTGCTAATGAAAACTCATTTGGGTTCTGAAAGTTGAAGCATCAAACAGCACATACAGCAATAACTACAGTAATCCATATGATCCCAATGGATGAATCTATGTCTTCTGAAGTGAAACAATAATTGTTTGTACAAAAAATAACAATATTTAAACTGTAGACTATCATTTCCGACCAGCAGTCGAGAAACTATGGTCATGCGGATGTCGGATGCTGTCTTTTTTTTTTTTATGCTCACAACAGTTTACAAACAATAACATAATATATGATAATAGCAATGAGAAACAAACAAGTCTAGAAGACAGAGACGCCAGTTCTTGTGTGTGTTTCAGATGAAACTTGCGTGAGAACGTCATGAAAGCTTGAAGCTCCTTTACTCACACATGCACTGGTAACAGTTGGTCAAATGCGAAAAGATTAATAAATTATGAGAGCATTTCTTGGTGTACTTTTTCTTTTAATGAATAATAATACAAAATATCAAAAGACATGGTATTCCTCTTAAGATGCATCAGTGGAAATAACAAAAAAAGAAGAAGAGGAACAAAAAGAGGAAGACAAGCAAGAGACAAAAAAGGACAAAACGTGCCTCTTTCTGACCAGACGTTATTATTGAATTTCATTGAAATGAAAAGTTTATTTTAAAAAAATTAATAAGAAGTGTTATAAATCTTTTTTGGATTAAGTTGTTTTTCAAATAAATATTTCCGAGTGATATCAGATTTTGATCCGCAGTGCTTAAAACTGCATCCGACCCGTTTTCCGACAGCAGCACTAATTCAAATCTGCACCTGACCCGACCCGCTTAAAATAGAACCGACACCAGACCCGCACCCAAAATAAAATCAGTTTAGCATATCACATTATAGACACACTTACAAAAATGTTTATTGCCAGCATACAGAAGTTATTACACGACCATCAACACAAGGACAACTTCAGCCGAAGCTGTCAAAAGGCTACCATGAAGAACATGGTTATGTGTCCTTATCATCTCTACGAGGCACCTTCAGTTCTGTCCCCTTTTGAAAAATACTATTTGATAGAACTGTGCTTAGTTTGTTACCACAGTTATCTGTGTGCTTCCTCAGCGATGAAGTTCCACATTTGCGGCTATCCAATACGAAAACTTTATGGCAGATTTTGTGTGCAGCATCTGAGACAACTCCAAATTTCTCCCTCACACTGGACTGCCGCGCGGGCACAAATAAACGGATATGGATTTGAAATTATTTTATCAACTTGAAATACAGGCAAGGCATATTTTTGTAGATGTGTTCCTAAATATATGCATATATTTTCTATGAATACATCTACAATATACATGCATATATTTTTTTAGACCCGTGTTTAGACCCGTGTTTCTCCCTTGTCCGACCCGACCCGCAACCCTTTCCGACACAGTTTTATGTTTTTCACCCGTTTCAGCAATATTCGCGGGTACTAGCCCTAGCCCATAACGTTACATGTCCGAGTCTGATCCCGATTCGCAATGAACCAACAACACCACAAATAAAGGATTATTTTGCGTTTGACAGCGTGCTAATGTTCAGTTAGACACCGTCTAGTAGTCTAGTATCTAGTAATCAATAGATATCAAATGATCTGTAACAATGCAATACTATCACAATGAAAAAAAAAACAGTTTTACTCACATAAATGTGTTGCTTCATTCATTCATGTAATCTCATCCTGTCTGCAAATCCAGTCTCTTGTTTACCAACGAATCCGGTGAAATGAAAGAACAGACGCGCAATGTCTTTCCCACGTGAGCTGGATATTCATTAAAAATACAGTTCATCCATGCATTCATAATATTGAAATCCGAATTAAGCTTATGCAGTATGTTTAGAAATGCTATCCAGTTTAGCTCCATGTAGGCCTGTGTTATGTTAGTGGCACGAGTCGGTGGGCGGGGCAACAGAATCAGGTGTTGTTCTTCTTCTGTTGAGACAGTGCTTCACTACACTCTTCACTTCACACGAAACATTAGCATATTGCCTGAATTTTCAGCCTCACTTGGCATTTTGATACAGTTCCCACACTTGCACCTAAATAAATAAATAAATTTGTCTGTGACGCG
This sequence comes from Gobio gobio, assembly GCF_949357685.1. NCBI lineage: Eukaryota > Metazoa > Chordata > Actinopteri > Cypriniformes > Gobionidae > Gobio > Gobio gobio. The sequence goes on along the minus strand of NC_137097.1, from coordinate 33,613,425 downwards.
TTACACTGAACTAAATAATGGTGACAGACAGCAAGATGAATCAGATTACAGCACGTCACTTCTCAGACATTCTTACTCCAATTCTGCTTGTTCAATTGGCCTGAAGTGCAATAAACTACATTGACACTTACCACTGAGAAAGGTCCTGCTCCAGTCGTGTTTGCGATTTTACTTTCTGGTTCATCAGCAACTCTGGACGTTTCCTCATCGCATTCTGGCTTAAATTGGTAAGGCAAAATTGATGGCATGTCTGTTCATACATTGTATAAAATGTTCAACCCTTGACAAGCCGTAATCCAATAATGGTGAAAGGTGTTCCGTTTCCAACATTAACAGTTGACCAATCACAATTGACCAATCACCGCAGATTAGCGTCACACAATTGAGGAATTTGGAAAAATGAATCGTTGAGTGAATCCTTTGGGAGTCGTTGAGCAAATAAGGTAAAAAAATAAATGCATATTTTAAGACAATGAAAGTGTTTTTGACCTTGCATGTATGTAAACCTGTTGTTGGGGACTCAAAACAAAAATAGGAACCTTTCAAATGCCATAATAGGGGCCTTTTAATAGACGTCTAACCATAGCCCAAGACACGCCCTAAGTGCACCTGCACCATGCGTTTCAGACCATGCGCTTAGATCGTAAAAATTGGGCTCATAATTTCCATGCTTTATTTTCAAAGCTAACTACATGATATGAACATTAATTTCCTCTTAAAACTAGAGCCAACATTTTACTTATTTTACTGGGGCAAATATAGCATAATGTGACTTCATTCTTCTGCCAATTAGTGACAACACATCTGTATCTTCTGCAGGAGGAAGCCTATCATACTGCACTCACACGGCTGGAAACATTCCCTCCAGCTGTTCAGTACAGAAGACTCTCAACTCTTAGAAGACAGATGCACTGTATTGATCCCCGAGGGGAAGTTCAGGAGTAATGAGCAGTCTTAGCAGAGGATGGTTTCTATCCGTTGACTTCTAGGCAACTACTGCCTCACTCTGCCTAAACTCAGCCCAGATGGGACTGAAACCTCAATCCTTGGTTTAGATGGCCTATGTCTTATGCAGTAAGCCAAGAGGGCTTACAGCATGCTACAATACCAAGCCGCAGTCAATCACAGTGGTACACTTCTCCATATTCAGTAGCTCGCAGCCAGCAGTGAATGTTTACCCAACAGCCTGCGTTGACTCAGATTGTTTACCCATCAGAGTGCTGCTTGACGCTTATCTTAGAGTCTCCAAAAGATGCAATAGACTCTGACTTCACTGAAGGTTATATTAAGTGTTATATCACAACTGTGAAAGTTGTTTTAAGTGTTGCCAGTGGCTTTCTTTATGAAGTACTGCATGTGTTACTATTGTTCATGAACAAAAAAAAAACCCTGTAACATAGCAAACGTCTACAATATGTAGGGATTTTCACACTTGAAATAGTTATCCCTGGGTCATTTCACACTTCTCTTAACTTACCCAGGGTTAGTTTTTAGTACTGGGTATTCATAAGATGCCGTTTTGCACTGTATATTCCTAAACCATCGGTTAATGATCATATTTGCGTTTATTGGATGCACAACGCATGTGAACTGTTTACATAAATGCTCTAGCATTGTATATTCTTGCATTATTTATAGTTATATATAAAACTCTTCTTAACTCGTACTGACGCGTTTACCATCATCAATGGATGGTTTACCACCATCAATTTTGCCCCCTCAAATGCTGAAACTATTCTTTATACACAGCATGGTGTTTCTATGACTGTCCAATATGAGAATACGAGGCACGTGAATGGGTTTACTTGCTGAATTTATGCTGTGAAAACCTCATTCAGATTTACAAATCATCACAGTATTGTCGTCTGAGCACATCTCGGCTGAAAAATCCAGCACAAATTCCACCTTGATCCAGGCTGGTTTATGCTGGTCTAGGTGGACCTACATTGTTACACTGTTCACAAACAAAACAGAACTGGTGAATGCTGGATTTTTGAGCAGGGATATGACTGCACATTTCTGCAAATCAACACCTATTCAGAATCCTTGGCTTGGTCTGATGTGAACTAAGGCCCCATTCCAAATGTCATCCTCAACCATTGTGGTAGTCTTTAGCGTCCACAATTTGGTGACAAACTGTTGCATAGGCTGTTGGTTTATGGGCATCGCTAGACTCTTTTACTGAGGCATGAGCCCCAGAGAAATACTGCTGATGGATATGTGATGGTGGAGATTACCATATAACGACATGAGAATCATTTTCTCTGATAGTATTTCAGCAATCATGTCATGTGTGCATCAGAATTAGTGATGCCAGATTGCGAATGAGTCCCTCTTTTGATCTAATCAGTCAAACAAGCTAATCAGTTTGCAAAAAAGATTTACATTTGGAGATTTCAATCATGCACTGGTTTCTCATAGTGTAATGTGATCATTTGTGAGTCAGAAAAGCAAAAGGAGGTGCTGGAGGAGGTGAATATTTACCATTGTAGTTTTTCAGTTTGTCGTAGTTTGTGAACAGCTATGTAGCTACTGTGTGTAGAGACAATTTATATCCATTTATCTATTACAGTATCAAAATATGAGGACATTTTTTGATGGGGGGCATGTGCCCCATTGCTAATGAAAGGCTAGAAACACTTCTGATAGTAGACCCAACATAGCACATTCCCATGAAAGTCCCCATTTTTTGGCTTTTAGTGTGAATTTGTTAGGTTTACTTTTTTTTTCTTCTTTTAAATAAGTTTGTGTGCTCCAAAACAATGACAAAATTCACATTTAGAAGATATAAGCATTCAAAACTTAGTCTCTCACTTCCGCCAATATGGATCAATGATTTTGATGACATCACTGCACTTCAGTTTCTCATCAACTTTACTGTCCAATCAAATGCTCTCTAGAATCTGAAGCCCCACCCATAAACTATAAATAGACACTGAAGTTACAGGTAAAATCGGTCACTTGTTCACACATTTACTATTTTCTGCATTGTGAATGGCATATAGTGCACTACATAAGGGATAGGGAACAATTCAGATTGTGTAAATATGATTTCCATTGGGGCAAATTAAGTCTGGTTTCACGTTAGTGTCATACGAACCGCTGCAGCGCACACAGTCTGATCCGGTCCAGAGACACGATAGCACAGAGCGGATCATATGCAAGAGATTATGAGGAGAAACAGTTAGAGATTAGGAGGAAATGGTGGCTTTGCTGAACTCAATAGCTCTGGCCAAGCTGTGATGTGAACGAAATGCTATTGGCTATTTTGAAAAAGGGGAGGGGCTGCTCTATGTCCCGCCTTGTCTTCCTGTTTCAGTGCAAATTACCTCAACACATTGAATAACGCTGCAGGTTTCAAGGGACTCCAGTGGGGCTTTAAAGGATCTAAACTATTGTCTACTATAGGTGAGATTTCTTCAATCAGGTATTTAGATACGTTGGTTTGTTCAGTTTCTAATGGTCTAATGCAAAATTGGACATTAAAAAATGTATGCAAAAAATAATAGTTAAATAGTTAACATTAGCTAATACCCTGATTGACCAAAAATGACTCCCAAATCCCAAAATCCCTAAGCAAGACTTTTGAGAGACTCTGCTTTAATCTGCAAAGCAAAAAGCAGTAAATAAATGTGTCATAGAAAATACTACAGTATTACTGTATTACCAAAACCCACACATAACACAGATATAATGGCCTTTAAGGATCTCTAACACAGACACCTGCATACATGCGCACACCAGCATTTCGTCCAAGATCCGGCTCCAGTCAGCAGTATACAGCCGCATGTGGGAGTCATGAATCACTCTATCAGCCCTCGCTGTTTAACAAATGGGGGATTTTCAGCAAGCTAATAAATACATCAGGAAGCTGAGGCAGCATACGTTAGTAGGATTAGCAGGCGCACGCTGCTCGCATCACTCACTGATCCAGAGCTTTGAAAATGGTGTCTGCATTAAAGTCAACCTTAGAACAGCACAAAGATCAAATGTATCGCTTAAGGTTCAAGAGGGTTTTGGGAATCAGGGATAATGATTTACATTTCAGATGGGATTTGACTGTGATAAAATCAACATAGTTTTGAAACATGTACTAATTCCTATAGAGACCTTTTGCTAATCTGGAGACTTTTAGGTCTCGTCCAATAAAACTAAACCTGGAACAAGACCAGAATGAATTTGCATGCTTGGCTGGTTATAGTGCTGGGTTAATGCTACCCTAGCTGGTGAACCAACATCAGCGTGGTCTTCAAGTTGTTTTTTTTGACAAGACCGAAACTAGAAGAGGGTTAAAATCGAGTTCAAGGGCCAGATTTGCTAACAGCATGCAAAAACGCAAACCCTCTTTTGGCGTTAAAAAAACTAATGTCAGGATTTACTATTATAGGATTTATTATTATAAATTAGCGCTGAAATAACTTGTGGACCAAGTTATTTTTGCGTCTGACCTTATTGCATATGCATTTGTAGGAGTTTCCCTTTCAGACGCGTAATTTATGGGAGGAGAGTGTTTAAATGAATGAAGGTGAATTACTAAATTTTGCGCTAGTCAGTTTTAGGGATGAAACGGTATGGAAATTTAACATCACGATTATAGTGACCCAAATTATCACGGTTATCAATATTATCACGGTTTTATTCAAATGAGATGAAAGTGTTCAAAAAGAACAGATGCACACACTTAAAACATTTAAACAAGTTTTATATTTGAAATCAACAAACAACAAATAAATCAAGCAGCTCTATGCACTTTTTTAAGCTAGATTCTATTCTGTGCGATTTCCTTCCTTATAATGGCCGTCGTCAATAGCAACGCATAACGCATAAATAATAATAATTTGTCGTAAATATAATCTCTAATATTATCTCTGTAAATATATTCAAGCAATATTCTCATCAGTGTTCAGCAATGATGCATTTTAATCTAGCATATTTTTGTGTAAGAGCCCAAACAGTAGGCCTATCCTAGTGAAATATGCATATTTCCATATGATTTGACAGTTTATTTTATTAAATATCAAAAGGTATGTATCATACCTGACACCTAGATGAACACCTTACAGTCAGTTTTATGACTGTCATTCCCTTCAAATGCTATTGAAGTCAGAAACGTGTATAACGTTACCAATGTTGTGTGTATTGTGTAACTTTAGAGATGGTCCCTAAATTCGCCTGCGTTATGCCAGTCATATCAGATGCGCTGTGGTTCTGCTGTTTGTTTTAAACCATTTTCGCTGCTGAAATAGAACAAAAACAGTCGACCACGGTATGATGAATGAATCTCCTGCATACATTGCACGTTTATCTCTGCTTTGAGTAGATTTCAGCGAGTGAGAGCGGCGCGCGCACTGAACATAACTCCGCTAATCTGAACGCCTCTGATTATGAGACGACGTCGCTTTCATAAACTCAATAGAAACACGTGTAAGTGGTTATAATGCGCAACGCGATTATAACAGATGGCTTTTGAGAAGACTATAATAAGTTTAACAGTCAGAGTGGCAATAGTGTGCAGCCGACTGACTGGACATGATTTACCGCGAGTTTTCACAATCGTGATAATCACACGCTGTTTTAATGATAATTAAATTTTATACGATATTACTAACCGTCACTAAATTTTATCGTGGTTAATCGTGAAAACGGTAATCGTTTCATCCCTAGTCAGTTTAGTGGTGTTTCCGCCAATATTTGTCTTAAACTAGACATTAATTTGCGCTGCTCTAGATTGTGTTGATCATTATGGAAATAATCTGGTAGTGTCTGTGTCCTTTAATTTATGGAATTGCGCTCTCACGTAAATTTGCCCTGTTAAGTAAATCTGGCCCCAAGTCAAGACAGAGACCTAAAGAGGTCTGAAAAATTCATGCTGTGTAATTGTGCCTTACTTTGGGGAGAACAATCATTCAAATCTCCACAGCAAACACATAGTGGTCGAGAGACACAGTAGCACAGAACAGATCAAATTAGCAAACCACAAAATATATCCATGGTGTTGTAGTAGTTGAGTCCAGTCTCGAGTCCAAGTTAAGACCGAGTCCAAATGCTCAAAGTCAATGACAAGACGAAGACTGTGAAAATATGGCCTTGGACAACTCCTGTTCAGGCATAGTTGCTCCACAACCGATCAAGTCCAGACCGAACTGCCCGACCTCAAATGTTGTGGGCGGGGTAAAGTTTGCTTGCATCGGCTACAAATGGTTATGATAAAACCTGAAAAGTGACCCACCGTCTCTGTTCAACTTTCTCTTCAAAAATAAATAAATGCATAATCTAGCCCAGGGGTGTCCAAACTCGGTCCTGGAGGGCCACTGTCCTGCAGAGTTTAGCTCTTACTTGCCTCAACACCTGTCTAGAAGTTTCTAGTATGCCTAATAAGACCTTGATTAGCTGGTTCAGGTGTGTTTAATTGGAGTTGGAGCTAAACTTTGCAGGACAGTGGCCCTCCAGGATCAGGATTGGACACCCCTGATCTAGCCTATATGCGTGTCCTGTAAGTTTGTGAACAAAAACAGAGCCTATTATCATAAAAATATGAAAATTAAAATGATGGGTAATAATAGATTATGACAGAATTTTTACGACCCTGTCCGTCATAATGACGGACAATGCGGAAGTCTAATGCGACATTGGACATACTATGTTGGCATACTGTTTTTCGCATAGTCATGGGAGAGGATTTATAAATGGAGGTGAAGCAACATAACTGATGCTGGTAGGTCACATGCAGTGTTGGGAGTAACGTGCTACAAAGTAACTGTAATTCCACTACTTTTACCAGTAACGTGCATGTAACAATATTTTTGTAATCAAGTAACGCAATTACAATTACTGAAATTTAAATGTGTTAAAAATGAATGCTTGCAGACAAGAAGCTCAAATCTAGGCCCTAGCCCGGCCTGTGTTTTTTTTTTTATCCTCCCTATTAAGCCTACACATTGTTGCAGCCATTCAAATAGTTCAGTTTTGTTTTTAATGTCAAAGTCGTTATATTTCGTTTAGTTTCTTTATTAAGTTAATTTAGAAAAATGTTTGGAGCATTTTTTTTTATTGTTAAATTCAAGTTTTTATTTTTTTAAAGTGACGACCAAGTTAACCAGTTAACCCAATGCTTTAGCCTCTCTAATCAACACTTGACTTGTCTTGCCTATAATAAAATCCATCGATATCAAACACTTCAAGCATCACAATGTTAGTTTAAATGTTTAGCTTACTATCACCACCACCACAGTAAAAAGGCATTTTTGATAAGCTGAGTAGACTGATCGTATAGCGCTCGCAAACAAAATGGGCTACACAATCTAAACAAATCTGATCTTCAATTCCCGCGCTATATGCACATTTAACGGAGTTCACGTCAACGAAAGCAACATATATGAGCTGCATTTTATTCATCAGCTAATTTCAAGATCAAAGACCGTAATATGAGAAAGAGTGATCTAAGCACTGGTAAGATCATTTAGTCTTTAATTAAGATGATTGTGTTTTTTAGCATCTAAGACTTACTTTCCGTTTCACTTGCGGCAGTTTGCGTGTTGGCTTGCTTTACTCATTTGCGTCAACGCGTGTTGCATTAGTGCCGTTATATCTGACTACAACATATATATAGCCTATAACATGCTCTCACGCGTTTATTTTTTAACTTATTTATTTGCCAGGAGTAAAATGTACATATGTGGTTTAAACAACCAGATGCATTTACACTTGTCCAGTTTCGCCTGAAATGTGTCCCAGACCACCTTCTGAATTGGTTTGAGTGATCGGATTTAAATCCGTCTCGAAAGAATTTTGAAAGGCATTTACTTCATGTCTTTTCACAATTGGATAGATATCTGGTTAGAGAAAACGAATGAAGTGACCAGGTGTAAAAAAGGCCATAACTCTCCCAGCTGCGCCGAAGGAACGCTCGCTGCTGCTGGTGGACACTAAACACAGTACTACTGCTTGATTTTAAGGCCTGTTGCCCTGTTGATTACAATAAATAGGCCTAAAAAGTACGTTTATTGTGTTCGACTCTTCAGTATTGTTCAAATTTACATTTAAAAAGCAGACATAAAATAGGTTACTTTCCCTAGTAACTAATTACTTTTGATATACAGTAATTGGTAAAGTAATTAAATTACATTTAAAAGAAGTAACTAGTAACTGTAACTAATTACTAATTTAAAGTAACTTGCCCAACACTGGTCACATGACAATGACAACATGGCGGATCTAGTACGTCCGGATGACATTCATGTTATATAGAACATACTTTTTTAACGGTTGCGAAGTAAGTTCAAATTTAAATATAGTACCTACTCAGACAGTACGCTCTGGTCTCAAGTATTACAACACTGGCTGGTTGAACAAGTCAGTCTTTTTGGATAAGATAGTCTAGAGAGGTCCGCACATCAACACATTAACAACCAAAACATAGCATGCTGGTCTCCAGCTATGCTGTTATTTTCAGCAGGGATTCTCAAAGATTAGTATTCCATACTTCAAACACTATGGAGTCCACCTTCACTTTTCAAAAGCAGAAATTATTCTCATCAGATTAAAAAACCAATAAAACCACGTATCTTGTAATTAAGCAAATGTTGGTGACTTTCTCATGGACAGTAAGGACTGAACTGCGCTGCTGGTTTTGCTATCTGCAGTGTTCTGCCTGCATAATAGAGTTTGATTAAGGAGCACAAAAGGGAACGTTTTGAGTCATAGTGCCTTCTGATACCTTACTGCTAGGCTGCTTGTGTTCTGTGATTTGAATGAATGAATTTCTTTAAGGAATATTCCAAAATATGTTTAACCCAATGTCTGTGACCAGCTGTCGGTTACCTCTAAAAAAAAAGAAAAAAAAGAAAATGAAATGAACAAATATATGAACAATCACACTTTGAATGTGGGAAATTGAATGTTAGTATATGGGTGGTTGTTTACCAACCCCTTTTTTGTTTGTTTTGCTTTTATCCAGTGCAAGGGAAATACAAGCAACTATTCAACAACACTTCATCCTAATTTGCATACAATCTGTCCTGAATTGTATGCATGATTAAAATTTGCATCCCAAATAATAGTAGACCTATGCTGAAAATAGTTTTCCAAAGATGCCCAGATGGTGTATTCAAACAGCGGATTTTTGAAGTGTATATCTGAGCAGGCTTTTTTGGTTAATATCCCTTTGAGGTGCGGGGCTGAATACTAAGCATAAGGTTCCATCCAATCAACAACTGATGGATAGAACCTAGTCCCTGCCATATATATATATATATATATATATATATATATATATATATATATATATATATATATATATATATATATATATATATATATATATATATATATATATATATATATATATATATATATATATATATATATATATATATATATATATATATATATATATATATATATATATATATATATTTATACATATATTGGCTTATGTGTGATTATGAAAGCACAAAGGCTGCAATTTTAATGAAATAAATAAATGGCCAGCGTTTTAGTGAAGACTCTGTGATAGTAAACGCTGCTCCGTCTGAAAGACTACGAGTTTGATTTGCTTATGACGTGCTTTTGAAAAAGTAACACGTGTCAAACATCTTCACAAACTAGTAATGTGAAGTGTTCATTAAACTCTTGGCAAACAAAATATGTTTAATAACACGTTTTAACTCACTTCATATAATTAGTCAACCAAGTGTTTGTGAGCTGATATGGCTTCTTATCACAGAATGATGCAGAAAATGCATTATTCTATAGTATTCTATGATAAAGTCTATGTCAATCAGCATTGCTTTATTATTATGAAAATACCAGAGAAGGCTTGAATAACTCAAATATATCATATCTTGATGCAGTCGTGTTTATTGTCTTCATGTTTACTCAAAGCATTTCTATCTTCCTTTTATTCAGCCTACAGCGCTAGCTTAGCTTCACATTAGAGATTTCCCATATGCTGTGTCCCAATTCGCCTACTTATACTATGACCTAAAAGTATGCACTCTTTTTGTGAAGTATTTAAGTATTTGATGCATTTAAATTGCAAATCCCAATTTAAACAAACAAAAAAAAAAATTCTGTAGTACACACACTCACACACACACACACACACACACACACACACACACACACACACACACACACACACACACACACACACACACACACACACACACACACACGATTATCACTATTAACCATGACTTTTGCCTCAGTAAACTCCTAATTACTGCTTATTAATAGTTAATAAGGTTTAGGTATTGTGTAGGATTAAGCAATGTAGAATATGGTCATGAATAAGGCATTAATATGTGCTTTATAAGTACTAATAAACAGCCAATATCCTAGTAATATGCATGCTAATAAGCAACTAGTTAATAGTGAGAATTGGACCATAAACTAAAGTGGACCATAAACTTTTTTGTCTTCTTCAATCAATTTGGTTCAATATAATTATTCACTATAATTCAATGGTCCACTTTAGACATTCTACTAACTAGTAACTTTGCAACTACATGTCAGCTGAACCTCATTATTTAGATGCTTCCCAAAATAACAGTCTACTAATATTCTAATGAGAGTTAGTTGACATGTTGTTGCTTATGGTTAGTAGAATGTCCAAAGTGGACCATCAAAATAAAGTGCTATACCAGTCGTTTCACTCAGATGTACATGTCAAGTCAAGTCAACCTTATTTATATAGTGCTTTTAACAATGCAGATTGTTTCAAAGCAGCTTCAAAGTGTTAAACAGGAAAATAATGCAGCATAATTTTATTCAGCCGTATAGCCATTCTGGAGAAAACGGTTATGTCATCAGTTCATTTCAGTTATCATACAGTGACAGTGTGGGCTTTAGATCAGTAATTAGATCAGTAATTTTGTTTATATGGTTAATTTAGTTTACTAATTAGATTTATTTGGATATTTAGTTGAAAAATGTAGTGTCCCCAACTGAGCACGCCAAGCCAGAGGCAACAGTGGCAAGGAAACCAAAACCCCATTAGGTGACCTAATGGAGAAAAATAAACCTTGGGAGAAACCAGGCTCAGTCGGGGTGCCAGTTCTACTCTGGCCAATTAACAAGCAGTGTATGATTATTATTCTGGCAACTTTACAGGTCAGAGGTCATAATAGATCGGAATATTTGAAGGATCGGAGGCAACATGCTGGAGACGGGTTTATTGAGGATGACATATCGATTTAAGAATTATTAAATTATAATATTCGAACAATCGGAGTCACAATACATCACAATACGGAAGAAAATATTTGTTGCTACTTCAATTACATCGCAACTTTACAATGTCTTATGTTCATGTCTGAATGCCCAATAAGAAACGTGTAGCAGTCAAGTGAAAATAAAACTTGACTAATTACACAAACCTACTTATACCCAATTAGTTGATTCTGTGTTTTTCCCCATGGGGTCCAATGTTGTTTGGGCTCCAACATTCTTCGAAATATGTTCCACATTTGCATGAGTGTGGTGGGAAAAAAAATTATAACTGTGAACATGCTACTTACAACGAACGTACAAATATCCAACTGTGAGAATTGTTTGACCCCGAAAGAAAGCAGTCTAGCTCTGAGGAAGATCAGCCTCAGAGGCCTTAATCTGGGTAAAAGACACTTTAGAAGAAACTGGGCTGTAACGTTCTTGTAGCCTTCATCATTAGGAAGAAGCATTCACTTTCGGGATGATCTCTATAACAGAGAATGTCAGAGCGAAGTGTTCTGGAGGCCTACTGACCTCACAGCTGTAGATGTGTTCTGTTTAATTGGCCAGGTGAGAGGCATCCACTCACTCGCACCAGCTTCCCGGGAAACAGACAGCAGGAGCTCGGAAAGCTCGGAAATTAAACTCGACTGTCAGCCTAATTGGTCCCCTTCCTGTATTGTGCTGTTTGTGTCCTTTCTTCAGTTATGAGAGTTGAAGTAGGCTGCCTCACCGCTGATGCTCATGAGAGAGAGGCTTGTGCTAATGAGAAGCTTTTGAAATGTTGTTGAATAAAACCCTCAGCCTGTTGTTGGTATTATGAGTAAATACAACTAATATGCCAGCGAATTTGACTCCAGTCTCCATTTAGGCTCTTTGTTTTGCCATGACTTTGTTTTTGAGCCTTTCTCAGAAGAGAGTGTAGCCCTAGAGAATCTTTATCTCTGTATTGTGTTTCTCCTCTGCTGAACAAACGGGCTTAGGCCAACATAAATTTCCATGTTAGATTGGTACGTGGAATATATTTATGGAAATATATTAAATGGTTTAAATGTATTGAAAATATATATTATGGAATAATATATTGTTTTGGTATAATACAATATATTGAATAATACATAAGGAACTGCTGCTTTTCATATATTGAAATGTGAATGTGACAAAATATTTACTAATGTGTATTCAATTGAGTTATGTTTCTGCTACACAAAGCATTTGAGTTGAGTTTACGAGGAAATTTGTGCTGGTATTACTTAACCCTTAAAGACAGAGACAGCTAGCCTGGTCTTACCAGACTCTCGTACATTTCATGGAGGGGAGAGGGAACGCGCTGCTCACGTGGTCCATAACACGGTTGTATGCTGTAAATAAAATATCATATGCTTGGTATGATAAGAATAAATGCTGCCGTAAATAACGGCCCAATTCAAATGTTTACGTGCTTTTCTTCTTTTTATTTTTTGAGCAGTGATGAAATATATTGCTCTTGTAAATACTTGCCAGCATTTAAAGAAATACAAGTCTAGAAATCCATCCAAATTACAGCGAAGCTGTAAGTGATATATCCTTGAAAACCCAGAGTTGTGGATTCGGACAGCAATTAAATTACCAAACAACCTTTGCGTTTGTCTAAAACAGTAACGGTAATTTGACCAGGGATTGTTACGTGGGTGGTGGGAGATGCACGGCAATAAAATCACTGACTAGCCCCTGTAAATTATGACAATGCCTTCCGACCCCCCTGAGAAACAATTACCGTCCGAATAGGGCTTTTTAGCCAACTCCTTCACCACTAACGGAGCGAGCTGGAAAATCTAACTTTTCCCGAACCTCGTGGGAATGAGGGCCACAACATCATGGCCACCAACAAAACTCAGCAAAGATTGTTCTTGCTCCGGCTTTAACTTCTGGATATTCGGCAGCGGTGCCGCAACGGAATGAATGGCTTCGCTCGCATCTTTCTCCGCCGCCATTACTGAACTACAACTCAAACTAGCACACAACATCAACGTCGTTGTTCTCAGCCACTCATTCTGTTTGCTGATTGGACCGGTAAAAATAACTACAGTTCTAAAATGTTTAATAACTTTTAAAATGCTAATCCAATCTGCATGCTGTAAAATGCACAATAAAGAGGAGAATCACTGTTTTTTAGAAGTACTACATTTCTCACTATTGATCATTCAGAGGCTTCGTAGTGAGCGTGGATGCGTCATCAAAATCTGCAGCATTGATTTGTCAAGGAAACGCATGTAGATTGTTCCCCTGAGCCAAACAGAAACGATTGTTGATCATTAGTCCCCCCCCCCCCCCCCCGTGTCCAGATTCATTGAAACTGTCATCAACTCAACCAATAAACATAATGTTTGGTCTTTTGAACCACCAATCACACATTTCTCTGAAAAGAAAAGATAAAAACACAATGTAAATGTTTAGTGGGTGTGTATTTGCGGGCATGAAAATAAATTAAAATAAATGCATGTAGAGCACTCTGCACTCTGCAAATTTTTTTCTCTATATAGTGTTGATATGGCAACTAGTAAATACACTAAGTTTGGTCATCCTGGCATGTGTGGAAAGTGTTAAACAATGCACTGTAAAAAAAATTCAGGTCTCCAATTATAAATTTTCTAGTGACCGATCACATCTAAATTTTTCAGTTGGCCAAATTGAATTTCTGTGAATTGATGCAATTCAATTCAATTAAAATTCAAGAAATTCAATTTGGCCAAATAAAAAATTTATATGTGATCGGTCACTAGAAAATTTTCAATTGCAGACCTGATTTTTTTTTTACAGCGTGTTTTACAACTAACCCCGCGTTACTTTGTGCCCCACTCACCCCTGTTCTTTTTTCATAACAAATCAATGCATTTTTAAAGAAATTGTGAGACATTGTGAGTATGATTTAATTTAGTAATTTAATTAGAATTGTTTTCACACCTATCATAGTCAAAGTCATAGTTAAAACATATTTGTGATCCAAAAGAGCCGTCTCTTTTCAGTGAGCGGAATCAAATGAGCCGGCTCACGAAAAAGAGCCGAAATGCCCATCACTACTTTATGTTCAACAGCGATTGAAACAAAGGCTGCGTACGATATTAATTAAAAAATCTTGTTTTACGGCAGTGATATCAAACGCTCATTGGCTCTCACCTGCTTCATCACAGATTGGGACATGCTGTGTTTTAGTGTTTGAATGAGAAACGTGTGCGCCTTCAAATAGTGGAGTGAATCTTAAATGAAATAACTTAAATTCTGCTCTGTACCTCATACAAAACTATATTGCCAGAGAGGACTGCGACTGCATCACATCGTCATTCGGACTACTATTGGTACCGCTTTTGACATTTTCACAATAAAGAAACTATTGTGATTACACTTTTGTTATGTTTTTTTCTTTATAAGTTAACATACTTTTAATAAATTGTTATGTGTAGGTTTAGAGGTTTGAGTCAGATTAGTGGCTCAAAATATAATTTTAATGATAACACTTTACAATAAGGTTGTATTAGTTGACATTAGTTAATGCATTAGTTAACATGAGCTAAACATGAACAACACCTCTGTTCAGCATTAGTTAATCTTTGTTAACGTTAGTTCATAAAAATACAGCTGTTCACGGTTTGTTCATGTTAGTTCACAGTACATTAACTAATGTTAACAAGTTTAATGCATTAGTAAATGTTGAAATTAACATTAACAAAGATAAATAAATGCTTTATAAGTGCAGTTAATTATTAGTTCATGTAAACTAATGTAGTTAACTAATGTTAACTAATGAACCTTATTGTAAAGTGTTACCATTTTAATACTATATTGTTACTAAAATGTTTATTTTCCCAAATATTTCTGCTCATTAAGTTGTATTGTCATTTTTTTATTCTCTGCTTGTTATGTTTGGGTTTAGGGATATAACATGAATCTATAAAATGGTAAAAGGGAAATTGTACATCTTTTTTATGATATAAAATATATTTTAAGTTTTTTTTGTTGCTGTAAAAGCATACTACCTTTGTTTAAATGTTGCCAATACATTCATGTAACATTACCTTTCACCA
This sequence comes from Gobio gobio, assembly GCF_949357685.1. Classification (NCBI taxonomy): domain Eukaryota; kingdom Metazoa; phylum Chordata; class Actinopteri; order Cypriniformes; family Gobionidae; genus Gobio; species Gobio gobio. The sequence goes on along the minus strand of NC_137097.1, from coordinate 33,598,153 downwards.
TTTATCCAAATACACAAAAAAGTATGTTTTATGTCTGTAAAAGCTGCTTATTAACTTATAGACTTAATTAGTGGCTTATTCTGGTCAATAAACATAAATATCACTCAATAAGTGCCATAATTAATGAGGATAAAACTTTCACCTTAGAATAGGGGGTCAAATTGTTTTTATTACACTATTTTAGCAATTTATAACGGCAAAAATCAGCATTAATTAAACATATTTACTGGCTTATTGTTTAGTTAACTTAACAGAAAATACACAGAAACATAATTACATCGCTACACAAAAATAATATATGGCTTATTAAGTTGTAAATAATGGCTAATATTAATTACTATTGTGTCCATGTTTAACAATCCATAATTGTGAACAAGCAAATCATTATTTACTAGTTTAACTAATGCATATTCCGGACCCTTAAAATGTAAAGTTAATCATTAATTACTAGTGTGTTTGTGCTTAAGTAATACTTAGTTGTGAACAAGTTAGTCCTTAATTAATGCTTATAACTAATGCATTATTTTGGACTCTTAAAATAAAGTGTTACCGGATGGGTACTGAAGGACTCTGAAGACTGGAGAAATTATGCTGAAAATTCAGCTTCTATCAATTTAACCTGATTCTGAAACTTAACATGCTGGTCTTTTCAGCAGGTTATTGCTTATTGTATTTGTACAAACTTACATGTACTCATTGTTTTGTGTCACAGTGTTGGGCGGTCTCGAGTCTCGTGGGGTCCTGAGAAAGATCAGCGATATGTTGGAGATAATCATGAAGAGAATCGACACCCTATCGAAAATGAGCAACAACAGCGAGTCCCACAAACTGGAGGAGCTGAGCTCTGCTCTCCACAGGTGCAACTTCACATTCATGATTACAGCACAGCAGTAACATTCTTGAATTCAGGTGTCACTTAATGCCTTCATGTTGTGTAGGGATAATTGTATTTACGAGATGAGCGCACATGAACAGAACTACAATGTTGTAATTGCCAGTTATCTCCTTGTTTATCTTTGTGCTAGGTGAAGTGAACAGTAGCAGTTAGTGCATGGTTCAACTGAAAGTGCAATTCATCACGGCCTGAGTTAATCAAGTCAGTGAAATTACCGACTAAAAAAGGAACCAAATGAGATTTTGCAGCTGCTATAAAGAAGTTATAATTTGAAGAATTTAATTTGAAACAGTTGTGCTTTTTTCATAAGTTGAATATGGAAGGCGGTCCGGCGGAAGCTAGATATACTTTATAACGTATTAAATATGGATATTTATCTTACACAAACACATCAATATGCTTCAGAAGGCCTTTATTAACCCTCTGGAGTCATATGGATATCTTTTATAATGGATGGATGCACTTTTTTGGGGGCTTCAAATTTTGGGCTGCCATTCACTGCCATTATAAAGCTTGGAAGAGCCAGGATATTTTTTAATATAACTCTGATTGTATTCGTTTGAAATAAGAATGTCATATACACCTGGGCTGGCTTGAGGGTAAGTAAAACATGGGCTAATTTTCATTTTTGGGTGAACTATCCCTTTAACAACTACCTTACTAACTGTTAATAAGTGATTATGAGTTTATTGAGGCAAAAGTCATAGTTGATAGTTAGTTAATAGTGATAATTGGACCATAAAGTGTGACATAATGCACACTTTTAGAAAAAAGTATGGTTCTATATAGAACCTAACTCAATTTATGCCAAAAAAGATGATCGCATAAATGTTCGCATAAAGCTTTATCAAGATTATTATTATTATTATTGGTAACACTTTAGTTTAGAGTTCAGTTCTCACTATTAACTAGTTGCTTATAGGGGTGTAACGATTCGTTTTAACAACGATTCGATTCGTATCACGATTTGAGGTTGTCGATACGATTCAAGGACGATATTGGTTCATTTAGAACGATACGATCCGAAATGATTCAGTGACTTGAAATCGATTCAGTAACTTTTTAGCCAAAAACTGTGTGACTGAAATAAATATCTGGATACTGGTCAGTGCAGGTGAAGTTTCCTAGATTCCTGTTGTTTCTTGTAAGGGAATCAGGTAGCAATTAATTATGGATATAAACAAACAAGTAAACAACAATTAATGGAAAATGCATCTACATTTTATTTGAATAAAGTGCAACCAACAGTTTAGGTTGAATTAACAGGAAGTTAACCTTTTCTGCTCTCAATTTCAATATTCAATACATTTTCAATAAAAGCACAGTAAGTGCAACCAACATTTCAACAGTAGGTTAACCTGCTACTTCTGCTTTTGTTTTCCAACATTTTGTTTTTTCAAAAAATATCAACATGATCTGACCGCAGAACACTTCTCTGTGCGTTCACTATATCGCCAGCAGTACTAAAAACTCGCTCTACTGGCACACTGGTGCCAGGAATGCACAGGTAACATTTAGCAAGGGTTGAAAGTACAGGTAGCTCTTTCTCCTGGTGGCTTGATAATTTCTCGCTCGTTGGCTTCTCCTCTGCCATCCTCCATGCTATGTTTTGTTTTCTTAGCGCTGCTGCTGGTGCGTGGCGATGATGTCAAAGATAGGCAGACTGAATCGAGTAACGTTTAACGCCTTTATCATTAAAAGTGCTAAGAAAAAACATCCATATAAAGTCTGACGTGCTTAAATCAAATGCTTTATTTCCTATTATCGATACAATCGATTGATTACCTTTTAAAACGATGTTAGATCGATATATGTCGTCCGGAAGGCCAACTTGCCGAGCACAGATCGATGTAGTTAGATCATAGGAATATAAATCGATACATCGATGTAGTAGATGAATCGTTACACCCCTAGTTGCTTATTAGCATGCATATTACAAGCATATTATATACTGTTTATTAGTACTTACAAAGCCCATATTAATGCCTTATTCTGCATGACCATTCTACATCCCTTAATCCTACAAATACCTAAACGTAACAATTACCTTACTAAGTATTAATAAGTAGTAATTAGGAGTTTGAGGCAAAAGTCACAGTTAATAGTGAGAATTGGACCCTATACTAAAGTGTCCAAATTAAGAATCAATTCAAACTAAATTCATTAATTGAAACTAAATCCATGAAATGATCCCACGATGGGAACGTTATATATATGAAGCACCTGACAGAATCCTAAATTGAAGGTTCTATACAAAACCTTTTTTTTCTTCCCAAGAGTGCTGAAATAAATAGAGAACACAGAAAATACAGAGATTTAACTTGTGCATCCCTTGACCCTCACAAAAATGCTGTCTGAGAATGGAAGCTCAACGCATCCATTTTATTACATCCCCACTTGAACACACATCAGACCGTGGTGACAAGTTCAGAGTTTGCAAGTGGAAAGTTCCCAATAGGTCTTGAAGGCAGCAGCAGTCTGAATATTTCAGACAGTCAACTACTTGCTGATGAGTTAGTCGAGACACTTCCAAGAGTTTTCACCTGTCTCCATGGAAACAGATGCCTGTCACATCCGAAGTTCAAATGGTTACTTGTGCCTTGGCTTTCCGTGTGATATCTTCAGACATCATCTAATCTTAGAGGATAAAACACCCACATACCCCAGCTATACAATCTTTGATGCACATCAAAATTGTCAACTTTTCTGTTTCTGTGTCACTGAGAAATAATCAGTGAAGTGTTAGTTTAAAGCTGAAGTGTGTGATTTCTGCTCCATTAGTGTCACCAGTGTAACTGCAAAAATAATCAATGTTTTCAAACTCTGTGCTTTCACACATTAAGCCTGGTGAATTACGGTAAAATTACCAGATTGATATTTCTGGTGAATACACAAATATTGACACATGCTGTGGCGTTCTGTCTTTTTACTGGTAAGATACCATTCACACATCAAAACCAAAATACTCTAAAATCTGTGATGTCAATCAACAGAAATTACCTTTAAAAGCTGTGCCGTCGTCCTTTAGTTTCACTATCTGTCCTGTCTGACTCAGAAGTCAAAAAATGTTGACAGGCATAAAGGGATGATCACACAAAACAAGACATCACAATAATATTAGGGGTGTAATGGTACACAAAAATTACAGTTTGTTACACCTCAGTTTTGAATCCACGGTTTGGTTTATTTGTTGGTACAGCAGGGGTTAAAAACAAACCATGTTTTTTTATATTTGTATTAAACAGTGGTCTACAAACTGAACAAACTATAGACACTTTTCCACTGAAATTACCCGGGACAATGTGTTCCAGGAGCTTTTTTCCCAGGTATATTTCCAATGCGGTCTAAAGTACCGTGAAGATTAGGCAAATTAGTCCAGTGATGTAGGACTGCGTGCAACTTTTCAGTTCTCACTAGATTTTGTCCTCAGCATATAAGTTTAATAAAGCCTGAACCTCGTCATCGGTCCATTGGTCGTATTTTTTTAAACTCCATTGTTGATTCGAATAGCAAACAACTCTTACTTTATGCATATCATCATTTAGTCTTATTTTTACATGCATTTGCTTACATATGATATTGCTTGTTTCAGCTTCTTCTTCGCCTGTGTTTTGATCAGGAGATTCTCATTAAACAACAATTGCATCTGACAGTAGGGCAAGCCATGGGTTTATGATTTAATTTTGAAGCGCTTAATATAAAGTCTCTGCTCAATCTGTGTCCTTCGCAACATCAAAGTTTATTTAAATAAACAATATTTTCCTATTTAGGGGAAACTTTTTGGTACGAATAAATGTGGTGTTATACCCCTAAATAATATCCTACGTGGAGCTGTTGATAAATAGATAAAAGTATTAATTAAATTCGAACATACTACAACCCCAAATCAGAAAAAGTTGGGACAGTATGGAAAATGCAAAAAAAAAAAAAAAGAAGTGATTTCTAAATTTACTTTGACTTGTATTTCATTGCAGACAATATGAACAAAAAATATTTCATGTTTTGTCTGGTCAACTTCATGTCATTTGTAAATATGCATCCTTTTTGGGACAGTAAAGCATTTACCACTTTGTAATGTTGCCATTCCTTTTCACAACACTTAAAAGACGTTTAGGGACTGAAGACACCAAGTGATGAAGTGTTTCAGGTGTAATTTTGTCCCATTCTTCCTGCAAACAAGTCTTAAGGTGGGCAACAGTACGGGGTCTTCGTTGTCGCATTTTGCGCTTCAAAATGCGCCACACATTCTCTATTGGAGACAGGTCGGGAAGTACCCGTACCCTCTTCCTCCGCAGCCAGGACTTTGTAATGTGTGCAGAATGTGGTTTTGCATTGTCTTGTTGAAATATGCATGGACGTCCCTGGAAAAGATGTCTTCTTGAAGGCAGCATATTATGCTCCAAAATCTCTATGTACTTTTCAGCATTAATGGTGCCTTCACAGAAGTGCAAGTTACCTTTGCCAAGGGCACTGACACAACCCCATACCATGACAGACCCTGGCTTTTGGACTTGTTGCTGGTAACAGTCTGGATGATCCTTTTCTTCTTTGGTCTGGAGCACACGGCGTCCATTCCTCCCAAAAAATACCTGAAATACTGATTCATCTGACCACAGTACACGTTTCCACTGTGTGATGGTCCATCCCAGATGCCTCCGAGCCCAGAGAAGTCGACGGCGCTTCTGGACACTGTTAACATAGGGCTTCCTTTTGGCACAGTACAGTTTTAACTGGCATTTGTGGATGTAACTACGTATTGTGGTACTTGACAAAGGTTTGCCAAAGTAGTCCTGAGCCCATGTGGTGATATCGCTTATAGATGAATGACGATTCTTGATGCAGTGCTGCCTGAGGGATCGGAGATCACGGTTGTTCAGCTTAGGCTTGCGCCCTTGTCCATTACGCACTGAAATTCCTCCAGATTCCTTGAATCTTTTAATTATGTTATGCACTGTTGAATGTGAAATATCCAAATCTCTTCCTATCTTTCTTTGAGGAACATTGTTTTTAAACATTTCAATAATTTTCTCACGTATTTGTTGACAAACTGGCGATCCTCGGCCCATCTTTGCTCCTAAAGGATTAGACCTTTCTTGGATGCTGCTTTTGTACCAAACAATAATTACAATCACCTGTTGACATCACCTGTTTCAAATCACATCATTATTTAACCATTTTACCTCATTACTAGCCCTAAATTGCTCCTGTCCCAACTTTTTTTGAAATGTGTTGCAGGTCTGAATGACAGGAAAGGATGCATATTTACAAATGACATGAAGTTGACAGGACAAAACATGAAATATTTTGTGTTCATACTCTCTGCAATGAAATACAAGTCAAAGTAAATTTAGAAATCACTTCTTTTTTTTCTTTTTTTTGCGTTTTCCATACTGTCCCAACTTTTTCTGATTTGGGGTTGTACAAAGAAAATATAAACGTACACAATAAGGTACACTTAAATAAGGTATCTTAGTAACCCCTAGTATCTCCCAATAATAAGACAATTTCTGGCTCCATGAACTGAACTGAGTGTCTCAGATAAGAGAGACATACAAAATGTGCAGAGTGGTGGGTCCCCAGGACCAGGATTGAAAACCTCTTGTCTACTGCATGTTTACATAGAAAATAATGAAAATTATGAGTAATTGAGTAATTTTGTCATTTTCATCAGAACTTAGCACAAAGCAGACTTCTTACATCAATGTGTAAGGGGCTTATTTTACTGTTTCAGGTTGGCCAAGATAAGCATTTTAGCATTGAATACATAGTTTTTAGTTATGTAAAAAACCTTCATTTAGAGTTAATGATTGGTTGATACTTTTGACTTGAATTTCTGTAAAATAGTGCTGAGTTAGTTTAAAATTTTTGAGCGTTAGTATAATAGGTTTTGGTATCCAGCCCAGAATCCAGAAGATCTGTTGCCATATCTGCCTCAAATTCAAAATCTGTAGACTGAACAGCATAAAACCACATGAAATGTGGTATCAACAACCCCTATTAAACCCCAGAAATCTCATCTGAATGGTATAGATAATTTTGGGGGGCATTTAGGACACAGTAGCTATGTTTCCATCCACCTATTTTTATGCACATTTTGGGATATCGCATAAAAAGCACTGGATGGAACCCCCAAGATGCGCATAAATAAAAAAATAAAAAAAACGCATGAGCTCAATTGAAGGATACATTTTTTATCCAATAAAAAGACATGCACATAGACAACGATGGAAACACACTTACCTGTTATGATTCCTGTCGTGTGGTTCCCTTGTCTTGTGTGGACTTTTATGTTATTTCCTGTTTGTGCCATGTGTTTTAGTCCTTTATAGTTTTTCTTGTTGATTAGTTCTTTGATTGTTCCCAGGTGTGTATAAATACCCAGCGTTTCTCATGTTCATTGTCTGGTGTTGTCCTTCTATGGATGTTACGTGTGCTTGTTGTCAGTTTTGTTTGCCTGTGTCTGGGTTTATCAGTTTTGCCTGGATTTACTATTATAGTGTTTGTTTGAATAAAGGTTTGCTGCATTTGGATCCTCTGAAAGAGCCACCGTTACATTAACGAATAAATCCTATGATCTGCAAAAAAAAAAAAAAAAAAATATTTTGTCTGAACAGTGAAACTGTCAGAATAGGGTGGCTTGCCCACTTCAGGTTGGTGGAGAGTTCCTGCCTCAAGTGGAGGTGTTCAAGTATCTTGGGGTCTTGTTCACGAGTGAGGGAAGGATGGAACAGGAGATTGACAGACAGATCGGTGCAGCTTCTGCAGTAACGTATTCGATTTACCGGTCTGTCGTGGTGAAAAAGGAGCAAAGCTGTAAGGCGAGCTCTCGATTTACCAGTGGATCTACGTTCCTACTCTCACCTATGGTCATGAATTGTGGGTCATGACCGAAAGGACAAGATCCTGGATACAAGTGGCCGAAATGAGGATACTGGACGGGCACTCCCTTAGAGGGTGAGAAGCTCGGTCACTCAGGAGGATCTCAGAGTAAAGCCGTTGCCAGCTAGGAGCCAGCTGAGGTGGCTCGGGCATCTGTTTCGGATGCCTCCTGGACTCCTTCCCGGGGAGGTGTTCCAGGCACGTCCCACCGAGAGGAGACCCCGGGAAAGACCTAGGACATGCTGGAGGAATTATTTCTCCCGGCTGGCCTGGGAATTCCTTTGTATTCCCCCGGAAGAGATGGAGGAAGTGTCTAGGGAGAGGGAAGTCTGGGCATCTCTGCTTAGACTGTTGCCCCTGCAACCCGGATAAGAGGAAGAAGATGGATGGATGGATGCATGGATGGTGAATGTGATTGGATATCTGAACTAAACAGTGGACCAATTTCATTGCACAGCATCTCAAATGCTGTTTTGGTCATTCTGAAATGCCTAAGCCAAAAGCCCTATTCACACGGGATTAGTATTATCTGTGGTCTCGTGTAATTTAGAAATTACCAAGAAATTCACGCTCAAATTGGCGCTAATTCTAACGTGAAAGTATAATGTGCACGGCCACACAGGAATTCATAATCGTGCGCATAATAAATGCAGCCTCCATTCTTCGCGAAAGATGGATAAAAATGCGCACAGGAAACAAAAACCTTGCAAAAATTATATTTGACTCGCCAAATCCTGGCCAAATCACAGAGAGGCCAATTCGCACGGGACTAATATTATCACAGGACCTTGGTGTTCGGCAAAATATGGTAGGTCATTTGCGGGGGAATTTTTACTTTGCAAATTACAAACATGGTCGATTCGCATGGGATTAAGATCACAGACAACCTCCGTAATTATTACAAATTACTAGAGGTCACTAAATAATACTAATCCTGTGCGAATAGGGCTAAAGTCTGTCATCAGGATAAATTGGTATAATTCCCTCCCAGAAGCGTCTAACATGATTGCGTTCCCAAACACCAGGATCCGAGCGCAAGATAACATGACAGTGTTTATTGCGTTCCTTCGGTGTGCTCTGAGCTGCCAGTCATTTATAATGGAGGAAAAAAGAGCCACAGTGGCTTCCCCAATCACAGATATTTTGGTCAGTTTCCTTGGAAGTGACAATTTTGTTCTTTTGAACACGTGGGATGGAAATGCTGCTTCGCTGCCAAATGCAGTAGGGTAATCCAGAATCATAAATCCAAAAAACAGGCAAAGGTTCAAACAGACAGGCAATCAGTCCAAACTTAAAACATGGTCACAGGGGCACAGACATACAAAGAAATCTAAGAGTACCAGACAGAAGATAAAAATACAAAATAAAACACAACAATAAACAAACCAGGAGAATGCTCAGAAATGCAGTGTGACACATACACGACTTTGCAATGGATGACTGAGTTAACAGGGTTTATATAGGCAGATTTAACAAGAATAAAGAGAAACAGGTGAAAGTAATCAGGGATGATGAGTCTGGGCAGAGACTTCTGGGAAATGTAGTGCATGTAGGGAAAGCAAGGGAGTTGAGAGGAGTGCCCTCTTGAGGAGATCTTGGGCACTCCAGCTAGTGGGTGTATCACTGACAACATTTACACTCACACAAACAATCAGATTTTTACTCACATCTGACACAGATCAAAACTTGTTGCACACGTGTAAACACAAACATTTGTACGAGATCCTTTTTTTTCGCAACTGATCTGAGTCACTTCCAAATGTGGTTTTAAATTTTTCAACCTCTGCCCTGTGAATTTTATAAATAAAACATCTTCACTACTGAAAGCTACATTATATTTATCAGCAATGAGTTGATAACTTTGCTGTAATTAAACCAACAAACTTCTCTATTAAGGTGTTTCACTCATGCTCTCTCTCTCTATCTCGTTAATTCGTTTATCTAGGCTAGATAAAATTACAAACGAAAACAACAGTTATGTTCCTGTCAGTTCGGTCAAACATCCATGACAGCTGTTGTCTTGTCCATGCTGGCAAATAACAATGGCCATCCGGCCTGAATATTAATAATACGGCCGTTTAAAACTAGAGGGTCTACCATGTGCATAGTAAATTTACCGACAATAATTTTTGGAGGGAATTAAGTAAACAAAGATATTGGATACCAGTCATGTCTAAAGTGAATGTAAACAGGCAGGGCCAAAAAAACGGATATTGTCAAAAGATCGGATCTGTGCATTAAGACTTGCAGTGTAAACGCAGCCACTTTGTAACTACATTTGTTATATCAAGCATAGCGTTAGTACTGGCAGGTCACGTTAGTCAAGCTCGCATCAGCTGACTGTCAGCTGATCACGTCTACCTATAGGAATACGACTATTACAGCATACATATAAGCTCCTTCAGTATTATCAGCAGCTATCACATTTCTCCAGAGCTCATTTACTCACCCTCATCCCCAGCTCCTCCTCTCGTCCAGTCAGGATTTGGTATTCTGATTCCCCTTGTTCTGTTACCTTAAGGGGGTTTATTGCTACTCTCCCTGCTCTTATCCATGCCTAGAACAGAACCATACCGCCAATCCAAGCTATATGCTAATAGTCAATCATCTTTGATGATAGTGATCCTGACAGAAATAGTATATAGTGAATGAGTGAACATGTAAATTATTTTTTTTAAATACCGTCATGCTTCTGATGTTTATATTATATGATGAGCTCACCACTTTCCGTGCTACTGTACTCTTTGTTGCTGTAGAAAAAAAGTCTTAGGACACCTTGCTGTAGCTAAAGTAATTATTACAACAACCGATGTAGAAAGAATGAATATTGACTACACTTACTGAACAAACGGATCCGAAGTCATCACTGGCAAAATGTGAAAGTCAGTCCTAAAGATTGAAAATACAGTACATATCGAATTGGTTGCAGCATGAGCAAAGCCCTAGAGTCTCTACCTTGTGTTTTCGAAACGTGTCTGTTGGACTGAATAATCACCACTGACGTTTTTTTATAAACTTGATTTGATTGGGGTGGATTCAAGACTACAGAAGGTAAAAAGCTCTGACAGTATCTAAAAAAAGAAATCTCAGAAGTGCAGGGAATGCAGAAGTCAAACATGCATGTGACAGCTCCGCCTAAATGCTTTATTGTCTTTGGGTGTGAAGTCGGAAAGGTCAGGGTTCAGATGCCGTGGTTTTGTGAGCGTTCAGGTCTGTGCTGTGCAGAGGTGACATTTATTGGGAGTGACAGAGTTGCTCACAGAGGGGGGCTGTTTGCTTCGGCATGTTGCTGATGTAGCTGCAGGGCACGAGGTTGCAGGCGGTTCATGCGAGCTGTATTATGAAGAAATCAAACTCTTGGTGTGAAACAAAGATGACAAAGCGCTCTCTGAGCTTGCTGAAAGACATTTCCCTGTCTCTCTGAAAGAGATTCTTCAAGTCTCTTGAGATAGCAGAAATAAAACCTATTGAGGTTTTATTGAAATTGTCTCAGATACAAGATATATAGTCAAAAATAACTAGAATGTCACAAAGCTTGAGGAGAAGTACAGTGGGTACAGAGACTGCATTGACAACCTGAACAAATAAACAGTTTTAGGACTTTGTTTTTGCTGTGCTATAATAACACTTGGTTGAGTTATACTGATCAGACAACGTCCAAGCATTAAAACATACACAACTAAGATTGTTCAATAAACTCTGCTGTTTTTATTATCATCACTTTATCTTCTGCTTTTGCTCTTCTCTGGCTTTCTCAGTCAAACTCCCAGGCTAATAAGACTGATATCTTCTGGCAGTGATTCGCGTTGGATCTAATATATCTGATATTTCTGATGTGGAGATCCATCCTATCGAACATTTTGCCGTTGTCAGCAGGATATTGGCATTTACTCAATTTGTAAATGTTGGACTGTATGTGCATGAGACAAACCCTTTTGATCGTTTAATTGTTTCTGTCACTGTTTTGGGTTTTGTCATGTGTTCCTGTTTGTCATGTGATCCGCCATGTGCTCCATTGTCATGGGATTCCCTTGTTCTCATGTGTTATGAGGCTTGTTCGACATGATGCAGCGATGCGCAGACCGATCGGCGGCTGACTTGAAACAGTACATGCCGGTTAGAAATTTTGTCCGACTTGAGACAGCGCCGACACCACGTGACAGTGACGTATGGCATCAAAGTACCGCAAGAGCGAATCGAGAGCAGTCGGCTAATACAGCCGGTGCAGTTTCTCTAGAGCGGTTGCACCAGACTGCACGGACTCTGATGACGACACAGCTGTTCCACAACTGGCCAGATTCACCGCATGACAGTGATCACGTGTGTTTCGTGTGTATTCTAAAACCTTCAGTTCCACTAAAGCTCACAAATCAGTTTTTTATAACAGTAAAACCTCCTTTAATGTAGGCGCGATGTTATATTGTCATGTTTATCAAAATAAAACTGATAAAAACGTAGACCTCACTTAATTGATAGCGTAAGCTTATATGTTGAACTTTATTCTTGTACAAACAGATGCTGTATTAAGCAGTGCCTTAAGTATTACATGACAATAATGTTTCTGAAACATCTGTGTATTGACAAATATTGCATTTATTTCACTTCAGCTGTGATAAAGTATGCAAACACAGCGTGAGCGTCACTATGGGAAGCAGAAAGTGTCCGACTTCACGTCTCCGTTTGCAGCTCCTCCCCGCCTCCACACGGCTACTCTCGCCGATCGGTTGCATCCAGTCGCAGCCGATGTCGAACACACCTATGTTCTCATTGGTTGTTTTTGTCATGTGTTCTCAGTTCAGTTCTGTCATTGGTTCATTGTCTTGATTGTTCACAGGTGTGTCTTGTTTAATCATTAGTCTTTGTGTATTTAAGCCCACATGTTTGCCTTGTTCCCTTGTAGAGTATTGTTTCCTTTAAACCACTGTTGGTGAGTTCTTTGTTTAGTCAAGTCAAGTCCTTTTTTGTTTAGTAAATAAACTGCACTTGGGTTCTTAAAGCTTGCCTCCAGTGGATCCTATGTTACAGTTTCTTTCTAGAGTTTTCAAGGCAAATATGGGCCGCTATTTGTATTGTATTGTTATTTTGTTACTTGATAATCCATTTTTAAAAGATAATTTCAGCCTAGTCTGTAAGCATTGGGCAGTGGAAGCATTTTAGTTAAAGATCCCATCACTAACTACACTGAATTTTTTTGTCAATTGTACTTAGAAAATGTACTTCATGTGGTAACATCTACAATATTTTTTTTTTTGTTGAAATGAAATAATTGATTTAATAACTTGACTTTCTGTAACGTGGTACTCAGTCAGACTTTAATCATAAAACACGTAGAAACCAGAAAAAACACAGAAGAAAGCCACATTACACCAAACGAGAACGACAGAGAGGAAGAACACAGGCTATATAGACATGAGACAAACAAAGGACATTAACCAGATAATAAATAAGACACAGGTGAGGGAAATGATTACCAATTACACACACACTGGGCAAAACTAGGTCAGAGGGAAACTTACCAAAAACACAATGAAACGCACAAGGAGAATAACAAAAACTCAAACTGTGATAATTACTGTTTATGACTGAATTTAACCTACCTAACCTATTTAAGGTTTGGACCCGCTTTATATTAGGTGGTCTTAACAACTATTTACTGACATTTAAATTAAAGGGTTAGTTCACCCAAAAATGAAAATTTTGTCATTAATTACTTACCCTCATGTTGTTCGACACCCGTAAGACCTCTGTTCATCTTCAGAACACAAATGAAGATATTTTAGTTGAAATCTGATGGCTCTGAAAGTGCACAATGCACGGTACACTCTCAAGACCCTTAAAAGGTACTAAAGACGTCATTACAAAGTCCATCTCACTACAGTGGTTCTACAATAACTTTATGGAATGACGAGAATAGTTTTTGTGCGCAAAAAAACCCTAAATAACGACTTATATAGTGATGACGATTTCAAAACACGGCATCATGAAGTTTCGAAGCGTTATGAATCAGTGAGTCGAATCATGATTCGGATCGCGTGTCAAACCGCCAAACTGCTGAAATTTGACTATCCAAACTGCTGAATCGACTCACTGATTCATAACGCTTCGAAGCTTCATGATACCGTGTTTTGAAATCGTCATTACTATATAAGTCGTTATTTAGGGTATTTTTGCGCACAAAAACTACTCTCGTCACTCAATAAAGTTATTGTGGAACCACTGTAGTGAGATGGACTTTGTAATGACGTCTTTAGTACCTTTTAAGGGTCTTGAGAGTGAACCGTGCATTGTGCCAATGGAGGCCTTTCAGAGCCATCAGATTTCAACTAAAATATCTTCATTTGTGTTCCGAAGATGAACAAAGGTCTTACGGGTGTCGAACGACATGAGGGTAAGTAATTAATGACAGAATTTTCATTTTTGGGTGAACTAACCCTTTAATCATTTGATACAATGCGCATATTGTGTACATGTTTATACATTTTACTTACATTTTAAAAATTACCTGCATGTAATTATATCTGTATTAAATTGATCTAGTTACATTTATAATTACACTGTTGACACTTCCCTTACACTTAACCCTTCCCCTAAACTTACCCATACCACCACCCCTAACTTTACCCTTAAACTTACCCATACCACCACACCTGTCCCTAACTTTACCCTTAAACTTACCCACACCTGTCCCTAACTTTACCCGTATCCATTTTGAAATACAATATGAACACAGTACTTGTTTTTTTAATGCAAGTAGATAGTAGTTAAAGCCACCTAAAATAAAGTGGGACCCTAGATTTTACTGAAGCGTAACTGTCAGTAGATTTAACCTGATTTCTTTAGCAAGGTACAATTACTTAAATGGGTCCTATCATCCCCCTTTTTACAAGATGTAAAATAAGTCTCTGATGTCCCCAGAGTGTGTATGTTAAGTTTTAGCTGAAGATAATTTTTTATAGCATGTTAAAATTATCACATGTTGAGGGTGAGCAAAAACTGTTTTTGTGTGTGTCCCTTTAAATGCAAATGAGCTGGTATCTCCGGCCCCCTTTCTTCTAGAGCTCTTGTTAGCAGCTCCGGTTACCTCACACAGACACACACTGAAAAGCTCAGAAACTGTTCATCCTTTTATGTTCAAATCGTAGTTGTTGATGAATTTATGATGTGATGTGGAGTTAATTATCTTCAGGTCACTGATTAGCATATTCAGTCATGATACTCTATAAATTGCTCTTGTGGGAACTGTTGTAAAATGCCTACAGAGCAAGAGAATATATGCTGCATGAAGATAGAACAAGGATAGATTAGTTTAATTACAGTATGTTGTCATCTTGCTTTTATGACATGCTATTGCATTTGTGTTATGTACTGTATTGCAATAAATGTGAAAAGACAGATGTGACAGCTTGAGTAGCCTCCTACATATACTCTACTACAACAACTCTTCCTCTTCTCAACATGGCCTTTGTTGCGTGTTCTCGTGGGCAGGGTTTATGTGGTGATGTCACTAACCCACGAAGAAGCTCGCTGTTGTCCTTAAAAAGTGATTTCTATAAAAGAAAATCTTTCCCTTTAATGAAAAACACATACAATAACACATAATGCCTAAATTTACTCTCTTAATGCAGTCCCTTGCAAAGCATGCTGGGAACTACAGCATGGCTGCATTCCTCAAAACCATCGTAAGCCTAAGTTGATTGTAGAACAATTGCCACCAATGGTCTCTATGATCAACTGTTTTATAATGTCGATTGTGATTTTCACTTTGAAAGTGACACACACCAATTCTCATTGAAGCACAATTCGCCAATCAGCAAGGAGCAGCCAAACAAAACCTTTTCTTCCTCTTTGTCCTTCAGAGCAGATGTCCTGTAGCTGACACGAGTCTCGACTCTACTGCCCTCTATAGGTCTGGAGCAGTCGTAGTGAGCATGTGTTAAATATATCCATCCTGAGCTTTACTGGAAAGTGTATATTGGGTCAATTTAACTAAATTAAAGGGTTACTTCACCAATTAGCATTAAGCTTTGTATCAGTAGAAACCCGGTAGTATATTCGAATGACCGTACTTCCCTCCCTCATGTCCCCCTGAGATGAGAGATTCTATGTTTGGATAAAAGCCTCAGATGACACAAATATAGTCATTTTGCGTCATCGGAGGCTTTTTGGCCAGAGGCTAGAGACTACAGCCAGTAGTAGGAGCTACTATGGTTCTTTTCAACCCACCCATAGGGGTGGGATCTCACTTACAGAATGTAAAATGAGCATGGCCGCACAGACATTCATAACGAATTGAGTGTTCTCAATGAATTCCTATGAAAGTTAAGCTTCCATAGGCATGAACTGAAAACGCGCCAGACTGGACACGCACCGCACTCATTTTAGTTTCGGTTTAGAATTAGCGCCAATTCGGGGGCGGGTTGCTTGAATTATGGGTTCATTAGCCTATTATTCTTAATGAAAAAAACAACAACAAAACTGTACAATGACAAACTCACTTAAATAGGCACTTTTACATTTCGCTTTGAAACCAAATCTTCAGCGATCATCTTGTCCTTCAGCTCCTCACTCTTGTGATGAATTAAATCTGACTCCTGCTGTGTTTGTGCTGCAACACTCATTCGGCTCGGGCTGTATTGAACAGCAGGCACGTTCAGTTTTTAATTGTAGTGTCTGTAGTCTAACTGAACTAAATTATTTTATTACTATAAAAATGAAAACGACGGTGGGGACGGTGCTGCAGTGGGCAAGTGATGTAACCGGTAGGCGTGGCTTGGGAGCGGCCTCGTAGGGCAGCGAAGCAAGTGCATTCTGGGAGTTGTTGTCTTTCATCCACATGAGCCAAAAATACATTTTATGGCTTTTCTCAGTCTAGAAGTCACCAACTTCTAAAATAATTTCACATTTCTACTACATAAATGACCCAATTTAAAAACACATTCATCTTCATCTTTAAAGTGCCTCTTTAAGTTAAAACACCATTATCTTGTTTTATGTAACAAAAACCTAATTGAATTAGGTTACAACAACAAAAATAGAATTTATCAGGTAGAAATACCTCCTTAACCCTTAATTGCATGACTGTTTCACCAAACATTCTTACATATGCGGGACTTAAGCTACCTGGATCTATATCTAACATGGATAGATCTCTACCTGTCGCGATAATATATAAAACTCCTGATATTAGAGCAACAATTACAGAATAATAAAATAAAACATATTCGTTATCGTTTCGTTATATTTTGGATCTTGGAAGGGTTCAGTTTGAGCAGATGTTTTACTGTCCTCGTCAGAACTCATTTCCCAGTACATTTTGCATCTGGCTCATATTTGCGGTCTCACACATATTTTCAAAACTTATTTTCAACGACGTCTTCAAAATAAATATTTTAAACACTGACAGCTTCTTCACCAGACCTATCATCAAGTGACAGGGACACTAATATTTGAATGTGTTCAGTACTTCTGCAGTAAATCGCTGAGCCATTTCAATTTTTGCATTATTGTTTCGTTTTCTGTCTGAGGTAACTATGAGTGAAACGTCACTACATCATTTTGTATCAGACATTGCCACCTTGTGGAATAAAGGTGAATTGCACTTATTTCGTCATTATAGATTAATTTATTATTGTGCAGAAAAAAAATACGTACAATCGTATACACCTCGGGTTGTTAGTGACCCTATACAATTTTTACAAAAAACTAGTGGAAAAACAGGCATTCAATTATAATTTTTCTTTTCTTGTCATATTGTTTACAATTGATTGATTGAGGAATACTAAGAAGGTTGATGTCTAACTTTAAAAAATGAATGAGAAGGAGGGTAGTGAATGACTAATTAACAAACTAATAACAAATGCATTAAGTAACATTAACTTACAATGAGCAATACATTTGTTACTATATTTATTAACCTTAGGTGTTACTGAAGGTGTTAATGAAATGTTTTAAACTTATTTTACTCTTTTTTATCATCAATAAATACAATTTTAATGATCAACACATAATGACACATAAAAGCTTATAGTTAAACGCATAGTTAAAACTTTCCAAGGCCATTTTAATGTTAGCTTTATTTAACAAAAAGTGGTGAAATCTTGTGAAATCCCCCTCTTGAACAATTTAATGATGCAATGTTTCCCTTTCATTTGAACCCAGGTGTTTTAATCTCTCAGATCGTTCTAGGCTGTCGACAACAAGGGAATTAAGTTACTGACTTAATTGCTGTAACATGTTTTTCTCTCAGGGCCAGGCCTAAACATGCCTCATGTCATTTTCATTATCTATCTATGTAAATGGTGTCAGTGCTGAAGCATCGCTATTTCATGCTCCAAGCATATTTCAAGCAATTAGCATGTCCAATGGGTAATCATTCAAGGATGTTGCAGTTCAGTTCCACAATAAATAAAGACACGTCTGCTTCTGTAGAGGCTAGAGGATACATCTTTAGACCTTGTGTCTTCTCATTTCTCGTATTTATTAGTCACAGACACTGTAAGATGTGCATCATTTCCATAATGCACATTTAAAGTAATCTTTTCTCACCCTCATATCAGTCTAAAGTCTTATTATTTTCTTCTGTGGAACACAAAATTAGATGTTAGGGAAAAAGTCTGAGCTGATCCTTACAACAAAGTGATTTATATTGTGATTTATACTGCCATGCTTCAAAAAGAAGAAAAAAAAAAACAGCAGAAGGGATTATCAAAGTAGTTTGAGTGAACCATTTCTTTAATAGCTGGACATAATTTATCTGTCTCATTTTTGTTCACTTTTCCAGATTCCAGCCGGTAGGTCTGGTGGAGCGAATCCAGGCCATCGCCCAGAACGTGTCTGACATGGCAATACGAATGGAGCAGATTCTCAAGAAGACCAACATCCCAGGCAGAGGTGAATCTCTCACTTATGTTTGGTTGGCACAGACCAAACTTTATTATTGATCAAAGAGTTAACCAATGAAAAGTATTAAAAAAAGCTTGTGACTAAACCTCTCCATTAGGTCATCAAACTGTCAGTCAAACCTCATAACTCCACCCACCTCTATCATGAATGAAGTGCCGCACACATTTTGGACTCAACTTGTTTCCAATGCATGAGTAAATAAAGAGCTGATTTTTTAAATATGTACAGCATCACTATATATATAGTGAGAGAGATCGAGTGAGCAAGTGTATTACCTGCATTTAAATATAGCATTTTCCTTCAGGTCAGTCCAATGTTCATAATAAAAAATCAGTTTGAATGTCCATTGCGATATATAGTCCTTTTAACAATTAAGGGGTTTTCCTGTGTCCAGACACTGACAGCGCTAGTCAAAGCATTTGTCAGAGTATTGTTCCCGTGTTCACAAGTTTCAGTCCTTTCAATATAAAAGCTTTCACTACTGACTGACACACTCATAAAGACAGTGTTTGACGCCATCAAATGGTGTAATAATGTAACTTATGTTGCTGTTCATGGTCAGGGATTATTTTTTCCAGTGGAAAGAAGGCTTTTAGTGATTTTACTTCATGAAAGTTACATTGATACATATTTTTTTGTTTTAGGTCGCATCGTGCCTAACAACGCCCTTCAGCTGTGATTTCACGATACAGCACAGCCTCTCTTACCTTATTGCTTACATAAAGGCTAATGTTTTATGTAAGTGAGGAGCGGAGAAGAGTGTCTTAGTCTAGCATTTGTTGCCAATTCATAGCCAATACTGTCTTAAATAGCCTGTTCATAGCATTTTGTCTTTAGTGGCATTAGACTTTGGCCAAATGACAGAAAAACTGTCAACCTTTAAGTTGATGAAAACGTAATGTGATGCACTTACTGCCTCAGATGTGGCCGTTCTAATGATGGACAAAACACAAAATTAACTGGTGAAAAACAATAAATAAATGTTTATTTAATTTCCTGGACATATTTTGGAAATATAAGTTTTCCGCCCGACAGCGACAATTTGTTGACTGTCACCGTTCTGTTTGTGTTTCGAACTTTCAGTTTGCATTTTGATTCGTTCCTGTGTTCCTTTGTTCAGTTTCCCGTCACTCCTTTTTCTCTATGGTAATAGTTCAGCTGTGTCTGTTTAGTTATCTCGTTTGTGTTCACTACTTAAGTTGCACCCTCACCTTCAGTCTTGGTCCAGTCACTGTTATGACTCGTTATGTTTGCCTGTGGTTTCTTGCCTGTCTGCCTGTTCCTGGGAGTTGCAATTAAAGTTTATGTTTGGATTTCATTCTCTGGATTTCAGTCTTCAGCCTATTCACTCCACACCGTAACATTAACATTAGTTAACTATATTAGTTAATATGAACAATGCTTTTTGGATGGAGACTATACACATTTTTTGTTCACCAGCCACTGTGGCTTGTGGTTTTCCAAAGTTTCTAGCTATTCAGCATTTTCACTGGCCACAATTTTGACATCGATACGAAGGGCAAAAACTGCCATATACATATTTTTTATATTATCTCATAATTTGGCAGCAGGTTTATTAGGCTGCTGTCACTTTAGGACCCGATGCATGGATCCATTATACTGTTACACGTGTGTTTTCTTTCTCAACTGTTTATATGAATACTTGCCAAGACCGGCATGACATTATTTTGTGTGTATTTGACTGTTTAAGTTGTCTGGCTACCACCAGACCAAGTTCAATTTAAGATTGAACATTGGTCTGGGGAGTCTGCTATGTATTTTCTACTGCACAAGAGGCGTGATAAACGAGCATAATTCAAATGACTCTGTATGCAGTTGGATAGTCCTTCAACCAATCAGAACACAAGAGGCATGATCAACGGGCAATGACCCATCGCTTCTCTATCCGTCATTGTGTTAAACCCGCCAATAGCGTGCCAGGTGGACAAGCCAGTCTGTGATTGGTTCCCGCAAAGGTGTAACAGAAGCAGTAAAAATCAAATCGCGAAATCAAATCGCCGGCAGATCAGGCTGGGTTTACCTAGTCTACTGTTTAAGCCCAATAAACAGCAAAAAAAACCTTAATGTAGTGCTGAGAGACGGCTTTATGTGTTCACACTTTGAGTGTGACAATTATTTGCCATACACGCAATCCCCCACCGAAATTCAAGCCCTGTAACACCAGCAATGTTCATCCAAAACAAATTAAACGAGTGAGTGAGTGGAGGCGGGTTTGTGTGTCACTCACTGTTGGAGAGATGAGAGAGAAAGAGCAGCTGGTATTGTGTATCTCTATTCTGTGGGAAATGAGTATTGGCCAAAATGGCTAGTTGAATTGACTGCATTACACGCCACTGCTGAAATACACACGCATTTGACGGGTTAGTGGGTGTTAATGTCAAGCCCTGTCTCAAACGATGCTTACATACCTAAATATGTTATTTATTCATTGACACTGTAATTAACACAGTTATTATTGTTTAATTAGCTCATAGTAAAGGAATTGTTATTCGGTCATTAGGAGTAAATAGTTCCCACTTTAGATTAGGTCACGGAAAATGGGAAAATGTCATTAAGTCCTTTAAACAAACTTTTATTAGGCATTAATTGCATTCATATTCAATGTTCTTTAAAATGTTAACAAATACATTAAGCGCACACACACGCATGTCGGCATATTAATGCAATTAAAGGTGAACTATGTATGATTTTTGCAGTAAAATATCCAAAAACCGCTATGCCAGTGTTATATATTTTGTTCAGTTGAGTACTTAGAATATCCCAAATGTTTCCAACTATTTGTGAATCGTGAGAAATTGCTATTTTAACCAAGGAACCAGGACGTGTGAGCTATGCGTTTGAGGGAGTCGCCTGTCGATTGCATCATATCTGCGTTACCCTCGGTAGTTTGTTTGAATCGGACCAAAAATGACTGAGCTACACCTGTTTCTGACATTCTGACTCCCTTTTGCCAGCACGGCACGGGTCACATATGTTAACAATGTAGAGACTACAATATATGAACTATAAATTAACTATAAACAAATTTTTTGCAAATGATTTGTCAGTACCAAAATATCAAATTATCTGAGCTATATAGCAGCATGCATTTCCATACTCTTCCATACTTTATAATTTACTATACTATTGTTTTTTGACAAATTACATATATAATAGCACACAAGATGGATTAACTCGCCAAAATCTTTCGTCTTAGTCTCTTTATATTGAGCCAAAATCATATTAAAAAGTGCTGTTTTAAATTAGACATGAAGAGGTCTGGGCTCAATGCCATTTTGCAGGACAACACATTCGCTCTTTATTATTTAATGCAGCTTGATTGGACTTGATCGCAATAATGGCAGTCATCTCTTGCCGCTATTTGTACAGCGAGGCCCTCTGTAGGTTTAGATATCTCTAAAGTTTGCCAACAGAGTTTGGTAGATTTCCAGCAGGTTTTTAGCGAGCATATGTGCAAGCTGTGTGGGAGGTTTATTTAAACTATTAATATAAGACACACATAATTCCTACTTCTGCTCTGCCATTTGGACAGAAAGTATAAGGATTCTGCTCAAACTCTGCTTACTTTGTTAAGAGAACTTTTATTTAAAAAAGTAGCACCTCAGTGGGCTACTTAAATTGTTTTTTTTTATGACTTGACAATATTAAAGATCTTTTGATCTAAAGTCATACTCTGTGTTCTCAGTTTTTCAGTGACTGTGACTGTTCACAATGATTGCGAAAATGCGACACAATGTGAGACAATCACAGCCAGTGCTCGGAGTGGGTCGGTACGACGACCTTACTTTTTCTTGCGTACCAGTACTTCTCACATGTTGCTGGTACTCTGACCGCCACACTCTAACCACCCGAAACATAGAATCAGAATATTAATTGATTCTATACATTGTGCGTTTTTAACTTTTATAAGCTGTACGAACTGAACGGATCAATTATCTGTGCAATATGACCGAAGCCCAATTGTTTAATTTTGCATGAGAGGTACATTTCGTTCCTATCGCAACGCAACCCATTTGAAACCTATTGAGAATGTAGTAAAAAGCTATGGAGAAAGTCAAACATGATCTAAAACAACCACTAAAATGACTGATGAAAAGAAGGGAAAACATCAACCTGCACCAACCAAAATTAGAAATCTTTTTAAACTAGCCTACTCATGACCCCCTTACATATCACATATATATATATATATATATATATATAGCAGCAAGAGGAATTAATTAAAATTTTTTACTAGAATGACTACAAATAAACGGATATCCTGAAGTATATGTTACTAGTAACTCCAAAAGTTCACTGAACTGAGACATGTTGTGCTGAGAGAACTGATGAGAACTCACGAGCAGCTGATACTGAGCATGCGCGCGTACTAATGAACGTACAGCGGTTCTCGAGTCAACAGATCTCGAATCCGAACAAACCGTTTCTTTCGCACATGTTCGATACTGAGAACCGATGATCTGAGAGACTGAGCAAAGTGAGCATGCGGGACAGCAACGTCTGAACTGAACTGTTTCTCTCGGACAGCTGATGCTGTGCTGATAATATGAGCACGGGTGAACTGAGGACTTGTGTAAGTTTGCTATGTCAATGTAAGTTTATTTAATCTGTGTAAACATCCGCATTTGCAGACAGTGGCTGTATTGAGTGCTTTTGCAAAACGTAAATGTAAGAACTTATCCAAGATAATGATGACGATTATTATTATTATTTTACTAAGTTATGATTACAAATTACTTTATATTAATGTGTTTTAATGTATTTTCATCCGCCGGGATGCTAGAAATGACCTAAAAGAACTGGTGATCCGTTTTTTTTAACTGGTTCATTGAAACTAACTGTCCGAAAGAACCGGTTTGCGGAAAAGAACTGAACTGCCCATCACTAGTCTCAAAGTGAATTTTATATGGCTCCCTGACATGATTCAGGCATTCAATTTCATATATTCATTCATCCACTTAAATTTCATATGACATTTTAATGTTACACAACTGAATTATAATATTGCACTAGCTGGTTGTCAAACTTTTAGCTAGTAACAGCACACTTTAGCATATTAAATGCTAAGCATTAAAAGCTCCTTCAATAAAACCGTTGACATTAGTTGTATTAGTCCACAGCCTAAGCAAATGCTCTACTATTCTCCACAATGGTAACCTACTATAATTTAAATTGTTCTAATAATTCCAATATATTTGAATATTAAACACTATTAAACACAATCAAGTCTCCCCCTTTCTCATATTGCTCAAAAATAACAAGCCCCGCCCAGTTTCAGTTAATGCAACACAAATCATTCATGTAATTGCAACACAAACGGATTAAGTAAACTTAAATTTTACTTATATTTAAGTGGATTGAACACAATCAAATTAAATTAGGACAAAATGTATACACATTGTTTTGCTTTAGCTCATTTTAAGTAAGCAATCTGAACAAGCATTAAAAAAATTTTTTTCAGTGTGTGTGTATATATATTAGGGGTGGGCCGTTATCGGGCGATAAAAAAAATATCGCCTTTAATCTATTCTCAAAGTTGGGTTGGGAGCTGGGTCTATACTACGCAAGCTATGATGACTTTCACCTTGATATTTTAGCTCGGGTGTATACCTAGCCGAATTGCACTGTAGGGGACGAGAAAACAAGTCTTTGACTCTGTCTGTAATGAATGCCTACTAGTGTTGTCAAAAATATACATATTTCACTATGTATCGATACTGAAATATCTGAAACGATACAATACTCATTTTCTACAGTATCGATATCAGCTGTGCTCTCCTCTCCGACAACAGCGAGTTGACACGCACCCGCCTCCTCTCATTCAGTCCGTTTAATCCTTTGAACATTGCGAACGGGTGTTCTGCTGGACTTTTGTTAGTATTGGTGTGACCGGCCTGAATTTTGCGCGGGGTTGCACATAACTTTAATTCTACTAATTCCCGCAGATTTCGCATCTGAAGCGCACACACACATACCATAATAAAGCCGCCTCTGACATACAAGTGCAAAAATGAGCTCCTTTTTCCAGCTTATTAATGGTCAAATACACTCAAAAATGTCTCAATGCCCATCTTGGTGAGTTTTAATGTAACTCCTATGGGTCGTATTTCAGGGAAGTTTTTTAGTTAGTAGAATGTCTAAAGTCGACCATCCAAAAAAATAGTTTTACCAGATTTATTAATGTTTGTTTAAAAGGCTGCATTTATTTGATCAATAATACTGTAAAAACAGTAATATTGTGAAATATTATTACATTTTAACATTGACAAAATAACACAGACAATAATAATAACTATTATTGATAATTATGCACCAATATCAGCATATTAGATCATTTTAAGATTATAAAGAGGGTCGTGTGACACTGAAAACTGAAAACAGTTCTTTAAAATTATAATAATATTTCACAATATTAATGTTTTAGTGTATTTCAGATCAAATAAATGTAGCCTTGGTGAGCATAAGTTCACAAAATTAAAGCATATAGACTGTTGTTCAAAACGCGGGTCTGAATCTCCTAAATTAATTTTCCATGTGTACAGAACACAAGAGTCTGTGGACATCCTCTGATTAAAGGGTTCAGTGATGTTTTTCCTGCTGCTTACTGTCTTTTCATAATCAAGTAGAACAGCCTATAATTCATTTCCCTGTGAGCTTCTTGATGGATCTGAAGTAGCTTGTTGGACAAAGAACAACCTCTTTCTACGTTAATTAGGTTGACAGGGACCAGCTACCAGTGAGAGATGGGAGTTTATTAATCAAGGAGAGGGGATGTTTGCAATTTTCTGTTCATTTTGTCTACCCTAGGGAACAGAAAGCAGTTCAGAGCTCTTAACAAAGCCCAGAGCAAGCCTTACTCCGACAAGTACGAGATATGAGGCCAAAAGGCCACTTTCATAATACCTAATAAAGCAAGCTTAAAGGAAGTTAAGGAGATGGAAGAAGATATGGAGGGCTCTCCCAAAGCCTCATTAAAGCCGAAAGCGTTCGGATCCCACTGGTGTTTCTCACCGAAGCTACTGTACTGTGGAAGAGTGTCAGACTGTGACTGCCTGTCCTTTTCATCTACAGGCCGAGATGGAGTTATGGGCCAGTGTGAAGTCCCGAAGGATCCTGGGTTCCCGGACTGCGCCAGTAAAGTGGATGTGAGTTGACGGAGATTTTTCAAAAACTCTCATACTCCTTTATGTCTATGTTTTTTTCTTCCACGGTTGCCTTAGAGAAAAACAGATTGGTGGAAGCAAACACTGGCACCCAACAAATTGATTTCTTGCAGAGTGTTTTCACACCTGTTTCATTGATTGATGATGTTGTTTTTTAGATGGTGTCTGTCTTCTAATGTTGTTTATTCTAGTACAGTTTGCCCTCCTTTTAGAAAATCAGACCAAAACATGTTTAGCCTTTGAGGCGTGTAAAACAAGTCTCCGTATTAGCAATTGGCCACAAGAAACCTAAAGTGCATTTACAGTATATTGCATTACGACGCTCTCACACTCATAGTTTGCAAGCCAATAAAGGACCACTGAGGTAATCTAAAATTATGATCTTTAAGACACCAAGTTCATTAATCTTTGAGATCTTCTCCATCTTGCTTCATTTATATTTGCTAGCAGAATAATAATGCGAATACTGGACACATCAGCTAACTGTGCCACGTAACCAGGCGAGTTCACTCTGTCCGTTCACACCAATGCAAATATCCGGCACAAATAAGATATTGAAAGAAACAATGCACATTGTTTGTGGTGAACATCCCATATCAGAGCATTTGGTGGCACTAATGCACTGAAACCCCCTTTAAAGTCAAAAGCACATGGAGCTGCTTTTGTCTTCCCATGCATTTGAGCACAAGCCTGAACATTACTTATTAAATAACATATTTGCTGCTCATAAACTCTTTAGTTTCCATGAACTGCATGCGCAACCTGTGATAAGCAAGTTGCCTACATAAAATATTCAGCAAGAATTTACACTTTTGCCCTGCATGACACATGGTTCATCCTTGTGAATATTTTTCTGCTTCTATCCTGCACATATTTACACTTACTACTTTCACCACATATTTTACATTTGCATCTTTTCCACTTTTCATTAAATAGATTCTTATGAAAAATAGGGCTGTCAAAAGTTTAAAATAATTATGATGACTGTAATGATTTGTATTGTAGGTAATGCACACAGGGGAATTTACTAAGAATGAATTGCTCCTGCTGAAAGCTGTTTATTTGCATGTTCTGTCTGCGCTGCTTTTGCCCCCGATCCACTAAATTAATTATGCAGATCAGGCAACGGCACAACACACGCACAAAATCCGTGCTGAATGCAGTTTGCACAGTGTAGTTCAGAACTCAGGACCGGAGTGATGTATTGTGGAGAGCACAGCAGATCATTATGACCTGACGTATTTCACATGGAGCATGACAAAACAAAAACTATAATGAGCCTAATTATGCTTGGCTTTTAACAATGACTTGATTTTTATTTATTTTTTTAAATAAGTTTGTTCACCAAGGCTGCTATTTGATCAGAAATAGTAACATTTTTAATATTGTGAAAGATTATTAATATTTAAAACATTACTTTATTTCGCTATAGTCCACTTTAGGCACTCTATGTAAGTAACTTTGTAACTACATGTCAACTAACTCTCATTATAGTGTTAGTAGTGTTAGTAGTTCGGGTTAGTAGAATGAGTTGACATGTAGTTGCAAAGTTACTTATAGTCAGTAGAATGTCTGTTGGTGAGCAACAAAATAAAGTTTTAGCAAATATTAAGACAGACAGTAGCCTGACAAGCCAGACCCACATCAAGATGTTGGGTCTGGAAACTCACCATTGACGGGGCTCAATCCGAGGGGCGGGATAAACGGTTGTCTTTCAAATTCCCTCTGCATGCAATTGGATAGCGCCACAACCAAACAGAGCAAAGAAGAAGGCGAAGCCGAGCTAACGTTAGTTGATAGACTTTCGCCGTGTCCGGTCAGCAAAACTTCGATCATATCTTCTTTTCTTAAGAATGACTTCTGTGCCGTTCTTTGTTCTTTTCCCAAATAAAAGCTTAACTCCAAGTCTTCCAGAGTCGCGGCCAAAGCCGATTCTGAAGACAGCTGTTTGCCAGCTTCTGTGTTTACAAGTAGCACGCAGAACCTCCGCAACTCTGCCGTGACATGCCATCATTATGTTAAGCCCGCCCACCGACTCTACACACGCTGTGATTGGCCTGACCAGAGTTTGGTTTTTCCAGCTCTCAGGTCTACCGAGAGTTGCTAGACTACACTCGCGGCAAAATAAATTTTCTGCCGCTAAGGTGCGTCTAGATTTCTAGGCTAGACAGACAGTGTACTAATATCGTAATGTAAGTTAGTTGCTTTAGTTGCAAAGTTACTTCTTGTAAGTGATACTAAAAGTCTTACTGATCCAAATCTTTTGAACTTCATGAAACATGCAATAACTAAATAATACATCAAATTGATTTCATGGACTTAATCCGTAACTTTTTGCGCTATTTAGCAGTTAATAAACTGCATGCGTCTTGCGGAAGAACATTGCAGCCGGAGCTACTTCTCTCTGTTAATGTCTATGGCGAGTCACACAGGGACTGTGTTCCTCCGCAGCGGTTCTGGTCTGAAATAGTCCCAATATAATGATTCAGGGTAAGACAAAAAAACAGTTTGGAAAATGGATTCATGTTTTACATTCTCATCATATATTTTTTGTAAATGTTGAACACAAAAAAAGTTACGGACAGCAGCTGACCTCTTAACTGTTTCCCCGCCATTGACGGAATTTTTCAGCTTTCCGTGTTTTCACTGTTATATGGTAGGGGGCGCTGTTATAGATCTTCTGAAAGAGTAGAGAATCAGATCAAAACACAGGTGAAGAATGAGCAGAAACAAGTGATAAAAGCATTGCTTATGTAAAAATAAAATAAAATAAAAACGTGATTTTCGCAGATTTTTCAAAATATTGCCTAAATGTAATTATATTATAAAGCAGAGGGTCTGTTCTTTCTGTTGATATATTGCATGTTCAGATATTCATACAACCAAATATTCTATGAAAGTTTTGTGGAAATGCCGGCGTGGCTGGCAAAAAAACGTTAGCGGGGAAAGAGTTAAATTCCACCATGCAAAAACAAAAACACTTTTGTTCATGTCATGTCTGTGTGTGGGTTTTTTATTTATTTGTTAGTTTGTTTTTTTTATAAAACAAACAAAAATAATTTGTACCACACTGTAAACAATTATATGATCAATACATTATGACAACATATCCTTTTACATTGCTTTAACTCATTAAAATAAGTTAAGCAGTATTCAACTTTTATACGAGATTCAACTCTTTTTTTGTCAGTTTAATGTAGTTTAAGTTGAAATTTTTATAGTGCAATATGCATTTTCTTTTCATTCAGCCAGATGGATAATAATTCTGTTTTTATTGTAAATAGACAATTTGCCACTGATTCGTTTAACTTTTCTTTACTTCGCATTGGGTGTGAAAGGGCTGTTGGAATTGTGCATTCTGTTCAACAGGTCACTCAGATCTGGATTGATTCACTTAAAGGAGTAGTTCACTTTAAAATGAAAATTAGCCCATGATTTACTCACCCTCTAGTCATCCTAAGTGTAAAGGACTTTCTTCTTTCTGATGAACACAATC
This sequence comes from Gobio gobio, assembly GCF_949357685.1. Lineage (NCBI taxonomy): Eukaryota > Metazoa > Chordata > Actinopteri > Cypriniformes > Gobionidae > Gobio > Gobio gobio. Next base: position 33,568,797 of record NC_137097.1, on the reverse strand, counting down.
GGAGTTATATTAACAAATATCCTGATTTTCCAAGCTTTATAATGGCAGTGAAAGGGGCCTTTATTAACCCCCTGGAGCCGTGTGGACACCAAGTCAGACACCATCATCATTCATGCGAAGTGGCTGTTTTATGGATTAGAGTTTCTTTGAGGTTAAATGTTTGTTCAACACTCCCATTCCAAAGAACCCTGAAAGCAGCCAAATCAAACCGATCTTTGCTAGCAAAGCGAGTATGTTTGGGTAGAAAATAACTGTGTGGAAGCACTCACAGTTTGGTGTGCTCTTGTAAAGGTTTGCAGAGGCATTAAGATGAAGACTGAACCCAACACCTACATAAGACGCTTTTACCTGAACTGACATGACCTTTTCCATTAAAGATCACCATGCTCTATCAGTTTCTGTAGCCCAACTGTAAAAATGTGAGGTGAACAATACCAAAATCCCCATGCAGGGAGTGCCAGTAATGATAAAATATATCATTTGAATGATCTCTAAGTTGCTTTGGATAAATGTGTCTGCAAAAAACAATGTAAACTTAATTAAAACCAATCATTTGATGGGTCCCGTCACGCTTGGTTTGGGTATCACACCTCTGTCCTCATTTTGAATTGTCAAAATAGTGCAATCCTACAGTTAACTGTTACTCATTTCTTAATGTTCAAGTGGATGAGAGCCAGATGGACATCTGACCCCTGCTACGCCTTTTATGGAGTAGATGGCTCCGACTGCTCTTTCCTCATCTACCTTAGTGAGGTAGAGTGGTTCTGCCCCCCGCTGGCCGGGAGGAATCAAAGCAGCCACCCCACAACCAGCAGCCTCCCAAAAAGACAGGTGAGTGCCTGAAACAGTCAGTGATTACAATACTGAATTCCCTGCACAGAGAAGGTTAAACGTCTGTGAGGAGTTATTGTGAATTTTTTTTTTAATTTATAAGACTCCTTTCCCTCAATGAGTTGCCTACATAGGCAACATTGCACGTATATTTTATCAATAAAAATAAACAAAACATGATGGATGACACAAGAGAAATAGCAATTATACACTACCATTCAAAATGTTGAGTTTTTTAACTGTCACTGCTAGCGGGATGCTTGTCGCTCTTTTTTATCGCCTATTTTTCATACCACATATTTTAGTAATCATCATAAATTAGGTATCATTCAAAAGCTTACGAACTCTAAATTCTTCCTGTGAAAAACGCTTTGAAATTGGATGTTGCGTTACCATGGAAATGATAATGTCAGGTTTCATATTACAAAATGTATTTCAACTGTATAATCAAAACCGTTTCTAATCTTGACACAACACATATAGTCTCAAGATTCCATATTCGGTGTAGAAGACATATATATATATTTAGTACAGTACATTTCATTTACAGTAAACTTAAACTTTCATAACTTTTTCATACTTTAATTTTTTTAAGTACTTCAGCTGATTGATTGTCTTCTTAAAAAAAGACCAAACTTGCATTTGCATGTCTATTTTCAAAAAGGGGGCTGACAGTTAAGGGGTTAAATAAATTATTACTTATTAATTATTAATGTAACATTTTTCACGGTTTCCACAAAAATATGAAGCAGCACAACTGTTTTCAACATTGATAATAACGAGAAATGTTTCTTGAGTATCAAATCTTCATATTAGAATCATTTCTGAAGGATCATGTGACACTGAAGACTGGAGTAATGATGCATTCACGCCATCGTAATTACTGTAGTCTCAAGATGACAACACGTGACGTTATATTCGGAGCTGTTCACATCCTTGGACTGGGAATTATGCGTTTCTATGGAACTACTATCAACGCCTAAATGAATCTGCAGTGGTACAAATAGGAGCTCTCAAAACTCCCATCTTACAAGCTGTAATTAGGAGCTCAACGAGGATGTGAATGCTTTTTACAAGTTAAAATCACATAATTGCAGTAATTATAACATGGTGTGAATGCACCTTGATGATGCTGAAAATTCAACTTTGACATTACAGGAATAAATTACATTTTAAAACATATTCAAATAGAAAACAGTTAATTTAAATTGTAATCATTTTTAACAATAGTACTGTTATTTATTATTATTATATATATATGCTCTGTTTCTGTTTAGTTTCTGTGTTCCCATTTTCCTTAGTTCCCTAGTTAGTCTCCTAGGTTGTTAATTAGTTCATCCACATGCAATTACTCCATTACTCCACATGCATATACTAGGCCCTGAGTTTTCCTTTGTTCATTGTCTGGTATTGTCAATGTCTATTTTAAGTATCAATCTCCTGAGCTTTCTGTTTTGGATTTATTAAAGACTGTTTTGTTTTCTACTACATTCATAGTGCGCTTTACTACAGCCACAGCATCGTGACAATCCCCAATGCGTGTACTCAAGTTTTTACCTATACGGTGTGCCAAATCAGTCATTTATGAGGTTTCATTTCAGTTAGGGTGCTGCCTTAGTATGCTGTAGAAAGCAAGGCAGCTCAGTAGGTTTGAACAGAAGCTGTGTGTGCAGCATGTGCAATCTCACCTGGTTAGTAGTTACTCTCACAGCGTGTCATTTCAAGTGAAAGAATTCCAGCGGTTTGACTCTTATTCACAACATCACTGAACCCTGCTAAGACTAAAATGCGATAGTTTTATTCAAGTTTTTTTCCCTCCAGAGCTTAAAATTCTGTAGCATTTTCCTGTCTAGCAAAATTACCTCTGTAAATTCCACACAGCTATTACCGGTATACGGCTGAACTCTGATGCCACAATCTGTCATTTTAAAATGACATTTATTTTATTTGTAAAACCCTGATTAACCTCAGCCTCATGCAGCATGACTGCTCACAGTCCATTCAATTATGTTGTGTTTAACTATTGGGCTAATTGCTTTTGAGCTTGTGAGGCCTAATCACTTGATTTTCTAGCTCAGTGGCATCTTTGAATTTGTTTGAGTCATAAGTAAATATTCAAGAGAAGACCAGCGAATAACTGTATACCCTTATAAATTTGTATTGAATGTGCACTTGTAGTGTACTTCAAATATTAAAAGTAGGTCTTAATATTAATAATATTAATGACATAAAGGCCACTTAAGTTTACTTAAAGAGAGTTACTTTCATGGCTGTTTCTTATTAAGTAAACTTTTAAAAGTGCACTTTATAATAATCTAAAATTAAACATTTAAATAATTATGTTTTAATAAGCATTGTTCCTTAAAGTACACTTATTTTGATGTCTTGACTAACATAATGAAGCACATGCAATTTTAACTGTAATTTGGTAAATGTAAATGTTATAATTGTACTAAATATTAACCTCTTCATTACAAATGAGTAATTAAAAAATATATTTAAATTCATTACATGCAAATTTCAATAGAAAGGAAAATAAAGTATATTTTAGTTTACCATACAAGCTTGTCAGCACATTCAGCAGTAACTTTAACCAATAGGCATTAACTTGAACTTAAAGGGTTAGTTCACCCAAAAATGAAAATTCTGTCATTAATTACTCACCCTCATGTCGTTCGACACCCGTAAGACCTCCGTTCATATTCGGAACACAAATGAAGATATTTTTGTTGAAAGCTGATGGCTGAGAAAGGCTTCAGATAGGCCTCCATTGGCATTCAGTACATTGACACTTCCAAGATCCATGAAAGGCACTTAAAACATTGTTACAAAGTCCATCTCACCACAGTGGCTCTACAATAATTTTACAATGCGACGACAATAGTTTTTGTGCGCAAAAAAAAATCAAAATAACACCTTTATCCAACTTGTTATTGCCTTCCGTGTGTGCCACCACGACGCATGCGCGAGAAAATGACGCAGATCCGGCGTTCGGACATATGACCCAGAAGCGATTTGTTTACAAGGAGAGGAAGACGCGCGTATCTCAGCTGTTGAATTCTACATTGATCGTGCTTTAGATCTCGGCGTAGTGCTCAAAATGGGGCTTAAGTGTGCATTTCATGGATTCCCGAACGCCGGCGCTACGTCATATTCTCGCGTATGCGTCGTGGAGGCACACACGGAAGGCAATTACAAGTTGGATAAAGGTGTTATTTTGATTTTTTTTTGCGCACAAAAACTATTGTCGTCGCATCGTAAAATTATTGTAGAGCCACTGTGGTGAGATGGACTTTGTAACAACGTTTTAAGTGCCTTTCATGGATCTTGGAAGTGTCAATGTACTGAATGCCAATGGAGGCCTGTGTGAAGCCTTTCTCAGCCATCAGCTTTCAACAAAAATATCTTCATTTGTGTTCCGAATATGAACGGAGGTCTTACGGGTGTCGAACGACATGAGGGTGAGTAATTAATGACAGAATTTTCATTTTTGGGTGAACTAACCCTTTAACAGTCTTGCAGAGGCTCATTACCTGTGAGAACAGGGCGCTGGTGGAATATTGGTGGTGGAGGCTACAGCAGGGCGAGTCTCTATAATATCAGAGAGGCAGAGAAGGAGCCAGAACCAGTCGAGTCGAAGCACGCTGCTCAGCCCATCTCAGGGCCAGGAGCAGATCACTGCCTGATAGATCTGTGGTATGTGGATCCACTTCCCTCCCGAGTCCCCACCCTTGAGTCAACGCTTTCCCTGCTGGTCCCGTTTGGAGGATGCTCCGGATCTGTTCACCACACGATTTCCTGGCCCCATCTCCTCCGCTGGTTTCAGCCAATTCCCTGGATCCGTCGGAGCCACTGGTATCGTTCAGCTTCTCGGCTCTGCCCCTACCGCTTGCTACTTGCGGCTCCGTTTTGGGCTTCCCGTCCACCGGCTCGACTTAATGTTGAGTTCTTGGCTTCACATAAGGCCTGCAGGCCCAAGTCTCCACCTCGGCCTGTCAGCCCTTTGGCTCCGCCCTGGCTCTGTGCTACCTCGACTCCACCGTGGTCCCCGCCGCGGGCTCCCTTGTCTCTTCGGATCAGCCTCAGTCAGTCGTCGCTCAGCTCTTGCCATGGACTTCCGGGTTTACAACTGCAACCCTCCACCCCTTCAGCTCCACCAGGCTTCTCCTTCCCTCCAGATTCTCTGTTGTCCTTACTCCCTCCATCGTCGCCCTGGTCTGCCGAGCCTCCGTTTCTGCCTCAGTCCCGTGAGCCAGCAGCACCACCTTGGGCTTCCAATGGTTGCCCTGGTCCATTGGCCTTTCTCCTCCGCTGGATACTTCACACACCCTGGTTCCGCTGTCATCAGTCAGATCCCAGGATCCGCCCAGCCCTTCAGTCAAAGCTCCACCCTGGCTCCTTCCACTGTCGACTCAACCATGGTGTCTGTCTCGTCCTCCTACACTCTAAAAATGGCTGGGTTAAAAATAACCCAATTGGCAACAGTGCTGGGTAAATATTGGACAGAACACATGCTGGGTTAAATTGACCCAGTGGCATTTTAACCCAGCAGGGCTGTTGAGAAAACCCAAGATGTAGTCAATTTTTACCATTAATGGATTTGCAATTCTGGGTTATTCTTGCTGGGTTATTCTTATAATTTCTCCTGTGCATTAGCCTACTGTGAAAACTAGACAATCATGAACGAACAAATAATGAAGAATACATGTTTAGACTGTTAAAATAATAATTTGTTAATGCTTGTCAACTGGTACAACACACAAATGTGTTAAAAGTGGCAACAATGACAACTACAACAGTAGCCTAATATATTCTGTCAATTTCTTCACGTTTAATCGAACTTTTATTTTGACGGGTTGTCGTACCTTTGAGTGTCTGTGTACATGATATGACAGTTTTCTCAAATGAAACGTTAAATTCTCGTGAAGTGACGGTTTATGCGTTCGTGTCCTCATATAGTGACACGGCAGAGATTAAAAAGACAGCGAGCGAGTGACATGCGTGTGCGTATGTGTGTGTGGCGGCGCCCCGTCATTTGCATAGAGACGCAGAACATGCAGGAGTAATATTTAAATAGTATTTTGCAGTTTAATATTCACAGACACTCGTATATATTCGGCTACAGTCTGGAGCCCTGCACTTAGATAAACACTGACGCAATTAAAATTACCCAACAGTCTCAACCCAGCATTTTGGGTTAAAAAACAACCCAGCATTATTTAGAGTGTAGTCTGTGTCCATCACCAGCTCCATGCCCACCTCCAAAGCCCCCTCCTTATCCTCCCCAGTTGGACATCGTATGCACAAGGATGAGCATTTTCAAAGGCTGGTGGGGGGCGTACTGTCAAGGTTATGGACTTTTTTCTGTTTTGTTTACTTCCTGTTTCTCTGCTCCGTTCAGTTTTGGTTTTCTTGGTTACTGATCTCTTTGTTTGTTTCTATGGTTATGTTTAATTATCATCTGTCAGTCTTTTTTTTTTTTATACAGGCTTTTATACAGGCTTTTTATACAGGCTTTCCTGTAGCTCAAACTGTAGAGCATGGCGCTAGTGACACCAAGGTCATGGGTTCGATTCCCAGGGAAAGCAAGAACTGGCAAAATGTAATGTAATGCAATGCAAAGTCGCTTTGGATAAAAGCGTCTGCCAAATGCATAAATGTAAATGTACATAAATGTACATTATGTTCGTTCAGTCCCTTGTCGGTTATCATTTCTTTTTACGTGGTTGTTTATATTTCTCCTGAGTTTTGTAACAAAGTCTGTTATCTCTGATTCCCTTCATTGTGCAATTTATGCAACCAATAGTTACAGTAACTGAGTGTCAGAAAATATTACATTCAGTTCACACTTAAGTATTCATATTTCAGTAAAACAAGTATTTGTTTAATTAAATAACCAGTACTTTAGTATGGACATACATTTGATCTGTACACTTCTCTGTCTGTTTTCTCTCACCTTCTCTCATCTTATAGGCATTTTTCCGCCACGATCTGTCTCTACTGTTGGAACGGGTCGGCTCAGGCAAAGAATCCTTAAGCTTCATGAGGAGGCGTATGCGCAGACTGGCTGCACAGTGGTCCGCAGCTGCTCACAGACTTGAGGAGCGTCTGCGCGGTCAATACAGAGAGCAGAAGAGGGTGAGCTGTCACACACTGTCTAAAGAAGGTGAATTAAAGGTGCTATAATGAGGTTTCCTTGTAAAACAACGACTTCATAAGAACTATTCTGAAGGGATTTGTTTTCAAAGTGACATTTGAGTTTTGATTATTAACAGAGGGCCATGCATTGATTTGGATGCAACTGGGAATTCAAACCAGACGTTTAGCGGTAGATATGGTATTTGATGAAGGTCAAAATAAATGAGAAGCGCTATAAAAAAAAATAAACAATCATAGATGTTCCTATCTGAACGGGATTAGGTCTCTCAAGGTTAGAGAAAAAGAGTAGGGAAATTATTCCACAATTTTTATAGAGGTTGTATAAGAAAAACACAGCCGTGTTTGATTAAAATCAGAAAATATGTCTGCAAAAGCCTCCTCAGGAAAAACTAGTCTCGTCTGAACAGGAACATTTATTATAAAGATTTTTAACAGTAATGTTTGTACCATTTCCTTTCAAGAAAATCAGTTACAAATAGACTGATTATTTGCATTGTCTGTCCTGAAGCCAAGCCTGAATAATAATAAAAAACCTGTATATTAAATTAAATCAATCTCACTGTGAGATACAGCTCTAATACGCACCCTCAATTCTGTCACAGAGAAGTAGTTTTCTGTAAAGAGTTTGACAGTGAGCATGACAAAGCTGTTTAGTGTAGGTGAAGAATGTTGCTATGAGTTTGACTGGAAAGTATAATATAATTGCAGGTGTTTGTGAATCTGTTTCTGGTGGCTGGTTGCACACATTTCCCATGTGCTAGTTTTTAATTATGGTCTCTTTGTCTAGTTGCCTTCGCGTGTGCTTTCTCAACATATCATTTCCTTTTGGTTGGTGCACTTTTGATGTGCCCTATTGAGTTATTTAACATCCTTTCAACAGTCTTGGTTGAATCTGCCTACTGCTGTTAATTGATATGGATTACCAGCTGTCTGTGTTTACCATGTGTGTAGGAAATTTAATTATTTTGGCTCAGAATTGATTCCAATTAATGATCTTGGTTCCTTAATGACTCCATTTTTTTTTTTTTTTTTTAAATAAACCATTTAGTACTTTTAAGGAAGCCCAAATAATAACCTAACTGTAAACTAGATAAAATACAATACTATTTCTGGTATTTAGGGTTTGGTTTTTGGTTAGATGCTTGTAATTATGTATAATTTAGTGTTAATGACATTATACATCATATAAAATATATGTATAGTTCTACTACAACTGCTCATGCACAAAATAGTTAGAAATTTAAAGATCAGAAACATTACAAGCAACTTTATTATACAAACAAATAAAATGAATTAATATAAACAATTGATACATGAAATGTATGGATGAAAACATTTTATTTCAGAAAGACAGGGAACATAAAGTGGCTAAAGTAGCTGTGCAGCACATCAAAACGTGAATTGATTGTGCGCTTGGCCTCTACTCCATGGTCATCTATCACTTTATCAGCTATTCGTTTTCATTGAGAGTGGTCTCATTGGAAACAGAGAAACTGAGTGAATGTTTGTGTGCGGGGAGAGCATGTACTGTAGCTTATTCCATTGTTTGGTGTCAGTGGACAACAACAACAAAAAGGTAACTGAAATCTGCCGTTCTGTAAGGTCACAATTAAGCTTGGAAACCACTAGTTGAGTACTCTGAACTTTTGCAGTTAATTAGATGATCAATTAAGTGATTATTTAAGGGATGATTAAACATTAGTGATAAACTGCTGTTAACAAGCAGAATCACTGAAGGAAAGAAAAACAAAAAGAACAAAAAAGAAGAGAAGAGATGGTCAGAAACACAACAACTACAAATGACTTCCAGCCACAGCCTCAGATGAAATCAACTGAAGATAAAAGAAGACGTTACATCTCTCAAGATATCAGCAGAGGAGGATTAAACAACTCCACAAACAACATTACCATCTTCACTCATTACAAACTTTATTTATGTCATACGTCTACAGCAGGTTTTTATTGATAATTAACTGAGGTTTAGGTGTTGATGTTTCATTGAAAATGTTTCAACATGCTTTTTGCTTTAGTTGGGCTCTTGACCCTTGAGATTTAATTTTGTCTTTCTTGGTTATTTATAATAATGTGTTTACAAAACACATTTGCTGTGGCAAAGATAACCGAGATACAATAAAATCAGGTGATGTTACTGATGATGACAAAATCATCATAAAGTGGCCTGGTTTACTGATCATAATTCAAATTTATAAGATGACTGATAAGCTGAAACTCCACATCAGCAACTTAAATGAAGAATTCTTGATGACCCGCACTAGGAGGTGGTGCAATACAGTGAGCCTTGTGACCCAAATGTCTCTCAGGTGGGGATTGAGGTCAAGACAGGGCAGAAATTAAAGGCATCTGAGGCCGGCACAGTGGCTCAAGGAAGAGCAGGCCTGGGTAGCAATATGTTCTCGCTATGTGAAGGCAAGGAGGAAGGACAGGAGATCTCAGCTCCAAGATAAGGTACAAGTATTGCTTGAGATCACCTGGGCTGAGCTCTGGAAATCCGAGCCCCACTGAATAAAATTCTTATTATATTCTACCAAGCCAGTCCAACTTTTTCTGCTGGGGGAAGGCAGAGTCACTAACTTGCCCATTGTGCCTGAAGAAAGGCACCCTGGAACATTCTTAAGCAGTTAAGACCACGTCATCTGACCTGCTAACAACAGCACAGGACTGGGAGCTGAACCCCAACCTAGGGAAGCAGTTTCCAGAAACTGTTGCCATAACATTGCTAAGGCCAGATATGGTGCTGATCTCAGAATCCTCTAAGCAGATTATCCTCTTAGAGCTAACAGTTTCCTGGGAGGACCATATCGAGGAGGCCAATGTGCCGAAGTAATGGCTGGCAAGCAAGGTGCGATTTGAGGTGGGATGCAGAGGGTTCGCAGCACAGTCTCTCTGCAGGGCCTATAATATGCTGGGCATCAAAAGGGCCAATAGACAAAGGGGCTTTAAGTCAGCCACGGACGCAGCGGAAGTTGCTTCAAGATGGCTATGGATCAGAGTTGTGGGTGGGGTAGTGCTACCTGGACACAAGTCGGGCTTGATCAACCCCGGCTGGGTCGCCTCGGTGAGTGTGTCTTATTGTTGGAAGACCCGAAACAACCGATGACCCCAGGAAACATCACTGATGATGTGTCCAGGTGAATCACATGGTGATGTTTGATAAAAATATTATTTAGGTGTGTTTTGCCATGAATATGTACCAGCCTTGTGAATGTGATGCTACTGCAGCGCATATCTGGTCATTCAATTTGATGTGATAGTTTGAAGGTTTTATGCTGCTGTATTATTTAGACACACAGAAACTTCAACAATCAGCATATGAATCTCACCAATGGTGACATGCTTACAGTTTTTCTGAATTGCTAAACCCCATTAAATTGCTAACCCCCTCTTTCTGTAAAACCTTTAACAAGTTCGCTCAAATCTCTCTTTGCGAAACTCTAAACACATTCTCACTCACTAAAAAACATTTCGCACTGTGATGCACTTGTGTTGCAACATGCTAAACACAGGTAGGCAGAAGTTAAACACAACCATTAAAAATTGTTCGCAGATATTTCTAATGGTGTGATTGAACCAAATGTACAAAACAAGCCAGTTCAGAGTGTACTGAATGTTGATACCAACAATAGATGAAAACAATCTGAGAGGGAAAGGAGGAAGAGTGTGTGTAAGAAGTGGTGGACAAGTAGGAGCAGTGTTGTATTGTAAAGGCTAGATCCGGCACACTAGAGGGTTTTTCCCTTTGCCTGGCAAGAGACAATATTGCCTGTGATGTGGACAAAGTCCTCAGGCCAGACCCAGCACAAAGACATGATGCTGAGGCAGAATGAATCTCTCACTGACTTTGATTTTGCAGTTGCACAACTCTTTCGAGTGTACTGCAACATGCTTTTCATTTTTTTTTTATACCTTTTTGGCTTTTGTATTGCACTACTGTATTTTTACAGTATGCAAGTGCTGAATATACAGACATTCAGTAATATGCAGTACAAATCTATACTTGTAGTGGATACAGTGTACAATATATTCACCTTACTACTGTAAATTTTGGTTACTATACTTTTACGTCATTTCAAAATTAGTTTACTGTGTTACAATATACATTTTTCTGTAACTGCACACTTTGGATAATGTGTTCTCCATTTTTTGATGTAGTTTCTAATGAATTATCTGTAGTGTTTATATTATATTATGATCTGAAAGCATTATTTGATTTTTGCCAGAAGAGTCAGATGTTTTCTGAAAGTAGTTTGTAATGCTGCAGTGGATGCCAGCGTAGTAAAAAAAAAAAAAAAATCTATATCTCCCAACATGCATTTCAGTATGAATTAATCATGCAGTTGTATTGTTTATTTGAATGTTTTGCTGTCACCATTGTTGCGGTTTGTATGATGTGTTGAGTGTCTCAATGTCCAGTAAAAAAAAAAAATGCAACAAAAGAAGTTGTAGCGTCTTTAAAAGTTTATATTGTCACAGTGTTAATGCATTAGTTATCGTATTAACAACAGCTGCATTTAACATAATTCTGTAATACTTCAATCATGCAACACTTATTATAACATTAATTTGAATGTTACAGGTGCAGACAACTTTAACAGCTCTGCTTTATCTTAAATCTCTATCATTGTCAATGCATAAATGTCCTTTGATAACACTATTGCATTTGCTGAAAGATAATATGTTTACTATATTTTTAAGTTGAAGGTCAAGAGCCCAACTAAAGTAAACACTGACCACCATAACTGTCAAACATTTTCAATAAATCAATCATCAAACTTTGTTAATTCACAAAAAGAACTTATGTAGATGTCTAACAGAAATAAAGTCAAACTGGTTAGTAATAAGTGAAACTGGTAATGCTGTTTGTGGAGTTGTTTAATCCTCTACTGAGATATTCAGAGATTGAATGTATTTTATCTTCAGTTGATTTCATCCAAGGCTGTGGGTTAAAGTCAGTTGTAGTTGTTGTGTTTCTCTTTTTTCTGTTCTTGTTGTTCTTATTTCCTTAAGTGATTCTGCTTGTTAATCGCAGATGTTCATCACTAATGTTCAATCATCACTCAATTAATCACTTAATTATACAATTATTATACAATTTTAATGTTATAACTCCTTCAATTTGAGTTCTGTTTCAGTTATTGAGTTCACATAACTTTCAGTAGTATTTGAGTACAGTGAACTAATTGATTTAGTAAATGTAACTATTTTACAGTGCTTAGCATTTTTCTAGCATGTTTAATGTTGTTAGCTTGTCCTTATCTAGTTGTTATGCTTTGTTAGTGATGGAATTATATGTGATTTTTGTTTTAATCATCTAGTTTATGCAAACTATAAGTCTGATCAGATTTAGTAAAAGAGTCATCCTGATGGTCTGACCCATGTTTTAGTGGCCATAGCTTGAAAGCTCTAGGATGAGTAACTGTTTGAAAAAACAATATTTGTGTCTGTAATTTGATGCACATATGAAGCAATAGTGGAAAATGTGAGGAGGGTTTGTGATGCTGGGATAGTATCAGGCCATTTCTTGTTTAAAAAAACTGTCATTTGTAGTATATCATGTAGTATAACATTCTAAGAAATGCATGTTACACACAAATATTTATGAGAGGTATCAGTCTCAGCATCTCAAGGGGGCCATGCAAATATTTCATACTTTTGCATCATGCAAACAATGCTTCTGATGCAGACAAAAAAAGTCTAGGATAAGAGCATCATAAATCATTTCAATACCTTGAAATATTTGAAAGCTGCATTACTCATCTACGGTACATCCAATGGCATTCATTAAATAAACCACCCAGAAGAAAACGGTAGTCCATCCTAAATATCTGTAAATTAACTGAAAATATTTAAAAACAATACACTATTAATGTCTATCTACATACAACATGGGAACATGTTAGCACTGGAAAGAGCTGTCTGTTAGCATTTCCATTCATTTCGATGGCAGTTATTAAGATGGAACATGGGGAAAATACCCCCATCTTTGCTTACAGACACTAAATTCTGTTTTTTTGGGGGAAATCATCTGAGCAGTAGAGAATGACCATGTGATTAAATACACTGCATCCAGAAAGGGTGCACTTTTTCCACACTTTATGTTACAAGCTTATTCCAAAATTGATTAAATTAATTATTTCCCTCAAAATTCTACAAACAATACTCCATAATGACAACGTGAAAGAAGTTTGTTTGCACTTAAGTATTCACAGCCTTTGCTCAATACTTTGTTGAAGCACCTTTGGCACCAATTACAGCCTCAAGCCCTCAAGTATTTTTGAGTATGATGCTACAAGCTTGGCACACCTATTTTTGGGCAGTTTCTCCCATTCTTCTTTGCAGGACCTCTCAAGCTCCATCCAGTTGGATGGGGAGCGTCGGCGCACAGCCATTTTCAGATCTCTCCAGAGATGTTCAATCGGGTTCTGGGCTCTGGCTGCGCCACTCAAGGACATTGACAGAGTTGTCCCGTAGCCACTCCTTTCTTATCTTGGCTGTATGATTGTCCTGTTGGAAGATGAACCTTTACCCCAGTCTGACGTCTAGGGCGCTCTGGAGCAGGTTTTGATCAAGGATGTCTCTGTACATTTCTGCATTCATCTTTCCATTGATCCTGACTAGTCTCCCAGTTCCTGCTGCTGAAAAACATCCCCACAGCATGATGCTGCCACCACTCTGCTTCACTGTAGGGATGTTATTGGCCAGGTGGTGAGTGGTGGCTGGTTTCCTCCATGATGCTTGCCATTCAGGCCAAATAGTTCAATCTTTACTTCATCAGACCAGAGAATTTTGTTTCTCGTTGTCTGAGAGTCCTTCAGGTGCCTTTTGGCAAACTCCAGGTGGGCTGTCATGTGCCTTTTACTGAGGAGTGGTCCACTGTGCTCATTGGGACCTTCAATGCTGCAGACATTTTTCTGTACCCTTCCCCAGATCTGTGCCTCGATACAATCCTGCCTCGGAGGTCTACAGACAATTCCTTGGACTTCATGGCTTGGTTTGTGCTCTGACATGCACTGTTAACTGTGTGACCTTATCTAGACAGGTGTGTGCCTTTCCAAATTATGTCCAATCAACTGAATTTACGACAGGTGGACTCCAATCAAGTTGTAGAAACATCTCAAGGATGATCAGTGGAAACAGGATTCACCTGAGCTCAATTTTGAGTGTCATGGCAAAGGCTGTGAATACGTATGTGATTTGCATGTGATTTTTTTCGCTTTTTTATTTTTAATACATTTGCAAAGATAGCTGTAGTGTCTGGAGTCTCTCCGTCTCTCTCTCTCCGTTTCTCTCTCATGGGATCAAAGTGATGCGAAACAGCAGGGATGCCTTTCGCTACCAAGCTCTGCAGGGAAGTCAGATCCCGGCACCCATACGTCTGGGGCGAATGGCCCTCAATGCCAGGCTGACGACCCACCAGAGAATGGCCAGGCCTACGACAATTGCTCTGGGGGGGGGGACTTCAAAAGATCCCTATCACACACACACACACACACACACACACACACACACACACACCCCGGGCCACTAGCTCACACCTGCAGAGGGGCCGAGAACTGACTTCCACACACACAGACAGCCTGTGCCATGTGGCTTGAACTATTTTAATTAAACCATCCCAGAAATATATGTGATGACCCCTTTTGTTGTATGTATGTTGACAAAGTATATATTTATGTATTTGTGTGATGTTAATCTTAAATGCTCAAGATGGCTCTGTAAAAGAGATACACCGTCTTTCATGCATTTAAACTAGCATGTTTGGTGTCTATCCGTTCCTCTTTCTCTGCCTTAGCCAATTATGTAAAAAGTATGATTATGACATGTACCGTTAATATGCTTAGCCCTTTTGGAGCAAAACCTCACTCGTTGTGTTTGCCAGCATTAACATTCCAGTGAGTGATAAAAGTCCAAACAAAGGAACTTTCCCGCCTCCAATCCACATCTACGATTGGTCATCTCAGAGAAGGTGGGCGGAGGTTACTGGACTTTAAAGTACAGTAACTCGAGCACACCCGTGCTCAGTCACCTTGCAAGAACCCCGGACGAGACAAATTCCCTTTTCCTCCCATCTCATCAGCGCGGCTCGCGGGTTATCGACCTGCGAGCCGGCGCGGTCCAGCCAAGCTGATGTTTCCTTTGAAGATCGACGCGCTCCGCGGCGCAGTCAGCGGACGCACTTAGCTGGACGAGATGAACTTCCTTCCAAGTCGACACCTTTAAAAGTCCCGCGGACCAACGAAGCTCTGGAAGAACCAAACGGAGAGAACGCTTCTGCGCGCAAACTCTCTGAGAAACGCCAACGCACGCATCTTGCTTTACACAACACCAAGAAACCATGCAAGTATAAATTCTACCGAAATTTAGATGCGTTTTAAAGATTGTACCCCTGTTTAAGGTGATATTTCTTGCTGGCTCCAATGGTTTTGTCTGGGAAGGTGTCGGATCGGACACGATCTTACCCTCCTTCCTTTCCTTTCCCTTCCCCTCATCCTCCTCTTTACTTTCCACTATTCTGTAAATACATGTATTCTTTATGTAGTCATATGTAATCGTAGTATTAATCTTTATTAAAACCATGATATTCACGTTTTGATTGTCATTGTTTGCTCACGGAACACGAGTCCCTTTAATGTCAGATCTAAGCTACGAGCTCTTATTCGTTGAATGCTTTAATTAATACCATAACTCGGAAAGTTTGTCCTTTGTGGCCAGAGGGATGAACTTCCCGAAAATTGGGTAGGAAGAATAGACCTGGTGAGTGGATAAGGAATCTCCGCTCGTTCTTTAAACGGAACGGAGAGGAATTTTGAATCAACTCCCTTGGGGTTATTCTGTGATTATTTAATATAGATATATCTGTAGTTAATTACAATAAATTGTTGTTAACCATATATATTATATTGCATAAATACCGAGGTGAGGTATTCCCATTTTGGGTGATTTTGGAGATTGGTGATTAGATTATAACCCGTTATGATTAATCATAAATCCCTAAATATTAATACCCACAATTCCCTATTGAGCTAATTTTTAATTTAAATATATATGTAACCCTAATACGCTACATTTCAAACAAACTTCTTTCATGTTGTCAATATGGGGTATTGTTTGTAGAATTTTGAGGAAAATAATAAATTTAATCAATTTTGGAATAAGGCTGTAACATAACAAAATGTTTTCCGGAAGCACTGTACTAACTAGCCACAGGAAAACAATCTCCTGATTAATTCAGGCCTCTTAATCTTATAGCACAGGCTCTGACATTATTGTTTAATAACAAACTAATGGACAGAAAATATTCAATTCAACCAGACACATGTTTATTTTTGCAAAGACTAGCATATATAGAGGGGTGAATGACAGGTAGAAATTAGAATAGAAAATTCAAGAGAAAGAAAACAAACAGCAAAATGCAGCTACAGGCTGCTGCCGATTAGTTCTGATCCATTAAACCTGTCTGTGACTTGCCCTCAATTAAACATTAAGGGGAAAGACTGTGCAAATTTCATTTATACACATTCAGTGAGATGTCTTATAGGTTGGGAATATACATACATGCAGATGCACTCTAAAAAAAAAAAGGTTCTATATTGCACCAAAAATGGTTCTTGGCTCGTAATCATAGGGGAACCTTTTTTAGTGCTATATAGCACCAATTTTGGTGCTCCAGTGGTTCTTCAGCAGTTCTTCAGAGGTTCTTCACCGGTTCTTTGACTAAGGTGCTATATAGCACCTCTGAAGAACCGCTGAAGAACCACTGAAGCACCAAAATTGGTGCTATATAGCACTAAAAAAGGTTCCCCTATGATTACGAGCCTTTTTTTTTAGAGTGAGTGGTCAGACAAAAATGACAGGTCAACAATATATGTGTAACGCGCTGGCTGTAATGATGCACAAGAAAACATACAAAATTGTTTTTAATAGTATTTAAAATCCAGCAGGAAACTGGAAAGGAAATGACACAATCTATGAAGCCCCTAAAGGGTCATGGTGATAGAAAAGGGGTACGGGCGGGTGTACCCCCGTACACTAAAATGTTGATAATTATAGAAATGCGCATATAAAATATCATACAGTATAGGTTTAATATGGCTTCTACTGATATGATCTGATGATATGATATGTGTAAGGGACTTATATTAAAATACTGTATTTATATTTATATTTAGGTTGGATTGGGTAAGGAAACCTCAAAAATGTTTGTGTAATTAATTTTGCCATTTGATTGGCTTTTGTATTTTGAATGTCTTTGATGTTACCTTGTGTGTGTGTATAAATTGTAATCTGAAATTTTGTGAATGCTAGTGCTGAAATTCTTTCTCGGACAGCGTAGTGATCAGGTGGACTTGTAAGCTTAATAAGATGGCGGGCGGACATGAATGCTAGACGCTGATTGTTGAGCCTAGATAGTTTTAATGCTGATTTTATACTTTCATCATGCGAAGTGAATTTGACGCACACTTTGATGTTGACAAAAGAAATATCATCTTTGATTTGCACTCTTTGGAGAGCGTAGTTAGGTATGTTGATTGTAATTGAAGAAATTAATGTATGAATGAATGTTTGTTGTGCAATGTAATGTTGTGACTGTTTATGCGATTTGATATGGTTATTAGTATGTTTTGTTGTTTTTATGTGTTAATATAGTTTTTCACAGTGGTGTGAAGTCCTGTGAGTCGATGCATGGTGTATGGATTAAAGATGCTGTTTGAACACATCGTGTTGTCGTGCATGGTGAATTAAGGAAGCTTCATGCATCAGTCGAAGCTCTAGGATCCAAGGGGTTGCTACAATAAGTAATTTTGACTTGGAGTGTTTGCTAAATTAATAAATGTTAATGTTTTAACTGGATATGTCAACAGTGCACTTGATCATTCATTAGACATGAATCATGAGGAGATTTTCACTCATCTTCTCAGCCAACTTAGCGATTCACCACCATTCATCAAGACTCATCGATGATAGTAACATTCAGGGCTGTTTCCCAGAAGAATCATAAACCTATAGGTTTATCATAGAGACCATTGGTGGAAATGGTTTCTACAATCTGCTTAAAGGGAGACTTCGCCAAAAATGAAAATTAGCCCATGATTTACTCACCCTCAATTCATCCTAGTTGTATATGATATTCCTCTTTCAGGCGGATACAATCTCTAACTTAATCTCTAACTTCCGCTAACTGTCGTTTGCCCGTTCACGAGAGACCTGGTATGATCAAAGCAAACCAGCAGAAAAATTATCCTAAAGGAACTCCAGCACTGAACCAACTGGACAGTTAACTGGGTTCTCTGCACCATAAAGTGACCAGAGTTCAGGAGTTGATCTACCTCAGTGTCCAAACCCATAATTTCTACATCTCTGTGACAGAAGATCCCTCCTGACAGGAATATTCCAAGGAGAACATTCCAGGAGAGAGAGAAGGTCTGTAAACAACACTCTGGCTGGCCAGAACTGGGCTACCAACAGTAAACAAACCCCATCTTGTCAAATTATCTCCAGAATTCCTGGAAGCAGAGCAATCGGGTGAAAGTCTTGGCCACTTCTGCACCAATGCCTGCAGGCCCAGCAGAGGAAAACAGGGAAAACCAGAGCGGACAGGGCATTGTCTTCTCGAATGCGAAAATGTCAATTTCTGCCTGGCTGAATTTCCTTAAAATCATCTCCACTGTCTTGGGGTGGAGTCTCCATTCCCCAGGCCTCAGCCCTTGCGTTGATAGGATGTTTGTTCCCTGATTTAGGTACCCAGGGATGTAGACAGCATGCCTGAGCCCACAGGACTAGCTTGTGTGCCAGGCTGCAAAGAGGGTATGACCACAGACCTCCCTGATGATTTATGAATGAGACTACCGGTGTGTTGTCTGAGCAGACACAAACTAGCAAAGGTCCCTGGGACAAGAACCAAGATTTCTTCCACATCACTTGGGTACGAAGACATCTGCGTGTAGATGTGAAATAGGTTGCCCCTTGGGGAAAAACCTCTTGGTCCTGAGCCACCACTCCAGTGGTCTCATGTAAGGAGAGTCAAAATTAATTATGTTGAATGCATGAGTCTGAAATTGTTTTACAGTGACAGCTAGGCCAAGCTTTTTCCTGCTACAGTTTAAAGGATTGACTCGATACAAGCAGGAGACAGTCGTGCCTGCATCGTAGCTGACTACCAAACTACTTCTAGAAAAGTGCTCCTCTTTAGTGGAGAAAGCTCACTCTTCTTGGAGTTCAGTCTTAACCCTGTAAAACCGTCCTGTCTCTCTCAGGAAGAGGAACACATTCTATTGCCTTTTTCGCCAAGAGACTGAACCTCTTGTTCCAACACCTGAGCCTGATCCTTGGATAGGACCCCATTGAAATGAAAGGGACAAGAATCTAGCTAAATTCTCTACCATCTTTCTATAATCTGTAGGACCCATCAAGGTGATGTTTCCACACTGCCGAAAAGTCTACTAAGGGAATTGGTCTCTTGAGACTGACCTCTGATGCATCCAGAGTAGTGTGCCTGATGCCCTGAAACAGATGGGTGGTAGGGAACAACTGAACACAGCTCTATAACCCTCCTTGGAAAGGGCGAGCCACCCAATGCCGCTGCGGATATGGGCAAAGCTTGGCTGGGATAGCAGACCAATTTCCTGTGGGCATCGCTGAGAAGTGGACAAACTTTGAACTGGTGTGGACCACTTCTTACCAGAGAGGTCAGCCCTCAGAGGCCTGAGGACTCTGGGAAAGACTTTGACTCTTGATTCCAAAGTCTTATCCTGAGAAGGATAAGACTTTTGGAAGTCGTATCTTTCCCAAAGTATTTCCCAAAGTCTTATCCTGAGAAGGCTTCAAGCGAGGGTACAGTTTCTACCTACATTCTCTCTGAGGGGGAGCTTGAGAGGCAACACTCTCTTTCTGCGTGGATCCAATGCAGTGTCCTCCTCAAGAAAGCTTCTGATGTCATCCCTCTTTAAGACAAATGTATATTGAAAACATGAAAGCATATTA
This sequence comes from Gobio gobio, assembly GCF_949357685.1. Classification (NCBI taxonomy): domain Eukaryota; kingdom Metazoa; phylum Chordata; class Actinopteri; order Cypriniformes; family Gobionidae; genus Gobio; species Gobio gobio. Next base: position 33,548,808 of record NC_137097.1, on the reverse strand, counting down.
TACAAAAAGGTCTTTCCTTCTATAAAAATCGTATTTACCTGGTATAGCTTGGACAGTTTTTCTCAGACAGCATGCTTCATTTTGGACACAAACACTGTCATCCTCTACAACTGTGAAGTGCTTATTAAGCTTTTGAAGAATTGGTAGGATCATTAAACATATTGTAAACTTTGACAGCCCTAAAAATGATTTTGTAAAATATTTTTCCCTTTGTCTCTCAAACCTCAACTTTGCTATATGCGAGCGCAATCAAAATGCTGAAAATTATCCAGAGCACATTTTCAACATACTCCGTAGAGGCAGGGTTTCTCAACTCTGGCCCTTGTTATCCACTTTCCTGCAAAGTTTAGCTCCAACCCTGCTTAAACTCACCTGCCTGTAGCTTTCTAGTAATCCTGAAGACCAAAGGTTAGCTTGTTAAGTGTGTTTGATTTGAGTTGAACTCTGCACGATAGTGGACAGTGGTCAGAGTTGAGAACCCTTGACATAGATAGTGTGTGTTACACTCTTTGGGGCTGTTCACACAGAATGCGTTTTTCCATTCAATTGTGTAAACATGCGCTAGAAGGACATGTTGCGCTCACGTCTTTTGCAGCCTCTCTTGCATGACAATGCATTCTAAAAATGCAGTGCTCAAGTTAAAATAAAGTAGGGGAGCGCGGGGCACAACCTAACGCGGGGTTAGTTGTAACGCGCATGTTTTAACCCTTTCCACACATGCCAGAATGACGAAACTTTGTGTATTTACTAGTTGCCATATCAACATTATTTAGAGAAAAAATAGCACAAAAATTAAAAAATCTCTGGAAGATATTACTGAACATGTATTTAACCCTAGCTTAATTAAATTTCTTAAGTTTAGTTTTCATCTCTGTTTTTTGTGTTTATTTAAAATAAGACAAATTCGATATTATTTTAATCTTATATCTGTTATTTAACAGTTGAGATCATTCTTTAATGCCGATCTAACCAGCAGAAGACACGAGCCAATATTTAAATTCCAGTTGCGCAGGTGGGGTGAGTTGTAGCACTGCGTTACAATGAGCCCCTATTAGAAATATGCCATTATATTCTATACTTTTAGGAATTCTTTGAGAAACCATGAGAAAACGGTGAATAATGACTTGGAGTCAATGTTCAGAAATTATTAATTATTATTATGTTTTGAACTCTGCTGTATAGCTGTATTTAGCGATGTGTTTGTAGTCAAACTCAAAAATGCTTATATTTTTAATGATTAAAAAATGCCATTATTTTATTTAAAAAAGTTAATAATTGTATTTTGTTGACAAAATATTTTAGTTTGTGTTGTATATTTTTTTTATCATATCGGGGTAACATTTTAAGCTGTTATTTGGTCATGTTACATTGTGCCCCACCACATGTTATAATGTACCCCACCTATGGGGCATGTTGTCACATTTCACTTCCATTCTTTCGGGGTAAATCAAGAAAAAAGTATACACTCTATTAATGAAACAAAACCTCATAATTGTACTAGACGTGTGCAATTAATGTGGAAAACAATAAATACTTTGAACCCCAAGTGGATTTACACAAACTGAGAAAGTCAAAAAGCCCTGCTCCCCCCTACACTTTTTCAACTTTCTTGTCTTTTGTTGTAGAAGTCGTCATTTGTAAGTTGCTTTGGGTAAATATAACTCTTACAGTTTCAAAGTATGTGTAATGCAACAAACCCCTTAAGTTAACAAACCCCTTTATTTATTTGTTTTATAACTAAATTGTGCTGTTTAGTAACAGCTTAATGGTTTATTGGACCATTATTACTACATTGTCAGGTGATCATTTTATTTCTATTAATGTTGCTGCTGTAAAGAGCTCCTTGTTTAGTGACACTTAAGTCACAGGGCTTTTGCACACATCACGCATCTTTGATTTACATACAGTATATATACAGAAACAAAGGTAACTCATGATGCTGCCGGGAAAAATACTTAGCAGTGGATGTTTTTATTGTCTCTTATGTAGGTTTATTTTACAAGCTATTTAGCTGATATGTGACTTCAGATTTTTTCAGTCAATGGCAAATGTTTTCAACCTTGCGTGGAGATTGGATCCAAATCATAAAGATGTTTTGATCATGCTTTTATTTAAAATCCCTGATGCGTTTGCCTTCAGTTCACCTTGTATATCCTATAATCAGACTTTTCGTCATGAGTGAAATGGATCCCTTAAAAATATCAAACAAACAAGCCAATAACAAAAATGAAACCACAGTTTGGTAAATATCTCGAGTATAATGACATCTCTGAAATATTGAAATGCAAAATGTGTATGAATTGAGTTAAAAAGTTTTATATCATTTTAATATATATTTTATAATACATAGATGTGTATCCTTAATAATGACATACCAAGCCAAAATGACCGAATTGCGAGGTAAATTGTGAGAAATGTAAACTGTTACACACCTAGGTTATTTCAGACATATTGACTTAATTTTGATATGTTTATTTTTTGGCAGTAAAATTGATATTCCTTTTATTACGACCCAGTGGAAACAAATAGCTTATTTTGGCAATTCTAGTAGGTTATCCTGGTATCGTCTGCTTACAAAAAAATTTGCACAGTTCACATACTATTCTGCAGAAATAGTAGTATGACTAAAATGGTAATATACTATTCTGAACATTGCCTCTCTTCCCTCTTTCAGATCCTGGTGCATGTGGGCTTTCTGACAGAGGAATCCGGTGATGTGTTCAGTCCAAAAGTGCTGAAAGGTGGGCCACTTGGGGAGATGGTACAATGGGCAGACATCCTCACCACCCTTCATGTGCTGGGACATAACCTCAAGATTTCACTCTCAGTCAAAGAACTGCAAGGGTGAGTCATGTGATAATGCTGCTCAGTCTTCAGTCATGTTACCTCATTAAAATTCATAAGCCAACCATCACCCTGGTACTATTTATTATTTGATGAACTGTGCAGATGTACTTCAGTTGCAGTGTTTTGATGGTGACATTGAGATCTGCTCAGATATAGTTAAAAATTTGACAATTCTCAAACCTACACTATATATTTGTTTGAAAACAAACTCAAATGAAAAGTTTTCTTTGTAAAGTATGTTAAATGCGCTAATTTTATAATTTCTGAAAATCACATTCTGACTCTGGCCATCAGGTCCTGCTGCTTTGGAAATTGTACAGGTATCTAGACAAGTTAAATTAAATAAATACCTCGCCTAAGGCACCAAGTGGGCCAGAAACAACAGGTATTCCTTCAAATTACTGCATTCAATACTAAGAGTGTGTTTCAGCACTATGGACAGCTCCCTCATACACACAGCAGTCTGGCAGTGTTTGCTCTAGTTTTGCGCAATATATGTCCGGAAGATTTTAAATCTCTTCATTTGCACGTGTCTTGGATGCTCTAGTTTTTAATTAGAGCTGAAAAGAAGGCTATTATAAAATACCCTAGGGGTGACACCTGCTTGAATGTGTGCATGTAATCAGTCAGACTTTGTCAAATAGTTGACAAGAAAGTGGTAAGTTTACACAGTAAACCTTGTAAACATGTAAATGAGCTCACAACAGAAAGAAAAAAAGGTGCTTGTGAGGGCTTTGATAAATCGCTGGAAGAAAAAAAAGGTAATGTCGAACATTGAACTTTACTGTCTCTGGATGCTCCTAGTGAATTTAAATTAGTTGACAAACTGAAGCACAATGACAACGGTTTCTGTCTCGCTTCACGCTGGACAACAACTAGTTTGACCTTCTGGTCGAAGCTTCTGGGCAAAGCTGTAAATTTTTTGCATACAGATGTGAAAATTTACATGGAATGCCAACAAAAAAAGAAAAGAAAAGATGTCAGCAAACAAAGGCTGAAAAAAGTATTGAAAATAAATAACACTGAAAGGGTGTTCAGGATCTTGCATTAGCCTGGATGGATTTATTTGGCCATTTTACTAATGACTATATGTCATTACATACTATTTTACCAAAAGTTTTGGGACGCCTACCTTTACAATGCTCATGAACTTTAATGACATCCATTCTTAATCCATAAGGTTTAATATGGAGTTGGGCCACCCTTTGCAGCTATAACAGCTTCAACTCTTCTGGGAAGGCTTTCCACAAGGGGCATTTGTGAGGTCAGGCACTGATGTCGGACGAGAAGGCCTGGCTCGCAGTCTCCGCTCTAATTCATGTTGGAACAGGATAGGGGCCATCCCCAAACTGTTCCCACAAAGTTGGGAGCATGAATTTGTCCAAAATGTCTTGGTATGCTGAAGCATTAAGAGTTCCTTTCACTGGAACTAAGGGGCCAAAACCAACCCCTGAAAAATAACCCCACACCATAATCCCCCCTCCACCAAACGTTACACTTGCCACAATGCAGTCAGGCAAGTACCGTTCAGACTCGTCCATCAGATTGCCAGACAGAGAAGCGTGATTGGTCACTCTAGAGAACACTTTTCCACTACTCTAGAGTCCAGTGGCGGCGTGCTTTACATCACTGTATCTGACGCTTTGCATTGCACTTGGTGATGTAAGGCTTGGATGAGCTGCTCGGCCATGGAAACACATTCTATGAAGCTCTCTACGCACTGTTCTTGAGCTAATCTGAAGGCCACACGAAGTTTGGAGGTCTGTAGCTATTGACTCTGCAGAAAGTTGGCGACTTCTGCACACTGTGCACCTCAGCGTGCGCTGACCCCGCTCTGTGATTTTACGTGGCCTACCACTTTGTGGCTGAGTTGCTGTTGTTCCCAATTGCTTCCACTTTGTTATAATACCACTAACAGTTGATCGTGGAATATTTGGTAGTGAGGAAATTACACGAATGGACTTATTGAACAGATGGCAACCTATCACGGTACCACGCTTGAATTCTCATGAGAGCGACCCATTCTTTCACAAATGTTTTTAGAAGCGTCTGCATGCCTATTGCTTGATTTTACACATATGTGGCCATGGAAGTGATTGGAACACCTGAATTCAATGATTCGGAGGGGTGTCCCAATAATTTTGGCAATACGGTGTATGTACATAAGACAGACATTACATTGTCTACGCATTGTTTTGTTTTTTTCTTCTGTGGAGTAGTATGGAATGTTTTATGTGAAAAGGCCCCATTGTCAAGAATATCAAACAAACAGAACAAATAATAACAATATATATTTTTTTAATTCAAAATCCATAGTTGAAAAAACAACAACTTTTATTTATTCATTTATTTGCTTTTGTGTTTGTTTGTTTGTTTATCTGACTAAAATTCAACTTAAAAATATTTAACTTTAACTGAGATTCAGGACCTCACACATACTGTTCTTTATAGGGTAGAAATGAAAGGCTTACTTTGAAGTCATTTTCTCCTAAATTCTATAGTATGTGGCAACAAAAAACACTACAGCCCTTTCTTACACACATGTAGTAACAAACAAATAGATTTACAGAACTAGGGATAATTTTTTTTGTGTGTGCAAAGTGGGCTCATATTGACTGCTCCAGTCACAGTAGAGATTTATTTGTGAAAATGTGTGAATATTTTATGAAAATAATGCATAAGTATTGGAGCTTAGTAAAACAGTATAATAGATTGATTGATAAGTAAAATATGTAAAATATGAAATGCAACCAGAAAAAGGGACATTGTATTTCACTATTATACACTATAAAAACATTCCACTTTAATGATTACTGATAATTGCAAACAAGTTAAATAATATTGCATATTTGTGTATACATGTGGTGACAAATAGTATACAAATACAATGTGTCCTGTCATGTTGAGTGGCTGTAATGAGCGCACGGACATGAGGAGTACAAACTAAACGGTCTTTAAGAATAAATCCACTAGCGTATCTTTTTACAGCAGATTTACTTCACAAATAAATAACAGTCATGAACTAATTATGATATCAATGACAATAACCAGTACTAAAATTATTTAGTAAATTACTTTTCGCGCCATCAGTTGCACACACGTTTAAGTTCCGAGGATATTCCTGTTCTTTTGACCAGTTCATTGAGCTGAGTTGGTGAGTCAAGAACAGTTGCAATTGTACCAGTCCAATTAGCAAATGAATCGCTCAGTGTTATACATGAACCAATTAAGCAGCTTGATTGGAAAGAACCAATTCGTTCAAGAACTGGACATCACTATCCTATCTCAGAATGGGGGGGGGGGGGGTTGTTCAGCTCAAAATAACGAGGAACGACATGTTTTTTTATGGAATGTAGTGGGGTAAAAACGTCTCGGTTACGTATGTAACCCTCGTTCCCTGAGGAGGGAACGGAGACGTACGTTAGTGACTAACGAATGGGGGTTTCGTTTAGAAGCCAATCATCTTCGAGTATTCAACAGCGCCCAATGGCAGTGCCAATGCCATGGGCATGCGGAATTTGCATGCGTAACTCCGCCCCACCTCGTGGGTATATAAGGAAGTACGCTGGCAACATCGCATTATGTTACTGCTGCAGGAGCCAAGACTGAACTCCGCGTTCCAGGCAGCACAGCTGACGTGGCAAGGAAACGTACGTCTCCGTTCCCTCCTCAGGGAACGAGGGTTACATACGTAACCGAGACGTTCCCTTTCGTTCAGTCACTACGACGTACGTTAGTGACTAACGAATGGGGGATCCTATACAACAACGCCACTCAGCTGTCATCCAGTGCCCTGCGTAAGTGTGAGTACCCTGTCGTAAGACTAGTACGGACGAAGGACTCCCACTTATCACAGGATTACCAAGGTACACTGGGAAGCATATCCCAGTGAGGGAATGCCAAGATGCCTACCCGTGGGGAGGACTTAGAGAATACAAATATGACCCGCTAAGGGCTGCATATGGAAGATCTCTAGAGTACCAGCCGAAGGTGGATTTTTAACCCTAGGGGCGGCAGGGACTTGCCAAGGGAAAGACACCTGCTCGCTGAGGAGGCTTACGGTGGAAATACTCGTGTGGGGGTCGCCGAAGGGGAACCATGCACACGGAGCACCTGGCCGGACATGAGGGTCTGGGCTCGAAAGGGCAGACTGAACTGATGTCGGCGTAAGCAGTGCTGGAGGAGCTCAGGGCTCTCGGGGAGCTCACCTGAGGAAAATATCGCACGTATCCAGTCCTGGGAGTGGAATGGCGAGCAAGCGAAGACACCTGAGCCTGGTCCATTACCGGCCACCCGTAGGGGCGAGTACATAGTCGGACACTGGCTCCACTCTGAGATTGTAGAATCTGGCGAATGTGTTGGGTGTCGCCCAGCCTGCAGCTCTGCAGATGTCTGTTAGCGAGGCGCCATGCGCTAGAGCCCAAGAGGAGGCCACACTCCGGGTGGAGTGTGCCCTCACACCAAGGGGACATGGTCGGCCTTGCTGCTGGTAAGCCAAAACAATGGTGTCCACTATCCAGTGAGACAACCTCTGCTTTGAGAGAGCACTTCCCTTCCGCTCTCCACCATAACAGACAAAGAGCTGGTCTGAGGTCCTGAAACACTGCGTCATGTCTACGTAGGCGCGGAGAGCGCGTACTGGACAGAGCAATGCCAAGGCTGGGTCTGCCTCCTCCAAAGGCAGCGCTTGCAGGTTCACCACCTAATCTCGGAACGGAGTGGTGGGAACCTTGGGCACATATCCGGGCCGGGGTCTCAGGATCACGTGAGAGTTAGCCGGCCCGAACTCAAGGCACGCTTCGTCAACCGAAAATGCTTGCAGGTCCCCGACCCTCTAAGCGAGGCCAATGCGGTCAGCAGAGCCGTCTTCATAGACAAGAACTTAATCTCAGCCGACCGCAAAGGCTCAAAGGGAGGCCTCTGCAGAGCACTTAAGACTACTGAGAGGTCCCAAGAGGGAACGAGAGGAGAGCGAGGAGGATTCAGTCTCCTCGCCCCCCTCAGGAACCTGATGATCAGGTCGTGCTGCTACTTACCTTTTTGTCTCCCAGGAGATCGTGGTAGGCAGATATTGCGGCCACGTACACTTAAGGGTGGAAGGAGACAGCCTTCGTCCCACCCCCTCCTGGAGAAACGAAGCACAGACCCGATCGGGCATTTCCAGGGGTCTTCCTGGCGGGAAGAGCACCATGTGACGAAGAGGTCCCACTTCAACGCATAGAGGTGTCGTGTAGACTCTGCCCTAGCGGAAGTGATGGTAGCGACCACCGCAGGTGGAGGGCTACTCAAACCAGCCGCGTCCCGTCCAGGAGCCACACGTGGAGCTTCCAGAACGCTGGACGCGGGTGCCAAAAGGTGCCCCGTCTCTGAGTGAGGAGTCTCAGAGGAATAGGCCAGGGAGGGGCTGTCGCAAGGAGTAGCAGTTCAGAGAACCAGGTCCGGCCGTGCCAACGGGGCGACCAAAATGACCTGCTCCTTGTCCTCCCTGATCTTGCACAGTACCTGTGCGAGAAGGCTCACTGGGGGAAACGCATAATTGCGTAGCCCCGACGACCAGCTGTGCGCCAGTGCATCCGTGCCGACCATAGGTCAGGGAATAATACAGGGAGCAATGGGAAGAGTCCTGGGAGGCAACAGGACTACCTGTGCGTCGCCGAACCGTTCCCATATCAGCTGGACCGTCTGGGGATGGAGTCTCCATTCTCCAGGAAGTGGCTGAAGCCGTGAGCTCGTAGGCTGCACGGTTCAGGACTCCCGGGATGTGGACAGCATGAAGGGACCTCAGATGCTTCTGACTCCAAAAAACGAGATGGCGGGCGAGTTGAGACATACGGCGGGAGCGTAGACCGCCCGGCCGTGTCGTCTGTCCTGACTAGTACATGTTGACCCTTCAGCAACGCTCGGAAGCGGTGCAGGGCGAACCGTACTGCCAGCAACTCGAGGCAATTGACATGCAGAAGGCGCTGGGGTCCTATCCAGGAGCCCGTGGCTGCTTGTCCATTGCACATGGCACCCCAGCCCGTGGATGATGCATCTGTTGATACAACAAGATGCCTGGAAACTCGTTCTAAGGACACTCCGGTCCGTAGAAAACTGAGGTTCGACCACGGGGAGAGAGTCTGTAAGCAGGCCCGAGTCACTTGTACCCGGAGCGTGCCAGACCGCCATGCCCATCTCGGCACTCGATCGCGTAGCCCGTGCTGAAGCGGTCTCATATGAAGCAATCCGAGCGGCGTTACCGCGGCTGCAGATGCCATATGCCCCAAGAGCCTCTGAAACTGTTTCAGTGGAACCGCACTCTTGCCCTCGACTTGTCGAAGGGAAGTCAGCAGAGACTGCGCGCGCTCGCTCGAAAGCTGCGCGCACATGGCGACCGAGTCGATCCATACCGAGAAAAGAGATCCTCTGCGCGGGGCAAAGTTTGCTCTTCTCCCAGTTGACCCGAAGGCCCAGACGGGCTAGGTGATGGAGCACCAAATCTCTGTGTCCGCAAACCTGCTCTCGAGAGTGACCCAGTATGAGCCAGTCGTCGAGGTAATTCAGGATGCGAACCCCGTGCTGCCGAAGGGGCGCAAGGGCTGCCTCGGCAATCTTCATAAAGACGCGAGGGGACAGAGATAGCCCGAATGGTAGAACTGCGTACTGATATGCCCGCCCCTCGAAAGCAAACCGTAGGAACGGTCTGTGTCGAGGTAGAATGGAGACATGGAAGTAGGCGTCCTTCAGGTCGATCGCTGCAACCAATCGTCTGGACGAACGCATTCGAAAAGGCGTTTCGCTGTCAACATCTTGAACGGAAACCGGTGGAGGTAACGGTTCAAGACGCGCAGGTCCAGGATCGGTCAAGCCCACCGGTTTTTTTGGGTACAATGAAGTACGGGCTGTAAAACCCGGAATTCACCTCGGCTGGAGGGACAGGTTCGATCGCACCCTTCGCCAGTAGGGTGGCAACCTCCGCTCGCATGACGGGGGCATTAGCCCCGATCATAGTGGAACGGACTCCCCGGAAGCAGGGAGGAACCTGCGCGAACTGAATCGCGTAGCCGCACCTGACTGTCTTTCGCGACCCAGCGGGACAGCCCTGGAATCTGAAGCCAGGCTCCCAGGAACTGCACCAGCGGGGTCAATCGGACTACAGGTGTACCCGGAGTGGGGCAGTGATGCAGCGTTACCGACCCGGACAAGGGAGGCTGTTGGGCGTCCCGGTGTGGGGGTGCGGTTAACGGCTGCGTCCTGACAGAGGAGACCAGGGAAGGACGCGCGTTCCACTGGGGTCTGCTCTGCCAGGAGGCTGGCGACAGAGAGGGATGCGAGTGGCGGGACCCGTGGGTGGCGCGCACTGTCATCACCGGTCTCTGGGTCCTCAGAGACAGGAACATGAGTTCTTCCCAAGCGCTGCTAGCCCGGGGGCCAGCAGCGGAAGGATTTTCCCCCGGCCCTCCACCGGGGGAAGGAGAGGCCCTGCTACCATCCCCTGGGAAGAACTGGAACCCATCTCTGAGTTGTCCACCTCCAGCGTGGCGTTTAACCAGTCTGGGGAGCGGACTGGGCGACATCCTCAACCACCTCCACAGCGCGGCCCAGTTTAAGGCTGCTGCTGGGGCCGGGCGGGAAGAGGGAGGGCGCCCTCGGCGGCGAGCGGACTGAGGCGACTGAGCCGGCGGCTGGTGCAGCAGCTGGCCGCCGGGGCAGTACGTGTTACAGCCTCAGTCTGCTCTGGGGCGGCCGAGAACTGTTGGGCGCAGTTCCCAGCCGCGCCGCCGAAGAGGCCAGCCTGGGATATGGGTGAGTTGAGGGGGCGGGCCCACTCAACGTCCTCCAAATCACCAGGTAAGGCCAGGTGTTCTCCCGGACCACAGCTGTGGACATCTCCCGACCCAGGGAGCGTGTGGCCACCTTCACCGCCCGGGGGCGGGATCAGTCGCGGCACGCAGCTCAATGAAGAGCCCTGGGTCGGCTCCACCCTTGTGCATGTGCAACGGGGCGGCGGCCTGCCCGTAGCTCTGCAGGACCACGCCACCGAAGTAGACGAGCCCACAGGCTTTGGGAGGGTGCTTAGGACAGCCACACCACGCCACGTCAAGCCCTCTGTGGACACCGTAGTGCGCAACAGAGAGTTCAACAGTGGGGGTGAGGGGGCCCCAGTGTACCCTAGGCCGCGGCCCCATCAAGGGCAGAGAAGGCGGAGGAGGCCACCAAACGATCGCGGGAAGCACGGGGACTTCCAGGACCGCGTGATCTCCTCATGCACCTCGGGAGCGAAAGGCATTGGGGGCGGGGCCCAACAGCTGTCGGGTGCCGTCCCCAAAAACCAATCGTGCAACCACGAGCACTCGCGACTGGGCGGAGTTCCACACCAGCGCGAGACTCGCGGCTGCCCGAGATAACATGGCTGTCAACCTTAGGTCGGATCAGGCAGCGCTGACACACCCGGAGGCGGAGCACAACTCCTAATCGTCATCCCCAAAGGACTCCAGCCCACCTTGGGATGCGGCGATCGACATCTCACTGCTATCTGGAGCGTGGACGAAACGAACGAGGCGTCAGAGACGGGCCGCTGTTTCAGTCCAACACTCGCGGGTTTAAGCAATGTGCGAGAGGGGGCGTGGCCCGAGGAATGATCGTCGGGGTTCTTAATACCACGGCACCGCACTCAGGTCACCCTGGCCACCAGCCAAAGTACCACCTCACTCGGAGACGGTAGATTGGGGTGTGGCAGAGGGGACTCTCTCTCCTCACGGAGATCACTGAGTCTCGACCGCAACATCGCGATGGTCACGTTCCCGCAGTGGGAACATGACGCATCCACAAACACTGCCCGAACGTGCTGAAGCCCAAACACATCGAGCAGTGAATGTGCCCATAGACAGCAACGGAGATCGATCGCACCCGGAAGTGCACGGGCGAACCGTCTTGAAAAAGACGTGCCACGCGCAAGCTCTTTTTGTGAGAGGAAAGCTCTGCAGAGTGCCGAAGCGCCCAGGGAAACACACACACAGCTGTTGCAGATCACTGCACAGATCAGCAGGCAGGCAGCATGAGATCGCTGGAACGCGCCGTAACACCAACACCCTGGAGAACCGCTGGTCTCGAAGACTGAAGAGAAGACTTCAGAATTCAGGCTTGTAGGAGTGAAGAGATCCTCTTGGCTCCAAAGCAAAAACATAATGCGATGTTGCCAGCGTACTTCCTTATATACCCACGAGGTGGGGCGGAGTTACGCATGCAAATTCCACATGCCCATGGCATTGGCACTGCCATTGGGCGCTGTTGAATACTCGAAGATGATTGGCTTCTAAGCGAAACCCCCATTCGTTAGTCACTAATGTACGTCGTAGTGACTGAACGAAAGGGAACTACGATATTATGCTTCGGAATTATAGTGAAGTAAAAGTTTCCCAAAATAAAACTACTCTGATAAAGTACGGATACTTGTAAAATGTACTTGAGTACAGTAATGAAGTAGAAATATGTGTTCATGATACATATTGTTTCTGTTGTATACACTTTGGGGTCCAACAAGGACAAACCTGTCATTGCAAAGACATGCAAATTTTCTGGTAATCATTGGCTGTGCTTCGAAGGGCAGCAGATGGGGTCAAAGTTGAAATTGTTTGAATTCCATGTTACAATGCTTGACTGACAACATGGCGCTTGAGGTAATGTTGTAATTGATGGTTTGATCTACAGTTTAATTCATTGAGCCATCTTGAGTTGCGAGTCATGCGAAAGGCCTTTACACAAGTGCCTGCCAGTCTCTGTACAACAGACAGTTCCATCAGTCCTTTGAAAGATTAGGCCATTCTCACTTCACCTTCTAAAGTTCAGCTTTTGGTTTTTGCCAATCTCGTTAACTGTCAAACCTGAAATGTGAGAAAATTGCCTTCAGTTACAGTTTTTTGAGTTTAACCCGAAGACATTCTTCTTTAATCTGTTTTGTCAGGACACGTGAGGCTGCTGGAGTTGCTGATCCATATCTCTGACAGACTTCACTGTGCTGCTTTGAAGTTAGATGAAATGCAGTTTCAATAGTCTTCTCATGAGGAGGAATAATGAATTCCTTTATTATGATCTGATATGTCTATAAATTGGCCAGTGAAATAATGAAACATATGTGAGAGCCAAAACACTAACACACTTTGCAAAAGTCTTTGCATTCTAAGAAACCGGCTGTATTTCTCTGTTGCTCAAGTTATTTCTCTGCTCAGATTCGCTCGAGTGAATTATTTATTTATTATTTTCAAATAAATGGTTACTCATCTCTTGCATTCCCTAACAAACAAACCCCTAAGCTTAGCAGGGACCTGAGCCATATCTAGGGACCAAAATATCACGGGCTGTTTTCCAAAACTCAGTAAGCCTTGTAAGGGAGCATCCTAACTAAAATAGAAATTCAGCACTTGAGACTCAACACACACGATTTCAAAAGATTTTGTTATTAGCATGTTGCTGAGCTAACAATGCAACGCCAAATACCCTTTCAACTTATGTCAGTTCACTTGACGGCCATATTTGCGATGACTATTTTGGGCATGCAAGACCAGTTCCTCTCTACTTAAATGGAAAAATATAGATTTCAAAAACTTCGAAACTCACATTTAAATAACAAATCAGCAACAATATCAGAAATAAATTCACCTATAATGCCATTTTTTGATGCTCAAATCCTTTTGTCCTTCCTATGAAAAGTATGGTAGGTATTTTGAATAAGTGAAAAGTATGTTCTATATAGTATGAATGTGTGTAGTATAAATATAATCTGGACATACTACATTCGCCACCTACCAGCGTCAGTTACATCACTTCACCTCCATTCAAAAATCCTCTCCCGTGGCCTCATGGGATAGTAAAGTGTCCGTCGTATGTACACTTTAGCATCTCACCAGAAGTAGTAGGTTATCTGGGGATTTTTGCCTACATTTTTATGAGTACTGTGAATTCAGACATACTACTTTTGTCACATACTGTTTTTCCAACACATTCTCACTCCCAATTCGTCACATATTGACTCTTGGTCAGGACTCCTTTGGCATCACTTTTTAACGCACAGGGTACCCCTTTATCGTCATTTTCTGATGCGCAGGGTACTCCATTGATTTCAATGACATACCTTTGGTGTCATACACAGACGTGTTGGGCATATCGTCATAATGAAATTATATATTTTCTTATGATTTTGCCATTAGGACATGTTGGAGTGTGAACCTCAATTTAATCAGCCATCATACTTTTATTTAATATTTACGCTAGTTAGACAGATTTGAACATGTTCCCCCACCCCATCCCATCCCTAAACCAATTCATGAATTATATGATATAAAACGCAGAATATACCAAGCAGATACAACTGTAGGCACAATTTTTTCAAAAAGTACAAATATTCCAAGTGTTCCAAGGCCAAACGATTGATTTGTGTGAAGAAAATCCCCAAAAGCGATCAGCGTCTCCATCCGCCGAACACTTTCAAAAATTGCCGCCCGAAGAAACGTTACATCAGATTTCATAGTGAAATTGCATTGGCTCTCGCATGTCTCGTGACCAGTTGCATCATGCTCAAGAGTCGGGTGTATCTTTTGAATGAGATTTGACTGAGTGGAGTGTGTGTGTTCACAAAGCGGCGGGATCATAATTTCAGCGATTTAAAACATTAAGATCAACTCTGTTCTTCCCATGAAGATATCGTAAGACTTCAGAAGACTTGGAATGCACCATGAGTTAACAATTGTATACTGTTTTGGTCAGTTTTTGCAAAAAATACCTGTGACTGTACTTTAATTGTGGGTAGGTTTAGGGTAGGAGTGGGTTAGTTGCTAGTAGTCTGTAAATATTCATAAAATCATGTCTACTTTTACAAATGCAAAGAATTAAATGCATCTTGATCTGACGCATTGGGCCAAAAATGTAAATCAATGGAGCACCCATCGCGTCGAAAAATTACACTAAAGGGGTACCCTGTGCGTTAAAAAGTTACGCCCAGGGGTCCTGACCAAGCGTCAATATGTGGCTAGTTGGAAGTGAAAACGTGTCGGTTTTTCGCCTACTATATAGAAATGGAAGTATGCGGTTTCAGGTGCAGCTTTGTTGATAGTCTACATTTGATAACATGCTGTATATACCACATTTTTATCTGGATAATGTGTTTTTCACATTCTTTGCTCATCTTCAAAACCATTTCCTGTTTTAATTAGACATTTGGAAAAAAGCTATTTTAAAGTTGTTTGCTACACACAACAGATGCTTTTCAGATGAAGTTCTCTTTAACAGATATCTTGGAGGCGTACATATGCTGTCTGGGTATTAAACTTAGCACATTGTAGCGTACTTTTAAAAAGAGTACAAAAATAATACATTTAAACTCATACATAATACATTTCATTTGGTAGTTAAGGAGATTTCCCCCCTCTATATGTAAATTGCTTTGAGTACCCAGAAAAGCGCTGTATTAATTATTATTATAAAAAAAAAAAAAAAAAAAAATATATATATATATATATATATATATATATATATATATATATATATATATATATATATATATATTTTATATATATATATATATATATATATATATATATATATATATATATATATATATATATATATATATATATATATATATATATATATATAGTGAAATTCTCCCAGTTTATCGACCATTTTGGATGTTTTTATTTTAGTTTTTTTAGTTTTTTTGCAGAGCATGATTGAATGCATTCTGAGTTTCTTCTTCTCCACAAATGATACATGCAATTCTGCCTCAACATTTGTCTAGAACATCACCTCTCTATTTCTCTCAGTGGAATATTTCAGAAAAGTCTCTGAAATGATCAGACACACACTCAACCTCTCTGATGAGTCTCACTAAGGAAACACACTCTGATTGGCTTCCCCTCTTGACTCCGTACCTCATGTCTCTTCTCTGTAGGGAATGACAGATGTCTGTTCTCCAGCTGTTGCAGAGGTTTATGATACTCTCTCCTCCACAGCAGCTGCTGTCCGTCTACTCTCATCTTTATTCCTGCTGGCTGTGTGCTGTCAGTGTCAAAGCAGAGCACAGATTCACAGCAAATACATGAAATGCCAATGCTTCCTGTCAAAAGCCCAGCACATACTACAAGACAGAAGCTTGTCACCCTTTCATGTTTTAAAATGTCATGTAGCTCCCCGTTTCAGCACAGGTCAGCTCTTACCGCAGTTATGAAAATGTAATTTTAAAAAGTATGCATGGAAACCAGTGGAATGGGGAAAGAGATGATATTAGTTCCCATACATTACATTACATACACAAAAAATGCACAAATATATCTAAAAAAAAAAATACACAATACTGCAGTGGTCTGCAGTGGTCAATATATATTTGTGTGTGTGTGTGTGTGTGTGTGTGTGTGAATGGGCTTTTGCATTTTTAAAAGCGTTTTTAATATATTTTTAGGTTACACTTTAGACTTGGGAACACATATTCACTATTAAAGGGATAGTTCACCCAAAAATGAAAATTAACTCATGATTTACTCACCCTCAAGCCATCACAGGTGTATATGACTTTCTTCTTTGAGCCAAACACAATCTGAGTTATATTAAAAAACACCAGTCACAAATTAGAAGTCTAAAATGAGAATTTTTAAGAGAAATGTCAGAGGATTTCAATATAAGTGAAGAGGAGCTTGAGTTTGGGCCATAACCACCATAGGCATTGAGGGGGACAATAATTGGAAATGGTCAACTTGTCCCCCCCAATATATGATATTTATTGATGCTGCTCTCCATTACACACCATTAAGTGTGTTGTTAGGATGGTAGAAATATAAAAAGAAAATTTTTTAGGCTGGTCTGATTCAGCGGTCTAACAGCATCATCAATATCAAAATGATGGCCAATCAGATCAAAGAAGGCGTGTTCACTGAAAATGAGTGTGAACTCCAATGCCACACTTGTAGTTTTTACAGTGAAAGAGCGTGTGTGTGAGAATATATAAGTAGCTAAATATTTCATATTTGACAACTGTTTTACGATGGATACGTTTAACCACCCACAGTAACATAAAGTGATGCAAACTGCGCAACTTTTTTTATGTAATTTCGCCATTTTGAATTGAAAATATGCTACAATTTAATTGATGATGTCATTCATAACTGAATGTGACTAGACAAGAATGTTTAATTTTTTTTTATTTTACTTTTTTGACCTATTAGACACAAACAAAAGTGAATGTGTGCATATTTTTAAATATTTAAATATTATTTACAACAAGTTTAAATGGATTACTTTACAATTATATAGGCTACAATTAGACCTGGAACTTCTTTTACCATTCTTATTCTTTATTAATCCTTTAATTATTTAATTTCTTTAAATAGACCAACCAAGAAAAAAAATGTTCAAGACATGGTAATGGCCTTGGCTTACGCTACTCCTACATCCTACATCATGCGTCGTGTCAGAGGTCACTCTTCCGCCAGAACTAAACTTGCATACGGCCTATACCAGAAGCCAGTGATAAAGTGATAAATATGGATATATTTATTATGGCTTCACTTCAGAAGGCCTTTATTAACCATAAGCAAAGAGTAGATTTATTGTAAATAATAAAATAAAACAAACATAAACAAAACACCTGCGAGGGGGAAAACCAAACTTGAAATAAACTTAAACATCAGGAGAGGTAAACTGGAAACACGACAGGGAGCAGACGACATCCAACAATGATCCAACACAGGACTGCAGACATAAGGAGACTATAAAGGTTACAAACAAGGCAGGAAATGAGGGAGAACAGGTGGGGCAAATAAGCCAATAATCAGATAACAAGAGGGGTGGGGTTAGACAATATACAGGAGACATGACATCACAAGCACATGCACCAAAATGACAAATACAAGACGTGCTTTAACAAAACAAGATAGACATGTGGCACACACAAACTTGAGGGTGAGCAAATTATGGGATAATTTTCATTTTTGGGTGAACTAACCCTTTAAGTACGACTTTTGTCTCAATAAACTCCTAATTACTGCTTATTAATAGTTAGTCAGGTATTTGTTTAGTGTAGGTATTGGGTAGGATTATGGGATGTAATATGGTCATGTAGAATAAGGCATTAATATGTGCTTTATGAGTACTAATAAACAGGCAATATGCTTGTAATCAGTGTTGGGCACGTTACTTTAAAAAAGTAATTAGTTATAGTTACTATTTACTTTTTACAAATAGTAACTGAGTTAGTAACTGAGTTACATCATTATAAAAGTAACTAATTACCAGGGAAAGTAACTACTGTGTTACTTTTTTTTTTCAAATGTTCAAATATGTCAAATAACTTGGATTCCCCCAATATTAGATATGTTAAATGAATGAATTGGACACTAAATTATAAATTATAAAACATTGTACATTAATGTACACTATTGTAATGTTGCTGTGGGACAATGTGAGAGACACCAATCAAATTCAATACATTATTGTAAATATTATCAGTAGACCTATTATAGTGTAAATATTGTGTGAATATTATCAGTACTATAGGCTACTACTCCTTTGGTAGTGGAGCTCACTTGGGTTTTTAGCCACTAATTTTGTGGCGGCATGTGATGATGATGATGTGAGGCGCTTCATTAGATTAGAATTACTTGCCACCGACGTGGAGAGACTCTTTCTTCCTGGGCATAAGTTGCACGTTACAGAAATATTCTTACCTTTCACCTCAACGAGGGAAAAGTAGCGCTTATACTTCCAGTTAGCGAAAGCTACCTTTGAAGTCGTTGGACTTGCCATTGCTGACTGTGCATATGCGTGTGCGTCATAGGTGTGTGTGTGTGTGTGTGAACCATAGACCATAAAAAAATGGGTGTGAACTCAACCTATCAACCTCAACCTTGTTTCCCACCCACCAATCATCATCAGTTATGTCTCTGGTACCACCCCACCCACCCCCCAACACGCATGGCTGGCGCGCGCGGCCACATGCGCACACACACACACACACACACGTTGCAGGTCCGACTGACAGAAAGCCTGTTCGGATGAAAACTGCTTCAGTGAGCTCAATTATAGTAACGCCACATTTTTTTTCTCAGTAACGTTAACGCCGTTTTAACGGGAGAAACAGTAATTTGTTTGATTACTCGTTACTGAAAAAAATAATTCTGTTAGTAACGCCGTTTATCTATAACGCCGTTATTCCCATCACTGCTTGTAATATGCAAGCTAATAAGCAATATGTTTAATAGCTAACAAGTTAATAGTGAGAATTGGTCCCCAATATAAAATGTTATGCATTAAACAGTTGTTAAATAACAGTCGTTCTGTGATGATTCCCAGATATAATCATTGACACACTGACAGTAAGGATGGATAGTGTTTGTGATGCCCAGTTTGTCAGCGTCAGATCGCGTCGTGTTTCACACAAGCATGGGTCCGCCTCTCCATAAATCTAGAAATCCTCCCGTAATAAATGATTGCTGCACACAAACATTTCAAAGGTGTCAGCAATTGACTGAAAGCTTGTCGCTCCGTCAGCATTGAGGGAGAGCACCATATTTTTGCACCATGCATGCAAACACTTGCGACCTATGTGGGGTGTAAAGTATTTGAAGTACCTGTCAAAGGAAAAGGTCATGTGGCATCATGAATAATTATAAGACTGTGCTTTCACATAGGACAAGGCTGTGCAGCCTCATGAATAAGTATGAGACACTGCTGACATACAGTAGACAAGCACATATACATTCTGTGATTTTGTTAATTTTTGAAATCTCTGGCCAGATATGGAGTTTAACCAATAACATCAGGGCATCCAGGCGTATGACACCACTACATCTACAATACAGCCACTCACTAACCTCCAACAATACAGTGGTTATATATGTGAACGCACCATTAAAGGTTTAATGGCAGTGAGGGACTGTATTATAGACATCATTAGGGCCAAAAGTGAGTGTACTTGTGCAGGGCAGGGTCAGTCGCGTTTCTACTGTCACTTCCAGATCGGGCCTTGATCGGGCCTTGTTGGGGGCCAACGGCCAGGGGTTTCTGAACAAAGGCAAAGTTTAAGAGTCAGGAGACGGTCAGCACCGCTGCTCATTTCCCATGTTATCAAGCTACCAGCAAACTTCAACATTTAATACATTTTAAACTATTGTCAGCTCAAAACTCACTTTCATACACCAGCTAGTGTTTGAAATAACTTGCGATCCGATGGGGATTCTGATCGCCGTATGAGGCAGACTTACAGATAAGGCATAACATTATGATGGTGAATAACACAGTTTGTCTCTTTATCACAGCACCTGTTAGTGGGTGGGATATATTAGGCAGCAAAGGAAAATGTTGTCCTCAAAGTTGATGTGTTAGAAGCAGGAACAATGGGCAAGCGTAAAGATTTGTGATGGCTAGACGACTGGATCAGAGCATCTCCAAAACTGCAGCTCTTGTGGGGTGTTCCTGGTCTGCAGTGGTCAGTATCTATCAAAAGTGCTCCAAGGAAGGAGCAGGGGTGAACTGTCAACAGGGTCATAGGGCTGTCAAAATTCCTCAAAAATGACGTTCGAATATTCCCTCTAAAAAAAGCACGAATATTCGAACTATTCGAACATCTGGTTGCGCATTTTATCAATGACGCGCATTACGTCAATAACAGGACAAATGAATACAAAGAGACATAACTACTTATATAGGTAGTCTATTTAAGTTTAAACATATTTGACAACGTATTACCTACACAAAAACAAGTAAATCAACTAATGGCTAAAGACCGCAGACCTCACTCTCTCGCCCTCACGCTCTCTGCGTATAACGGCTTAAATGAACACACACATTTTGAGGCTGATCAAGAGTTTTGTGCAAGCAATTTAAGGTCGCGACTCTTGTCCCAAATATAGCAGGCTTCATTCAGTGATTGAAACAAATATTAATATAAGTTTTACAGCATATTATTGAACGCTCCGAGCGAGCTGTGCTGTGCTAAACATGGAACTTTTCCTTGACATGAAACAGAAAATAATCAAACCAGTGGAAGCCGTGCATTTATCCTTCAATCATGCAATATCTATTCAGTCAGTACCTCGGCTCCATTGCTTGACAGAACTCCCTGAAGCCGCCCCATCCACGACACTGATCGCTCTCACGTCCTTACAAATGAACAAAATTAATTTCTCCGTTATGGCCTCGCATGTTGCAGACAGAGAGCTTGTGGCGGGCGATGCAAAGTAAGGGTGGTCCAGTTTGCACATACAAATTAGTTGCTTATATTTACAAAACGAGCCTACAAAAGCATAAAAAGCCCGTTTATTAAAGAAAAGTTCACGAAACTAAGTGAAAACTCACTAAAGTGTTTAGTGAAATTAGGAAACATTTAGATATCATAAATTGAGTTGTATAAGTTAACGTTACATTTCTACATACATTTTGTTCTCATGTCACAAGTAATATCAAGGTTTATTTTGATCTGTTTTACATGATTCTTTTGTGGTGTGTTTTTCGGTGAAGTGTGCTAAAATTAATGTGTACATTAGCCCACTTCTTCTCGACGCTTTTCCTGATAGTTTATAGAACAATTACTCCGAGTCGCCATCTGTCGTTTCAAAGAAAAGCAGAACGGCGAGCGCGTCAAGTATAAACACCTCGTCCGTTTGGGGAGGAGTGCGCGCAGTCAGCGGAGGCTCGCGCTGCGGAGACAGGCCATAGTAAACAAGGCTTCAGGCGCTAGCGCCCACTCGCAAAGCAGACAGCCACGCCTCTACTACCGCGGGCGTTTTTTTCCCCACATTTCTTTATTTATTCGAATATTAATTTTCACCTTCGAAATTAGTTTTTTAAAAACTATTTGAATATATATTCGAATTTAGAATATTCGTTGACAGCCCTACAGGGTCATGGGTGGCCAAGACTCAATGATGCACGTGGGGAGCGAAGGCTGGCCCGTGTGGTCCGATCAAACAGACGAGCTACTGTAGCTCAAATTGCTCAATGCTGGTTCTGATAGAAAGGTGTCAGAATACACATCCAATCCAGTGTGATGCTTTGGGCAATGTTCTGCTGGGAAACCTTGGGTCCTGCCATCCGTGGATGTTACTTTGATACGTACCACCAACCTTAGCATTGTTGCAGACCATGTACACCCTTTCATGGAAACGGTGTTCCCTGGTGGCTGTGGCCTCTTTCAGCAGGATAATGTGCCCTGCCACAAAGCAAAAATGGTTCAGGAATGGTTTGATGAGCTCAACAATGAGTTTGAGGTGTTGACTTGGCCTCCAAATCCTTCAGCTCTCAAATCCAATCGAGCATCTGTGGGATGTGCTGAACAAACACATCCAATCTATGGAAGCCCCACCTCACAACTTACAGGACTTAAATGATCTGCTGCTAATATCTTGGTGCCAGATACCACAGTACACCTCCAGGGGTCTAGTGGGGTCCATGCCTTGGTGGGTCAGGGCTGTTTTGGCAGCAAAAGGGGGACAAACACAATATTAGGAAGGTGGTCATAATGTTATGCCTGTCTGGTGTATATTTATATGTGATGCTAAAGGCTACGTATGATAACCATAGTGATAAGGCAAAAGGAGTCGGAATGCGCACAGGATAATTTTGAGCAACAGGCAAAACAACTGAAAACAAGGTTTTCACAAAAATGACTTCATTAAGCCGCGTTTAAAGATCCCATTGCTTCAAGTAGCAATTCAACTTCTAAAAGTATCTTTATTTGTACGTTTTTCGGAGAGGAGTACCTTTCCTTTGTCCATTAAATGATCTCACTCTCACTGATTGCCAGATCCAAAGTGTGTGCACAAAGACAGCGCGCAATCCTGATATACACACATACACAAAATTATAGTAATTCAAAATAGTATTTTCTCAAAATTTGCTGACTCTGTCGACTTCAAACAGGTAATTTTTGTCAGATTCAAACTATTTTAATAGAGAATAAAAATAACTAACTAATTTTAGAAAATTTGCTCGTTGCGACTCATTTTACACATATGTTTATGGAAAATACCAGAGACTGCTTGAAGATTAGACAAATCATATATGATTATAATTGTGTATATATTTGGTTTCATGTTTCATCTGTCTTTTTCCCTGTGCCTTTGTTGATACCGGACTAATCCATCCACATGTATGTCATAAAAAACATGTCCTCCGGTTAACTTGTTTAACTCATAACTCCTGTTTTCTACTTGTGAGCTCCCTCTGTTGTTCTGACTGAAGGGATATAACAGTAGTTAGATGGGAGAGATCACTCAAATGCGTAATATTGTGGAAGATTAATAGAAATGCTCAGTCTTTCTTTCTAAAGAAATGTGAAGTAAACATGATGTGCACTCCTGGCACAAGTTAGTAAATTACTGTCACTGTAACATTTTTTTATTGTAAAACATCGGTCAGATATCAATGCTGGAATCTTAAGTCTTTAAGTAAAGACCAAACGTTGGCTTCATTTTGTGATGTAGCTAGTTTTCACGTTGTTTGCCCTGGGTCGCACTGGCCCGACAGTGGAAAAGCTGCTATTGTGTGAATGACATGGAGTCCCAGGCATCTGCGAAGAACAGCTTCAGTTACAAGGAGAGCAGGACACAGCTTGCAGACACAGTTTGTCACACAAGCCTTAATGCCATGTGTTACAAGATGCCAAAGGTGAGAAAAGAGATGAAGACAGATGTCACGTCCTATCAGGGATCTCCTGTACAACATCAGCATCAGTATAAGCTAGAGAGACACAAAATTAAGATTAATGCAGTGTTAATGTCATCTATTACATTTAATTCTGTCTCAGTGGAGACTCACACTAGTGTCTATCTGATTTTTATTCCTGTTAGCAGCCTTCCTCCTGTCATACTGAAGGGAAAGTGAGCCAGTGGAAGGCTTAAATGGTGTCTCTCCTGCCGTGAGGGGACAGCGGTTTAAAAACTGTCATTCACTACACTTTGAATTAGGGGAGCAGGTCTCTGCACCGCGGCACTGCGGCATCATCAGTTGTGCATTACAAATCCCCGCTGTCTTTCACTGTAAGGAATGTTAATGATGTGCATAATTTAAAGAAATCGTTCAGCAAGAAATAAAAAAAAGTAATAATTTACTCACCTTCATGCCGCTCCGTACCGGCATGACTTTCTTTTGTGGAACTAAAAAGACCAAATAAAAAAAATGCAGTCCAAAAGTTTAGGGTCGGTAAGTTGAAAACATATATATATATTTTTTTTTTTCTCTTATACTCAAAAAAATACGGTAACAGCGTTTATTTGTAATATAAATATTTTGTATCATTATACATGACTTCACTGTCACTTTTGAACAATTTGATGTGTCCTTGCTGAATATAAATTTCTGGTAACACTTTACAATAAGGTCTAATTTCTTAACATTAGTTAATGTATTAAATACATGAACTAACAATGAGCAATACTGTTACAGTATTTATTAATCTTTGTTATTGGTAATAGAAATCCAGCTGTTCATTGTTTGTTCATGTTTTATAATGTATTAATAAATGTTGAAATTTACATGAACTACATTAATAAATGCTGTAGAAGTGCAGTTCTAAAGTAAAGTAGTTAACTTATAATGAAACCTTATTGTAAAGAGTTACCAAATTTCCAAATCAATTTTTTTTTTACTGACCTCAAACTTTTGAACAGTAGTGTATTTTTTTTCTGTACATTAAAAGCAGACAAAAAAAGTTGGAAACACTTTATTTTACAGTGTCATTGTTACATATGTTACATGTAATTACTATAGTAATTACCATAAACTATGCATAATTACATGCAACTAACCCTAAACCAAACCCAAATCCTAACCCTATAGTAAGTACAGGTACACTGTAAAATCCAACAGTTGTTCTTACTAAGACTTTTTTAGTAAACTTTACTTAATGTCCAATAATTTGTTGACCTTACTTAAAACAAGTAAGTAATCTGAACTATTTGCATGCTATGCCTTCGTTACTTAGAAAACTCAGGTAAACATTACTTGACTGGTTTGAGTACCATTTGGCCAAAGCAAAAAAACAAACGGGCGGACGGGCGGGCGGCCAAAGTGTTTTTGAGGCAATTTTGTATAGACTTATCACTCATTTCCTCCACTTCTTCTCACCATTATTGTGATTAGTGTTCCCTTTGGTTGGACACTTGGAACTTCATTCATATTATAGTAATTAACTTCCTATTAATGCAGCAATGCAACAAGATATTGATTTCTAAACAAGGGAAGTAATATATATATATATATATATATATACATATATATATATATATATATATATATATATATATATATATATATATATATATACATATATATATATATATATATATATATATATATATATATATATATACATACATATACATATATATATATATATATATATATATATATATATATATACATACATATACATATATATATATATATATATATATATATATATATATATATATATATATATATATATATAGACATATATATGTATGTATGTATGTATATATATATATGTATGTGTATATATATATATATATGTGTATATATATATATATATATATATATATATATATATATATATATATATATATATATATGTATATATATATATGTATATATTTGTCCATTAATGATATATAACATAACTATATTTCATATCAAATAATGACCTTTTAACATTTTTTTGCTAATATTTACGGCATAATCTTTTAATTGAGTTGATATAATCCCTCTATGTTTGTCACAATATCATTTGACCATACTCGAGTGTGTCACACACAGACTTCAACATTCAGCATGCAAAACACAACAATGGTAACAAGGATTTAGATTTTTTTATTTTTTTTACATTTTTATTATTAATATGACCTTTATTATTTTACTTGCTGTCATTATTGGGGTTATACTGAAAAAATACAAATAGTAAAATAAAGCCAAAAATAGTAAAACGAAGCAATTAATTTATTCATGCCACAATGCACTCTGGGAGAACACTTCCTCAGATCCCAGATAGAATTAAGTTGACAAAACTTAAACGGTTTAAGTAAGAACAACTTAATGCAATTAAGTAATGCTTACTTAATTGAATTAAGGCAACAAGTTTGCACAATTTAATTAAGTAAACTGAACTAATTAGTTTTTACAGTGTAGTTTCTTAATTGTACTTAAATTATTAATTACAGTGTAACAGAGACACATTAAAATAGTGGGTTACACTTTATTTTAAGGTGTCATTGGTACAGTGTAATTATATATTTAAGTACTGAGTAATATTAATGAACTACATGTAGTTGCTATAGGGTTAGGGTAGGATTAGGTTTTGGTTGAAGGTTAGCTGAATGTAATTATGCATAATTTACTGTTATTACTAGTACATGTAACATACAGTGCAACTGGAAAGTATTCACAGCGCTTAACTTTTTCCATATTTTGTTATGTTACAGCCTTTTTCCTAAATTGATTAAATTCATTATTTTCCTCAAAATTCTACAAACAATACCCCATAATGACAACGTGAAAGAAGTTTGTTTGAAATCTTTGCAAATTCTTCACCCCAGTCTGAAGTCCAGAGCGCTATGGAGCAGGTTTTCATCAAGGATGTCTCTGTGCATTGCTGCATTCATCTTTCCCTCGATCCTGACTAGTCTCCCAGTTCCTGCCGCTAAAAAACATCCCTACAGCAATATCCTGCCATGACCATGCTTCACTCTAGGGATGGTATTGGCTAGGTGATGAGCGGTGCCTGGTTTCATCAGACCAGAGAATTTTGTTTATCATGGTCTGAGAGCCCTTCGGGTGCCTTTTGGCAAACTCCAGGCGGGCTCTACCATACAGGCCTGATTGGTGGAGTGCTGCAGAGATGGTTGTTCTTCTGGAAGGTTCTCCTTTCTCCACAGAGAAATGCTGGAGCTCTGTCAGAGTGACCATTGGGTTCTTGGTCACCTTCCTGACTAAGGTCATTCTCCCACGATCGCTCAGTTTGGCCAGGTGCCCAGCTCTAGGAAAGGTCCTGGTGGTTCCAAACTTCTTCCATTTACGGATGATGGAGGCCACTGTGCTCACTGGGACCTTCAATGCTGCAGAAATTTTCGGTACCCTTCCCCAGATCTGTGCCTTGATACAATCCTGTCTTGGAGGTCTACAGACAATTCCTTTGACTTCATGGCTTGGTTTGTGCTCTGACATGTGGGACCTTATATAGACAGGTGTGTGCCTTTCCAAATGATGTCCAATCAACTGAATTTACCACAGGTGGACTCCAATCAAGTTGTAGAAACATCCCAATAATGATCAGTGGAATCAGGAGTGCCTGAGCTCAATTTTGAATGTCATGGCAAAGGCTGTGAATACGTATGTAAAAATATTTTTTATTTTTATTTTTATTTTTTATACATTTGCAAAGATTTCAAGCTTCTTTCATGTTGTCATTATGGGGTATTGTTTGAAGAATTTTGTGGGACATAATTAATTTAATCCATTTTGGAATAAGGCTGTAACATAACAAAATGTGGAAAAAGTGAAACGCTGTGAATACTTTCCGGATGCATTGTATGTAACAAGGACACTGTAAAATAAAGTGTTACCAAATAGTGTAACCAAAAGTCCATACTACTGCACTGTACCATATTGCTACCATATTTTTAATGTGACATCTCGTTGTGTTGTTTGTCTTTAGAAGGCTTGAAATGTAGTATAAAAGTTTGACTATTTGTGTGCTTTTATGTTACGTTTTTATCTTATTTCAGAGCTTGATATCCCCCGTCTCCATTCACTTTCATTATATGAAAAAGAGCTGCCAAGTCTCCCTTGTGATCATGCAGAAAGCCATGTGGGTGTAAAATGATGAAAGAATTTAGATTTCTAGGCGCACTATCCCTTCTAAAAATAAGATTTACCTTATTCACCAAATGCAGTATCACCCCTCTTTATATGTTGCTTACTTTAATAGTGATCTGCAGTGAACACAAATCAGACGGTTTGGCCTTTGTGTTTATACCTCCTATAGTTGTAATATGCAAGGCTCTCATTATTTTACCCTAGTCAGTATGTCAGCCAATGTTACACATATTTTCTTTGAATGCATTCTCGAAATGCTAAAGAGGATTTTTTTTCCCCTTGCATTAGCTGTATTTTTCGTGCCACAGGGCACTTACTCTCTTTCTGTCTCCCTCCATCACTGTACTTTTGTTCTGATGCTTTGAAGCTCTATCTAGAGCAGCAGCGCTCCAGTTGAAAGCAGCGTTAGGTGCCTAATCAAGATAACTGTGATATGATACACTGCACAAATTCGCTAAGACACATGAGACCTTTTATAGGCACAAAGCATGTTGTCATATTATCGACTGCCTGTAAGCGTATGGACGCTGTTCTATCACAGAATTATGTATTACGAGACTTGGAAGACAAGTCTGTGCCCTGTGGTACGAAGAATGGATTTCCATTACTGACGATGCTCAGTAGAGAAATATTCAGCAAAAAAAAAACGGTTTATGTATGCCACTTATGGTGCATGAGGCGCTGAAGATGTCTTATTGCTTACAGGCCTGATTCACTTCTTATGCTTTAAAGGGGTCATGTCGTACATTTATTTTTCCCTGAGGTCAGCTTTAGAGATTTTCTGCACTAAACATTATGTTTTAGTTTTTGATCATCATTTTCTGACCCTTAGAATTAAATCGACAATTTTTGTATAATCTGATGTCTTTAAAGGGATAGTTCACCCAAAAATAAAATTTGCCCATGATTTACTCCCCCTCAAGCCATCCTAGGTGTATATGACATTCTTCTTTCAGATGACTAAAATTGGAGTTATATTAAAAAAGTCCTGGCTCTTCCAAGCTTTATAATGGCAATGTTTTCTTTTCTTTTTTTTTAAGTCCATAAAAGTGCATCTATGCATCATATAACTGCTCCACACGGCTCCCGGGGGTTAATAAAGGCCTTCTGAAGCAAAGTGATGCATTTGTATAAGAAAAATATCCATATTTAAAACTTTAGACTAACTTAGTTATAAAATAGCTAACTTCCAGCGGACTGCCGTACGCATCGATTTACGGCGAAAGAGCAACCCTTGACCCTTGAACCCTTGATACATGCGTATTGATGAATGCAGAAACGCAGAGGATAGAGCAAAACAAAACACCGGTCATACACAGAGTCTAAAATTAGAATTTTTAAAGAGAAATGGCGGAGGATTTCAATATAAGAGAAGAGAGGATTGAGTTGGTTGCCTAGCCCAATCCACGAGAGGCGTCAAAGCTTGCAATGCTCCTGTACATTGCGTCAGGGGTTACTCTTTTGCTGTAAGTCGACTTGCGTCCTGCTGACCATCAGAAGCTAGTTATTTTAGTCTATAAAGTTTTAAATGTGGATATTTTTCTTACACAAATGTGCCACTTTGCTTCAGAAGGCCTTTCTTAACCCCCCGGAGCCGTGTGGAGCAGTTATATGATGGATAGATGCACTTTTATGGACTTCATTAACGAAAAACAACTCACTGCCGTTAAGCATGGAAGAGCCAGGACATTTTTAATATAACTCCATTCTAACTAAAAGAAGAATGTCATATACACCTAGGATGACATGATGGTGAGTAAATCATGGGCTAATTTTCATTTTTGGGTGAACTAACCTTTTAAGATAAACTATTTCTTCTCATCTGAAATTAATAACAGCATTTTGTGCCGCTAACATACATGTGATGGTTTGCTGGCAGCTCCAATAGAGTTTGCACTGATCCATTCTTCAGCATTATTTTTGCAACCATCTTAGACTTTTTTTTTTCCCATATAGGGAATCTTCAAAAGCATATGCAGAGTTGAAGGTGCACAGTCAAAAACAGGGTTTGACTGCCCGTGTTTGACATCTACATTTACATTTATGCATTTAGCAGATGCTTTTTTTTCCAATGAGACTTATTAATTAATTATTATATATTTAATAATATATTTAAAAATTAATAATTATTAATTAATCCATTTAGTAGGAAAAATTATGAACACTTGAATCCAATTTTTTTTTTTTTCAAATTTACGCAATGTCTTCTTACTCACTGTTAGGGGTGAGACTGAATATTTACAAAATATTTGCTTAAAGTACTATATGTATATATGATTTTCCATAAACATATGTGTAAAATGAGTCGCAACAAGCACATTTTCTAAAATTAGTTAGTTATTTTTATTCTCAACTTTTTCTGGTTAACAATGATCCAAAATCAATTGTTGAGCAAGTACATAATCAGCTAGTGTTCAAAATGATTTCCTTACCTTAACCTGATTCACAACGGTAAGCTTGTAATGTGTTATAATTTGAGTGGTACGGGGGGATTCCCGTGGGAAATTCGAGTATGTCTTTGCATCATTATGTCACATCTATATACATAAAGAAAGAGTCCGGCTAGTAATAGTATCGCGTGTGAGGATGCTGCAGGTGGCAGATCATTTAAAGCCTTTTCTCACAGCAGCTGGAATAATAAAACGTATCATTATGATGGTGGATTGTAATCCAGAAAGATCCAAACGACAATCAGTGACAACTGGAGATTCACCCGTAGTCAAAAGCAAAATATTAGACTGTACAAATATTGTTAACATGTTGTTAACGTTTCCAATCTGAGAACAAAGTATAACAATAATAATAATGTGCACGGTTTGATGTGATATGAGCTAAGTATACTTCCAAGATGTATAATCTGTGATTCTACAGTATAGTATCCACACCGGTGTGGTGAATGAATGACAGCCACACACACTCCTCAAAACATTAGATTTATCCGTGCTGAGGAGCCAAGTCGATGCAAAACCCACGTAAAGA
Organism: Gobio gobio; assembly: GCF_949357685.1. NCBI lineage: Eukaryota > Metazoa > Chordata > Actinopteri > Cypriniformes > Gobionidae > Gobio > Gobio gobio. The sequence goes on along the minus strand of NC_137097.1, from coordinate 33,518,169 downwards.
TGATAAGTCCTCAAATAACTGCAATTGCAGGTTTCAAACAGAGATGGCGACACAGAGGCAAAATGTACGGACTGCAGCTTTAAAAACTCTTCTGACATATATGCCAGTTCAAAAGACATGAGACGTAAATATGGATAATATATGTGCCAAAGCATTTGGCCATCCCAAGCATTTGGCCGGGGTGTTGCCGCGGGCCCCCCTCAAGCGTGGGGCACCAGTTGCACCACCCTAAGTACGGCCCTGTATATGCACAATATAGACACAAATATGAGTAACATATGTGCTCAAAACATATGTGAAAATATGCATCACAACACTGTGAGCAGCTGCAAGGAGTTTTTGAATCCGATTAAGAAAATGTAAGCATTTACATGCTTTTTTTTTTCCCCTGTTGATTGGATTATTTTAGATCTGCACCACCCTTCACAACATGACTGAGCTCAATGGTATCAATTGAAGTGTTTACAATAAGGGTTCAGTCTGATTGAGCCATCAGTGTGGTTATAAACAGACTATTTGGTTGCATGATAACAGCTAGGGACATGTGTGTGTTTATTGGTCCTATATATATATATATATATATATATATATATATATATATATATATATATATATATATATATATATATATATATATATATATATATATATATATATATATATATATATATATATATATATATATATATATATATATATATATATATATATATATATATATATATATATATATATACAGGTTTTGTGGAAATGTTGGGGTCAATAGCTCCTGATGTGCTCTGATCTTCAACTGATTAGAATGAAATAAAACCAGTCGTGTTTAATCACACATGATAGTTTACTGTTCATTGGACTAATCAAAGTAAACAAGGATATTGAGTTATTGAAAGGAAGATAATTAGAGTTCCATCGATTCAGGTGAGGGCTTGGTCTGCCATGCTTGTTAAAATAATTTGGATACTAATACATTTCAGTGCTATATGACCTGAGCTTAGAAAATACATTACATTTCCTTCATAAGTGTTCATTTAAGATAAGATCACATTTCAAGGACCATTTATGCATTAATACCAAAATATATATAAGTTGTGTAAAATCCAAACAGCACTGTATATGAAGGAATATTCATATTCATACCTTTTTTTATGAAACTTGTGTTACTGTTCAGGGGTCAACAATAAGGTACATTTAAATTTTGTAAATAAGTGTCATTTGAGTGGCATTGATATGTGGCATTAGTGGAAATTATCTCTTAAAATAAGATTCAGATTTATCCAATCAGCCATTGGATTTATGCTATTGCAAATTAAAAAAAACACAAAAGAAGACTGAGTTGTAGAATTGGGTCATATTGATAATATTTTAAGTCTTTATAATTTGCAATAATAGATGCATGTTGACAGTAAGGTTATTGGGGTTCCTTATAACTTTAGCCTGGAAATGTTTTTAAAATGAAAATTGAAATGGAAATATGGATTATCAAACCATTTTCCACCACACACCACTGAAAGTGCCTCCTGGTGCTGTGTGAACATCAAGGAAAGGAATATTTCTGACTGTTTTACATTAAATTAATTCCTTTCTCTCTATATATTTCTCATGTCGCTACGCTTTCCAAATAGACACTGTAGTAGAAAACATGTTCAATAGTTATTTTTTTTATGTGTTCTACTGGAGACAGAAAGCTTGCTCAGCCTCTGAAAAAACAATATGGTCTCTTATCAACTTTGCGTCCCCCGCTTAGTCTGAACAAGGTCAGCTAATCTGAATCCTGAAGCTTTAGATATGTAGTGAACCACGCTTGCGCCACTGCAGTGCTGTAGGAAACTTCTAAATACATGATTTGCCAAACAAATATTGTATATTGGAAAAGGATTTATGCTGTTATAAGATTACAAGGATTTCCTGTGTATCCTTGAGGGCTTATTTCTAATGCAGCATTCATTTGCTTTGAGATGTTACTGAAGAAAGAGAGTAAGTGAGTGGAGATTGGGATTTCTGTCTGCGTCTGTCTCACGTCTCTAGGTGTCTGATTCATTTGTGTGCAGTGAGGCGACACTAACAGACAAATCTCTTCCATATGACATATATCACTGGTCACACGGAATGCTTCATTACTTTCCTACTGTTTTTCAATCTGAACCCAGTGGCCTCATGTGAAGCCCTAAGATCTAACTAGAATGGAAGTCTTTGGCTATATTTGCAGACCCAGGGTCAAAATGAAGTGGTACGTTCACTATAGAATCCCTCCTCAGGCTTTCTTTGATATCAGGAGAGAGATTAGAGTGGCTCTATTGAATTGGAACAGTGTGCAAGGGCTGTGTACTCAGCAGTGTATACGAAGAACATGAACTGCTACCTGTAAATGTGTGTCCGCATCCAGTTTGGCCAATCTTTCTCCCAGACTGAGTCTGATTCCACCACAAGCATCCGAAAAAGATTAAGGGGCCTAAGAGCGAACCTTGCAGCACTCCCTAGAAACTCATATTGAATTTGTGCCTGGAAACACCCCTGCAAGCAATTTTGCGTTTAAAAGACTTCCAATAGTCGTCCAAACACAACGCTGACGTCTAGGCTAAAAAAAGGCAAAATTTGGGCTGTCAGTGAAAATTTAATTGATGTCTAACCATAGCCCAAGAATAGACTTGTCATCTAGAACATGAACATGCCAAAGAAATGAAACCAAACACCTTGTAATCACTGTTGACTTTGCTTACATGATGGAATATCATACATTTTGCGAGTTATTCTGGCAAAAACGACATGTAACCTAATTCAAGGTAATTTTGGCTAGAAGTGGGTTATTCGTAGCTGGACTTTATCGGGTCTATAGTTAACCGAGGTGGTGAAATGATGGCTATTGCTTGCTGGAACAAATCTCCCTAGTGGGTGAAAATATTTTTAACACATACTTTGCACTTAGTACAATGCACATGTACAGACACACAATCACTGACCTGTAAAGTGACACTGAAAAAAAATGCAGGAGACAAATTACTTGATGAAACTATGTTGAGATGATAATTCAGATTTAAATTCAAACAAATAGCAATGTGTTTGCACTACGTGCAAATACTGATAGATGCAATTCATGCAAAGTGGGTATACAAGTAAAATGTTGTTTGTACTAAAGGTAAAATACACTATATTGACACCTACCTTCACATGCACAAGAACTTTAATGACATCCCATTCTTTATCTGTAGGGTTTAATATCGAGTTGACCCACCCTTTGCAGCTATAAGAGCTTCAACTCTTCTGGGAAGGCTTTCCACAAGGTTTAGGAGTGTGTTTATGGGAATTTTTTACCATTCTTCTTGAAGAGCATTTGTGAGTTCAAGCACTGATGTTGGACGAGAAGGTCTGGCTCGCAGTCTCTGCTCTAATTCATCCCAAAGGTGTTCTATTGGGTTGAGGTCAGGACTCTGTGCAGGCCAGTCAAGTTCCTCCACACCAAACTCGCTCATCCATTTTCGCTTTATAGACCTTACTTTGTGCACTGGTGCACAGTCATGTTGGAACAGGAAGGGGCCCATCCTCAAACTGTTCCCACAAAGTTGAGAGCATGAAATTGTCCAAAATGTATTGGTATGCTGAAGCATTAAGAGTTCCTTTCACTGAAACAACCCCACACCACAATCTCCCCTCCACCAAACTTTACACTTGGCACAATGCAGTCAGGCAAGTTCCGTTCTTGGTGATGTAAGGCTTGGATGAGCTGCTCTGCCATGGAAACCCATTCTATGAAGCTCTCTACGCACTGTTCTTGAGCTAATCTGAAGGCCACACGAAATTTGGAGGTCTGTATCTATTGACTCTGCAGAAAGTTGGCGACTTCTGCACATTGTGCGTCTCAGCATGTGCTGACTCTGACTCTGACTCTGTGATTTTGCGTGGCCTACCACTTCGTGGCTGAGTTGCTGTTGTTCCCAATTGCTTCCACGTTGTTATAATACCACAAAAAGTTGACCATGGAATATTTAGTAGTGAGGAAATTTCATGAATGGACTTATTGCACAGGTGGCAACCTATCATGGTACCACGCTTGAATACGGTGCTTGATTTTAAACACCTGTGGCCATGGAAGTGATTGGAACATCTGAATTCAATGATTCCAAATACTTTTGGCAATATAGTGTTTATCTGCGCAATGGAGATCAGAGTTTCCACCTGTGTATTTAAAGAGGAAACCAGTAACAATTTAACATGATAATTCTGAGCAATTAATTATGAGATAAAAATAATACTTTTGAAATACATAATGTGATAAAAAATAATGCAATTCATCATGTATCCTGACCCATTTGTAAATTAAATAGATAATTATGTCAACATCAGAGCAATTGCAACAGCTGCAGTACAGCCTTGTTTTTGTGAGTTCTCCAATTAGCCTCAATCAGCCTCAATAATTTCTTCTTTTATTGTTGTTGTTCTGTTAAAGCCTTAACAACAGGATGCAGAGTGTAGTGCAAACATTTTTTTTTTTTTTTACCAATATTTCATTCCAACCATCCGTTCTTCCTCCAAATGACAAAAATAATCATTAAAGAATGCATTAAGGAACTGGAATGGTTCCGTGGAATCGTAAGCAGAACCAGAAACATTCAATTCCTTACTTGCATGTGTTTATGTGTATGTACTGTAGTGTTCATTTTTACCACTGCTCACACTTTATGCTACTTAACTGCATACATAGTTTGCTCCACAAGTTCATATTGTAATTTGCATACATCTAATTAAAGCCTCTAGCAGTGTTGAGTTAATGAAACGGCAGTCTGCTTTATACAGCCTTGTGCTCTTCCATTACAGCATATTCATTCTCGCTATGTGATACACTACCACTTCTCTTGATTTTCCGCCCGTCACAATTGTTCATCTATTCATAAATGCTCCGCCTTCTAATCTGTGTAATCTGTTGCATTTGTTACAAAAACACATTTGAGATGTATTAAAGACCTTTCCTGCTGTGATTGTGCTAGAAAATCCTCTACTGCGGTATAGGAAATGAGCCGTACTCTCTTAGAGTCTTTGTAGAAAATCACCAGAACCAGGGGTGTTTACCTTTGCCTTTTTTGAAAAGAAGACAATCCTGAAGGAAAGAGAGTATTGGTGTTTCATATTGTTTTAAGAGTTTAGAGTTGCAACAGCTTTGAGTAGAGTTTATTTATAATTGGGCTAAGCTGGCAGCAGAAGAGACATTTCGAAGCAGTGAAGCTTGAAATTAATGGAAAAAAATGTGGGCATTTTAATTTTTAATGGGTCCACTTCTGTGACAGCTGAACACAAACAGTGTGGCAACTGGCAGATATCCTCAGATGTGTGGCTTATTTAGGGGATATCAAAAGGGCTTCTGCTTCATAGTGTTTAACAGACGATGGAGATAGAAAAGAGTTTGGGAATTTATTTATTAATGCAATGGTTTCAGTTTCAGACAAAAGATCCACAGGATGTTCACGGTCCGTTCACTGATCTGATGCATATTGTACACAAAAACTGACCGCATGGAAGAGCTGGTTTAAATGTTTAGTTCCAGACTGATTGGTTTAATATACAGTCAAACCAAAAATTATTCAGACACCAGATGTAATTTTTTACTAGTGGGTGCAGGACACTATAGTTCATGTTTGTAAGTGAGGATAGCAAAATAAAGTAAACTGTGAAATATTATACCCAACAATTGTTCATACAATGACTACCAGTAAAACTGATAAAAATTTGGGACCAAAAATATTCAGACACTTTGACCTGACCATGTTTTGCTTAAGTGTTTTTTCTTTAATTGCTAATGAGACCTTTTTCACCACAGACTGAACAAAATGAAGCATTGCTTGGTCATTGGTTGATCTAAATTGGTATTATCTAATTGTGTACTTGGTTGATTGTAATCCATTACATCCCTTTCTATCAAAGTTATCTGACATTATCAAGATGAATTTGTTCTGACAGTTTAAATCAGAGTTCTTGTCATATTTTATTACCATTTGCTAAACTATAGTGAATAAACTGTGATAATGCGAGAAAATGTTGAAGACGTCTGAATAGATGTTGGTTTTACTGTATGTAACTTCTGGGAGTTGGGGGAAAGCAGAAGTCCACTGGGAATCAAAGTCATGCTTACAAGGGACCAGGACTGCCTTTCCCAAAAGCAATATAAGCCCAAGTTGATCGTAGAGACCATTTGTGGCCCTTTTGTATTACCACATATACAAATATACACAAACACCAGAATAGTCTGGGTATTTAGGGAGACCAACTTGATTTATGTGCAATGCTTCATGGGCGTGGACAGTCACTGCTCAGCTGTTTTGCCTCGATTTCAATTTCCATAGAAAAAACTCCAATGAGTTCTCTGATTGAATTTTTTGGACAATTAACTCACAATTAAAAATGTCTGAATGTCACTGCGGTGCAAGTGTCGTCTGCTCTCAAATGCTGCAGGATCGTTTCTCTTCACTTACTCTTCTCTACTGTCTTTTAATTAATCAGCCGGTTGCTCCAGCTATGAGTAAGTTACAACTTTGCCTAGTTTTGACTTAATTGCACCAATAAACATAGTTAAAACACAACTACTTATAAACTAAATATGTATAGTGCAACAGTTGGAATAAAATTAATTGCATCAGTAAGCTCTTGTTCTCCTTAAGTTCACACGGGTGTCCTAGCAGAGAAAGAGGAGTATTTGAAAATGTTTTCAAATGTAGCTCATCCTATCAGATTTCAGGGCAGGGGATATGTGTTTTATAACTAAAGCTTTTGTAATGGCTTGGTTTGTAGAACAAGCTGTCTTATAGATTTTATTATTAAGGTACTGTTTAGCAAGGAGACATCCGTTCTTCCCTGAAATAAAACACTGTGGCAAGATATATCTCACAGGGAAATAGAACAGCAGGGTGTATCTGATTTTAACTGCATGAGGACATTTGCTCTGTAAAGACTTATGTTATTGTTTTGTATGCGTGTGTGTCCAGAAGAACATTGTACTATTCAGATGTTGCTCTTCCATAGCTCAGGAGACTCAATGGAGTTATCAGTTTAAGTACCAGATGCTTAAGTATCACACTCAGATGTTTCTCCATAAATTCCTAGGAGACTAAGCTCTTGTCTATTGTTGTTCTACAGTAAAAGTAATATTAATTAATCACACTTTCAAAAACATCAGATTTTTTAATAGTTTATATTGTAATAATTTCATCACTCTCCAAATGAATGTAGAAACAACATAAAGACAGTATATTTTAAATATTTGTAGTAATGGCATCTTTTTATGAATGAAGGCCAGTATCACTAATAAGATGCTGATGTCTCTTTTTTTAAACATTAATGATAGACATTCAACATTACAGTATAATTGAAAGCTATCAATTTCAACATTTGTGACCTGATCCAGCGAAATGAGTCACAGTGACCCAAATTTCAAAATTGAGATTTTTGTATCAATGGACCATAAGCTTTAAAATGACCATAAGCTTTAAAATTATATAGTCAAAGTCATACCTTGAATGGTTTTAAAGATGTACCCATTTGAATTATAGACGTCTGCCCTCTTTTTCCAATTGAAAACCTGAGAAAATCGCTTTTAAAGATTTTGGGTACCTTTCAAAATCCATTGCATTTAAAGGGATAAACTATTTATTTTACAGTTTAATTTGATCAAATATATTTGTATATATATATATATATATATATATATATATATATATATATATATATATATATATATATATATATATATATATATATATATATATATATAAAAATTAGGGCTGGGCAAATTAACGCTTTAACGCGGGCGATTCCTTTTTTCAGCTTAACGCATTAAAAATATTTAACGCAAATAACGCAGCGTCCATTTTTATATCCATTTTTGCCTAACGTTACATGATCACGCTCCTATTCATGTAAATGCTTCCAAGCGCGACAAGACACAAGAGAACGCGCTGTATGTCAATGTCCTGTCTGTGTGGCTGCGTCTCATGTCAGCTAATCGATGGACACTTTGACACACACACACTGACACACACTCGACGCAAAGACAGAATCGCATCAGTCTCTTGCTCACATCGAGTTCTCCTTTGCTCTTGAACAAACAATAACAACAACAGAGAGGATTTTGAGTATTCTCATATTAGGAGTCTTAAATTAGTTAAATAATGTCTTAAATGAACTTAAAGAGTTGTGAGGAAATGAGATGCGTGAGATCCGCGTCATGTTCGTCAGTGGCTGTTCTTAAAGTGACAGGAGCACTGGTGATGCCTGTCATTAATGTTCATCAAAGAACAACGGGAACAGAGAAAATTGTAGCTTTAATGATGATTAATCAATATTTCATTTATTATTTATGCAGTTAAGAAAGGTGTTTGAAAACTATTGCATTTCTGTAACTATTACATTTACATTTCTGTGGCCTTCCCTGTTATGTCTAACAGGGAAGGCCACAGGTAAAAATAAAACTTAATATAATGGGTTTAGGTAAAGATTGTTTTGAGTTCACTTAAATTAAAAGTTGTTTTTTTAAAGCCTAATAAATGTTGAAATTGGGAGCTTTCAGTTATACTGTAATGTAACGTCATTAATGTTTCATAGAGACATTAGTATCAGTAATACTGGCCTTCATTCATAAAAAGATGCCATTACAACACATATTTAAAATATATTGTCTTTAAATTGTTTCTACATTAATTTGTTGAGTAACTGAAATTATTACTGAAAAAAATGTGATTAATTAGTTAATTTTTTTAATCGATTCCCAGCACTAATAAAAATACATGCTATTAAACCAGGCTGAAGCTCAAATTATTTTGAAGTATTTATTTGAATAAATATTTTAAAAGGCACTTTTACAAAGATTTACTAAAATCAGAAAGATTGAACAGAGGTGCTACATTTTTGCTTGAGAGAGAGGGTGTGTCTGTTTGTGTGCGTGTGTGCGTGTGTGCGCGTGCGTGCGTGCGTGCGTGCGTGCGTGTGTGCGTGCGTGTGTGCGTGCGTGTGTGAGAGAGAGAGAGACAACAAAACAGAGAACAAATATGCTTGTCTATGCAATCACACCCTTTACAGCAAAAGGCACGTATTTTGGCTAACTCATCTCGATCACTGCTAACTGCTTCACAACTAGACATTACCCTTTTAACTTCCCCAACATCAGTCACAGGCTGTTGAACGATTTCATCATCGTCGTAATCCAAATTAATGCTCCGTTTCTGCATCCAAAGGACCTCTGACATCGCTGTCGCTTTCATCAGAGGATGACACATCTCCAGATCCAAAAAAATCACTGACTAGCCTTAGCCACTCTTGCTGACCAGCAGCAGAGCTTAAGTTAGAAGAATTTAACACTTTGGGGACTTTGCTCTCTTTTGACATTTGACATTTCTCAAATTAGTAAACGGAAATACATACAGTATACTATACTACACTACACAGTATTGAACTATCTTTCTGAGGAGATCTGCTAGCTTGTTTACACAGAGTGTTGCTAGTCTGACAGGAGGATGGCTGGCCAATTGCGTGCTGGTCAGTCGAAACGGGGCTTCCCATTGACAATTGATCAGTGTTTATGTCACATGTTTGTGTACATTTCTAAGCTTTTTGATTGGTTCTATACAACATTTAACACCATATTTGGAGAGCAGAGATAGTGACGTTTCAGGGGATACCTGGAATATAGGGAAATGCTCTGAAGTGACAAGAGGAGTTGAGAAAAGCAATGTTCATTTCCAGCTAATTTAATAAAACTTTGTCACTGTATTATCCCATTATCTTCACAAAGTAATGTATAGAGTCATGAAATGATTATTTTTAGTCATCAACTATGTTTTTGTCCTGTTGTTTTATGCTATTTTAAAGCTACACTGTGTAACTTTTTTAGTCTATTCTTAGCTAAAAACACTTAGTTCTTTCAAAAATATATGTGCTCATTAATGTATATTTACTTCTTTCAAGTAATAAAGTATTCTCGTAAGTTTATAATATGCCATTGAAAATACATAAGGTAATGGGATCTAACGGTGGTCGCCATGTTGCCCCTCCATCTTGAAAGTACATTAGCCAAAGAGGGACATACCCGTAAATTCAAGCTTCGCCTTTCGCGTTTTTAACCGGTTTTAACACTGTGCGCGTCAACTTGTTCAGACTTGTCTGGTGCATGCGCAGAGAGTTTTCATCTCAGCAGCTCCAGTAACAGAGTTATACGGAGTTTTCCTGGCTTGTTTATTCCTCAAAAGTCTGTTTTTCCTTGTGTGGTATTTCTGTGCGTTAATAACTCCGTAAGTAATAATAGTTATTGTCATTGTGGATGTGTTTCAGAGTGTGTCATCATGTAATTCAGTTGATGTTACCTCAGAAGTATTTTTGTGTCAACATACAATAGCGTAATGCTCACCTATTTGAATAGTCATTCAGTTATTAACAATGTTTATTCGTTTATAGAAAATATTTGCTTGTAATGTATGTTGATGGAAATATGTATCAGGTCTGATCGGCATATTAACACTTGTTATACAGAGCTAAACCTGCGCACACACTTTTGTAACCGGACACCGCTTGTTAGCAGCGGCAGCTCCGCTCCTTTTAATGCAGCTGCATTTAGCGCCTATATGTGGTACAATAAGCTCTGGTTTACGGTTACATTATACAAATGTAACTTATAAGTATAGTTATACAGTTCTTAACTGTGTATATTCTGTCATGTCATTATCATGTATATTTACCATCCTAATTTGTTCTCTCACAGAAACCACATTTATGTACATATCCATGCAAACCTGTTTATGCCTTGCAATTGGATGACTGAATAAACATTACTATCATCAAAGTTCACTCTGGATTAGCTGCAGTTCTTTCTAGACGAATAATTAGGCCAGTTGAGTTCCAACCATCCCACTGCACACAGAATATCCCACAGGCACCGTGTCGAATGTGGACGAGGTCGAACTGGAAGCCATATTAATCTTGGACTAAATCGGCCACCGTAGGAGTTGAAACGAAATCGGAATTGAACAGAACAGAAACTAAAATTCACTGGATGGTCATATACAAGTTCACCACTAGATGGGGGAAAATATCACACAGTGTAGCTTTAAGCAGGCTAATCACTTTTTGGTGAATGGCTAAATCAGCTGCAATGACAATGAGAATTAGAAGGAAATAAATACATATTTGAGTGGTGTAATATTATAATAAAATGTAATTAATCACATATTAAGATAACCCATGTTATTTAAATGACTAAAATACCCTAAATAGACCATAAAGAGGAATAATAATCCACCGCACTGCATAGGATGTATGACAACATACGATAAGGATAACATACGAATACGATGTATATGTGCAATGAAAAATTCAAGCGCACAGTTTCACTTAATTAATTATTAATTTGTATAGTTATATAATTTATAATTTGAATAAGAGAACAGCACCAATTAATTTGGGGTAATCATGAAAATTGTTTTATTCATTCCATCAAAGATTGGAAATATATTTTTTCAGGAAACGGGCAGACTTGAATAAATAGCAACACAGTAGCAAACAATACACCATAATACATTTGCAAAACAAAAAATATTAGTATAATTAATCCAAAGTTTGAACATTTCTAAATAGGCTAAAACATCTTCATTTGATCGTGAGTTGTATGACTGTCTACAGTAAGACACGTTGCTCAAACACAGCACGAAAATAAAGGAATTGCAGGGGTAAATCTGACCTATTGGCGCTTATAGGTATAAATGCCCCGTTTTTAAATCTGGTTTTATCCAATTAATTTTTAACAACAGGTGATTGTAAATAACACAATTTTAGTAAAAGTCAGTGACTGGGAGACTTGGATACTTTATTGAAAATCTGTCATGTGCATTTGAAAAACAGCCATGGGTACATTTTACCCCGTGGCGGTTCTAATGTTAATAGTCATTTAAATACCTTTACTCAATTATCTGGACTACGAAACTTTGGGAGATTATTTTTGAATGTCTGTTCTTTGAAAATAGCTAAAAAAAGAACAAAAAAATGTCATTGTTTTCCACTGTCACAGAGTCAGCCACACCTTCACAGCCACAATCATCACCGACTCACCAAGATCCGCCCACTCGTTCACAATCACCAAAATACTGACTCGCTGCACCTACACCTCATCAGAGATATATGCACCCAGTCACCATTCACTCATTGTCTGGTCTCGTCTCAGTACACGCTGATTCAACAGACTCCTTACCTCTCTACATTCCAGTGATCATCGCGTCTCGTCTTCTGTCTTCCGTCCGTCAGCCTGGTTACTGATCTTTACTCTTTGAGTTCTCCATCACCTGCAAGATACCGCACTCTGAGTTTGCACCAGCTAAGTCACCATTACCATTCAGCAAGTCACCATCTACTTCCATTGCCTGGTTCACGCTACTTCTACCCACTCTATACTTAATAAAGAACACTTGTACTTACCTGCTTGTCTGTGCCCTTCTGTTCTGTGACAGACACATTATAGGCCCATATTTTAAAATGGAATGTTGCGACTTCCGACTCATTTAGCCAGAACGGGTTTTCTTAGGCTTTAAAAAATAACAACTTTTAATTAAAGTGAACTTAAAACTGGGGCGCGTCTTTGTGTGTCTCTTGTGTGTGTGTGTGTGTGTCAGGACATTCACAGTCACATTCTCTTTTCTCTTATTGCGCTTGAATGGTTTAAAATCATTTGCATGAATAAGAGCGTGATCATATAATTTAACGCTATAGCCAAAGGATGACAGAAAAACAGATGCTGCATTAATTGCGTTAACCATTTGCGTCCAATTTTTTCTGAATGGTTTCATGCATATAGTCATGTTAATAGTGTCCTATGTGAACATGTTCTGCATTTATTTTCCCCAGGTTTTACTTTTTTTTCTTGAAAATCGTATTTGAATGTGCGGCACTATAGTTGCCGGTGGGCAAATATGTTGTATGCACCCCTTCAATGTCAAATTTGACTATAGGCAGGGCCGGCTCTGTAAATCTGGGGGCCCTAAGCAGGATAATTTTGGGGCCCTGCCTTGCAGTGAATAATGGAGTATTGCACTGCAAACCAGCAACTGTATACAATCTAACACTTACATATTTCATGTATATCTTTTAACATGATTGCCTACAATTATTTTACTGCTTATTAAAGTACACTCACTGAAACAGTAAAAGTAAAGATTATAAATTTGCAAATTTAAGGTCAATTTGTTGTAAACAAATAAATATTAATAATTTAGCATTAACAATATATAGCTAACTTACAACATTAGCCATAGTGGTATGCGGCTCGCTATGCTCTACTGAAGCAGCAGTAGAGTCACCTCCTCCAGCTGTTGAGATTATAAAATAATTAATAATAAATACAGTATGCAGAGTAGATAAAACACATTAATTTTAAATTAATATTAAAGTACAATTAGACAACATAGTGAATTATGATTATAAAACTAAATTTTTTATTGGCAAGAGGAAAATTAGCTATGTTGAAGTTGCGCACAAAACTATTCAAAAGAAAGGCAGTGGGAAATATTTACTTGTGTCATCTCTGGTGTCAGCCTCCTGAAATGTTTCTCCACGACCACCAAAATATTTAAGAATGGCTCCTCCTGAGAAAGTGACATTTAGTTTTTTACAATTATGTTAAGGGTAAATTAAAAGAAATCCAATGTTAAATTATATTATTTAATTATTGGTTGATTAACTCTTACATACTGTTCATATTTTAAACCTTCACAGCATGGAGTGAGATATTTTTTACCTTTTATGATTACATACAGTAATACATTCACTGTAAAAAAAAAATCAGGTGCCCAATTGAAAATTTTCTAGTGAGCGATCACATCTAAAATTTTCAGTTGGCCAAATTAAATTTCTTGAAATTTAATTGAATTAAAATGCATCAATTCACATTAATTCAATTTGGCCAACTGAAAAATTTAGATGTGATCGCTCACTAGAAAATTTTCAATTGGGGACCTGCTTTTTTTTACAGTGTTCTTTACTAAAATTTACCACAAATCCATTTTGCTTTTAGGTGTCTTGTATCGATCATCATTCAATAATGTTTCAGAGAGGACACTGTGTTTTCTTTAGGTTTAAATGGTCTGGGCGATTTAGCTTAACAATAGCCTATATAAAATATTTCATAATAGTATATAGATTAATATTTATTAGTAATCTTTAATTGCCTATTCAATTAAGACTATAAGAAAAAGCTTGTATTTAACCGCTTTATTTTAAACTTCATTTTGATTTTGACTGTCAAATGATTGCTCTTTCTCTTCCTATTACTTTATTTCTCTCGAATGTTCTTAAACTATTTTTTTATTGTAATAAGCGTCTATTGAGACAAAGATTTTTCGTTTTTTTCTTTCCCAGAACTAGTGTAGGTCATGTAACGTTAACTGTTAAAAAGAAAATACATTCATAGGAGGTGGGTCTGTCTCTAAGCGGTCTGCAGCCCAGAGCTGGGGCCAACGGCTGGACCATAGCGCAAGCAATGTTGATTCAGCATAATCAACGGACAGCTAACGTTATGCTGCGTTCACACCAAACGCAAATAGAGTGTCTGGCGCGAGTGATTTGATTTCAATGTTAAGTCAATGGAAAGTCGCGTTGACGCGCGTCTAGAGGTCCCGCGGCGCGGAAGGCGCTTTTCGCGCGGTGCGAATGACGCGAATTGAGCGTCTTACGTGATAAACTGCGGCGACGCTGGCGAGTGCAATCTGTAGTTAGGGGGCCCCCTAGTGGCGGCGGGGCCCTAAGCAGCCGCTTAGTTCGCTTATAGGGAGAGCCGGCTCTGACTATAGGAGAACATTTGGCATCTAACTCAAAACGTCTCGGTTACGTATGTAACCCTCGTTCCCTGAGGAGGGAACGGAGACGTACGTTAGTGACTAACGAATGGGGGTTTCGCTTAGAAGCCAATCATCTTCATCGTATTCAACAGCGCCCAATGGCAGTGCCAATGCCATGGGCATGCGGAATTTGCATGCGTAACTCCGCCCCACCTCGTGGGTAATAAGGAAGTACGCTGCGAACATCGCATTATGTTACTGCTGCAGGAGCCAAGACTGAACTCCGCGTTCCAGGCAGCACAGCTGACGTGGCTAAGGAAACGTACGTCTCCGTTCCCTCCTCAGGGAACGAGGGTTACATACGTAACCGAGACGTTCCCTTTCGTTCAGTCACTACGACGTACGTTAGTGACTAACGAATGGGGGATCCTATTCAACAACGCCACTCAGCTGTCATCCAGTGCCCTGCGTAAGTGTGAGATCCCGCCACTTAAGGCCCTAGGACTCCCACTTATCACAGGAATACCAAGGTACACTGGGAAGCATATCCCAGTGAGGGAATGCCAAGATGCCTACCGTAGGGAGGACTTAGAGAATACACATATGACCCGCTGAGGGTTGCATATGGAAGATCTCTAGGGTACCAGCCGAAGGTGGATTTTTAACCCTAGGGGTGGCAGGGACTTGCCAAGGGAAAGACACCTGCTCACTGAGGAGGCTTACGGTGGGAATACTCGTGTGGGGGTCGCCGGAGGGGAACCATGCACACGGAGCACCTGGCCGGACATGAGGGTCTGGGCTCGAAAGGGCAGACTGAACTGATGTCGGCGTAAGCAGTGCTGGAGGAGCTCAGGGCTCTCGGGGAGCTCACCTGAGGAAAATATCGCACGTATCCAGTCCTTGGAGTGGAATGGCGAGCAAGCGAAGACACCTGAGCCTGGCCCATTACCGGCCACCCGTAGGGGCGAGTACATAGTCGGAGACTGGCTCCACTCGGAGATTGTAGATTCTGGCGAATGTGTTGGGTGTCGCCCAGCCTGCAGCTCTGCAGATGTCTGTTAGCGAGGCGCCATGCGCTAGAGCCCAAGAGGAGGCCACACTCCGGGTGGAGTGTGCCCTCACACCAAGGGGACATGGTCGGCCTTGCTGCTGGTATGCCAAAACAATGGTGTCCACTATCCAGTGAGACAACCTCTGCTTTGAGAGAGCACTTCCCTTCCGCTCTCCACCATAACAGACAAAGAGCTGGTCTGAGGTCCTGAAACACTGCGTCATGTCTACGTAGGCGCGGAGAGCGCGTACTGGACAGAGCAATGCCAAGGCTGGGTCTGCCTCCTCCAAAGGCAGCGCTTGCAGGTTCACCACCTGATCTCTGGAACGGAGTGGTGGGAACCTTGGGCACATATCCGGGCCGGGGTCTCAGGATCACGTGAGAGTTAGCCGGCCCGAACTCAAGGCACGCTTCGTCAACCGAAAATGCTTGCAGGTCCCCGACCCTCTTAAGCGAGGCCAATGCGGTCAGCAGAGCCGTCTTCATAGACAAGAGCTTAATCTCGGCCGACCGCAAAGGCTCAAGGGAGGCCTCTACAGAGCACTTAAGACTACTGAGAGGTCCCAAGAGGGAACGAGAGGAGAGCGAGGAAGATTCAGTCTCCTCGCCCCCCTCAGGAACCTGATGATCAGGTCGTGCTGCTACTTACCTTATTGTCTCCCAGGAGATCGTGGTAGGCAGATATTGCGGCCACGTACACTTAAGGGTGGAAGGAGACAGCCTTCGTCCCACCCCCTCCTGGAGAAACGAAGCACAGACCCGATCGGGCATTTCCAGGGGTCTTCCTGGCGGGAAGAGCACCATGTGACGAAGAGGTCCCACTTCAACGCATAGAGGTGTCATGTAGACTCTGCCCTAGCGGAAGTGATGGTAGCGACCACCGCAGGTGGAGGGCTACTCAAACCAGCCGCGTCCCGTCCAGAAGCCACACGTGGAGCTTCCAGAACGTTGGACGCGGGTGCCAAAAGGTGCCCCGTCTCTGAGTGAGGAGTCTCAGAGGAATAGGCCAGGGAGGGGCTGTCGCAAGGAGTAGCAGTTCTGAGAACCAGGTCCGGCCGTGCCAACGGGGCGACCAACATGACCTGCTCCTTGTCCTCCCTGATCTTGCACAGTACCTGTGCGAGAAGGCTCACTGGGGGAAACGCATAATTGCGTAGCCCCGACGACCAGCTGTGCGCCAGTGCATCCGTGCCGACCATAGGTCAGGGAATAATACAGGGAGCAATGGGAAGAGTCCTGGGAGGCAACAGGACTACCTGTGCGTCGCCGAACCGTTCCCATATCAGCTGGACCGTCTGGGGATGGAGTCTCCATTCTCCAGGAAGTGGCTGAAGCCGTGAGCTCGTAGGCTGCACGGTTCAGGACTCCCGGGATGTGGACAGCATGAAGGGACCTCAGATGCTTCTGACTCCAAAAAACGAGATGGCGGGCGAGTTAAGACATACGGCGGGAGCGTAGACCGCCCGGCCGTGTCGTCTGTCCTGACTAGTACATGTTGACCCTTCAGCAACGCTCGGAAGCGGTGCAGGGCGAACCGTACTGCCAGCAACTCGAGGCAATTGACATGCAGAAGGCGCTGGGGTCCTATCCAGGAGCCCGTGGCTGCTTGTCCATTGCACATGGCACCCCAGCCCGTGGATGATGCATCTGTTGATACAACAAGATGCCTGGAAACTCGTTCTAAGGACACTCGGGTCCGTAGAAAACTGAGGTTCGACCACGGGGAGAGAGTCTGTAAGCAGGCCCGAGTCACTTGTACCCGGAGCGTGCCAGACCGCCATGCCCATCTCGGGACTCGATCGCGTAGCCCGTGCTGAAGCGGTCTCATATGAAGCAATCTGAGCGGCGTTACCGCGGCTGCAGATGCCATATGCCCCAGGAGCCTCTGAAACAGTTTCAGTGGAACCGCACTCTTGCCCTCGACTTGTCGAAGGGAAGTCAGCAGAGACTGCGCGCGCTCGCTCGAAAGCTGCGCGCACATGGCGACCGAGTCGATCCATACCGAGAAAAGAGATCCTCTGCGCGGGGCAAAGTTTGCTCTTCTCCCAGTTGACCCGAAGGCCCAGACGGGCTAGGTGATGGAGCACCAAATCTCTGTGTCCGCAAACCTGCTCTCGAGAGTGACCCAGTATGAGCCAGTCGTCGAGGTAATTCAGGATGGGAACCCCGTGCTGCCGAAGGGGCGCAAGGGCTGCCTCGGCAATCTTCGTAAAGACGCGAGGGGACAGAGATAGCCCGAATGGTAGAACTGCGTACTGGTATGGTCTGTGTCGAGGTAGAATGGAGACATGGAAGTAGGCGTCCTTCAGGTCGATCGCTGCAACCAATCGTCTGGACGAACGCATTCGAAAAGGCGTTTCGCTGTCAACATCTTGAACGGAAACCGGTGGAGGTAACGGTTCAAGACGCGCAGGTCCAGGATCGGTCAAGCCCACCGGTCTTTTTGGGTACAATGAAGTACGGGCTGAAAAACCCGGAATTCACCTCGGCTGGAGGGACAGGTTCGATCGCACCCTTCGCCAGTAGGGTGGCAACCTCCGCTCGCATGACGGGGGCATTAGCCCCGATCATAGTGGAACGGACTCCCCGGAAGCAGGGAGGAACCTGCGCGAACTGAATCGCGTAGCCGCACCTGACTGTCTTTCGCGACCCAGCGGGACAGCCCTGGAATCTGAAGCCAGGCTCCCAGGAACTGCACCAGCGGGGTCAATCGGACTACAGGTGTACCCGGGGTGGGGCAGCGATGCAGCGTTACCGACCCGGACAAGGGAGGCTGTTGGGCGTCCCGGTGTGGGGGTGCGGTTAACGGCTGCGTCCTGACAGAGGAGACCAGGGAAGGACGCGCGTTCCACTGGGGTCTGCTCTGCCAGGAGGCTGGCGACAGAGAGGGATGCGAGTGGCGGGACCCGTGGGTGGCGCGCACTGTCATCACCGGTCTCTGGGTCCTCAGAGACAGGAACATGAGTTCTTCCCAAGCGCTGCTAGCCCGGGGGCCAGCAGCGGAAGGATTTTCCCCCGGCCCTCCACCGGGGGAAGGAGAGGCCCTGCTACCATCCCCTGGGAAGAACTGGAACCCATCTCTGAGTTGTCCACCTCCAGCGTGGCGTTTAACCAGTCTGGGGAGCGGACTGGGCGACATCCTCAACCACCTCCACGGCGCGGCCCAGGTTAAGGCTGCTACTGGGGCCGGGCGGGAAGAGGGAGGGCGCCCTCGGCGGCGAGCGGACTGAGGCGACTGAGCCGGCGGCTGGTGCAGCAGCTGGCCGCCGGGGCAGTACGTGTTACAGCCTCAGTCTGCTCTGGGGCGGCCGAGAACTGTTGGGCGCAGTTCCCAGCCGCGCCGCTGAAGAGGCCAGCCATATGGGTGAGTTGAGGGGGCGGGCCCACTCAACGTCCTCCAAATCACCAGGTAAGACCAGGTGTTCTCCCGGACCACAGCTGTGGACATCTCCCGACCCAGGGAGCGTGTGGCCACCTTCACCGCCCGGGGGCGGGATCAGTCGCGGCACGCAGCTCAATGAAGAGCCCTGGGTCGGCTCCACCCTTGTGCATGTGCAAAGGGGCGGCGGCCTGCCCGTAGCTCTGCAGGACCACGCCACCGAAGTAGACGAGCCCACAGGCTTTGGGAGGGTGCTTTTAGGACAGCCACACCACGCCACGTCAAGCCCTCTGTGGACACCGTAGTGCGCAACAGAGAGTTCAACAGTGGGGGTGAGGGGGCCCCAGTGTACCCTAGGCCGCGGCCCCATCAAGGGCAGAGGAGGCGGAGGAGGCCACCAAACGATCGCGGGAAGCACGGGGACTTCCAGGACCGCGTGATCTCCTCATGCACCTCGGGAGCGAAAGGCATTGGGGGCGGGGCCCAACAGCTGTCGGGTGCCGTCCCCAAAAACCAATCGCGCAACCACGAGCACTCGCGACTGGGCGGAGTTCCACACCAGCGCGAGACTCGCGGCTGCCCGAGATAACATGGCTGTCAACCTTAGGTCGGATCAGGCAGTGCTGACACACCCGGAGGCGGAGCACAACTCCTAATCGTCATCCCCAAAGGACTCCAGCCCACCTTGGGATGCGGCGATCGACATCTCACTGCTATCTGGAGCGTGAACGAAACGAACGAGGCGTCAGAGACGGGCCGCTGTTTCAGTCCAACACTCGCGGGTTTAAGCAATGTGCAAGAGGGGGCGTGGCCCGAGGAATGATCGTCGGGGTTCTTAATACCACGGCACCGCACTCAGGTCACCCTGGCCACCAGCCAAAGTACCGCCTCACTCGGAGACGGTAGATTGGGGTGTGGCAGAGGGGACTCTCTCTCCTCACGGAGATCACTGAGTCTCGACCGCAACATCGCGATGGTCACGTTCCCGCAGTGGGAACATGACGCATCCACAAACACTGCCCGAACGTGCTGAAGCCCAAACACATCGAGCAGTGAATGTGCCCATAGACAGCAACGGAGATCGATCGCACCCGGAAGTGCACGGGCGAACCGTCTTGAAAAAGACGTGCCACGCGCAAGCTCTTTTTGTGAGAGGAAAGCTCTGCAGAGTGCCGAAGCGCCCAGGGAAACACACACACAGCTGTTGCAGATCACTGCACAGATCAGCAGGCAGGCAGCATGAGATCGCTGGAACGCGCCGTAACACCAACACCCTGGAGAACCGCTGGTCTCTCGAAGACTGAAGAGAAGACTTCAGAATTCAGGCTTGTAGGAGTGAAGAGATCCTCTTGGCTCCAAAGCAGAAAC
Organism: Gobio gobio; assembly: GCF_949357685.1. NCBI lineage: Eukaryota > Metazoa > Chordata > Actinopteri > Cypriniformes > Gobionidae > Gobio > Gobio gobio. The sequence goes on along the minus strand of NC_137097.1, from coordinate 33,497,579 downwards.
ATAATGCAATGTTCGCAGCGTACTTCCTTATTACCCACGAGGTGGGGCGGAGTTACGCATGCAAATTCCGCATGCCCATGGCATTGGCACTGCCATTGGGCGCTGTTGAATACGATGAAGATGATTGGCTTCTAAGCGAAACCCCCATTCGTTAGTCACTAACGTACGTCGTAGTGACTGAACGAAAGGGAACAACTGTTTTCAACAGATCAATCTTTATTCATAAACATATTTATTGTGTATAAAAGTCGAAGAACATTCGATGCAAATTCAAAAAAGCTGCATCTATCTTATAATCTGTTGGATATGAAAATACAACAAACAACAAATACATTTGTCTTAAAGTGGTGGAACATAGTGCAGAACAAAGTGCAGCCATTAAGTTGCCCTAACAGGGCATTGTGTATCAACAAGTTAAATGAAAATAAATTAATATAACGATGAAAAAATGACATCTATATAACAAAAATAAATAAATAAACAAATAGTCCCATAGTATTCAATGGCTGACTGTAGTAGGTGATTTCATATAATAATGTAAATGTAAACTCATTACTTCCACTTTCCACATTATAATGGAATCGTAAGCTACTAGTCATAAAAAGAATGAGGGTCCTTGACCGATTAGAATGAAACGCATCTATTCCAAACTGGATGAAGGTTCCTCAATATTTTGGCCCTTACAAGACATAATATCATAAAATATTATATTTTTCCTATCGAATTAAGGTCTACCGTACAGTAGAGATGTCAGTTAAAGGGTTAAGTTATGTTTTAGGTGGGATATTATGAAAGCAAAAAGCACTAAAGACCAAAAACCTTAATTTATTAACCTGTTAACACAGTATACCCCATTCCCCCATTATATGTACTTACAAGGCATATGCCCACAGGCAACTATAGTTGCCGCTTGGACTTTTGACTAAGTGTACAAAAAACTATATCTGTTGTAAGAATTGTTTTGTTTGGATGATTCTAGAGACTATTATGTATATATATATATATATATATATATATATATATATATATATATATATATATATATATATATATATATATATATATATATATATATATATATATATATATATATATATATATCAGATCTATAGTTTTTTGTACACTTGTACTTGTCAACAAAAAATAACCTTTGTTTGGGATGGTTTGCCTTCATTATGCTTCCTGGAAGTAGGGGTAGGAAGTTGGCAGTCTCATGCGACAGGAAGGAAATTAATACCTTTTTTTTTTCTTTTGAAATCCTTTATTTGGTTGATTTCTTGCATGTCATTGAGATTAAAAACATGGATACTATCTAGAAAAATACTTACAAAAGGAAAATGACAACTATACACTGCGGCAACTATAGTTGCCGATGGGCTTAAATTGGTTAATCCGCCAAGTAAATAATTGCAAAAACACCAGTAAATTGACGTGGAAACCTTAGTAAATCACCTTTGTGATTCATTTAAATACTCTCCTCCCATAAATGTTGCGTCTGAAAGGGAAACTCAGCCGCAAAAATAACTATGTTGACGCCTTTTCAGTGCTAATTTATCACTGCATATCTTTAGTAAATCCTGACAGTAGTTTTTTAACAACAAAAAAGGGTTTGCGCTGGCACAAGCTGTTAGTAAATCTGGCCCCAAGTCTGAACTGTTTCCTCAGTTCATTGTACTGGGGACTCGAGAAATGTTGGAAACTATTAACTGACTCTTGACTCAAGTGAGCTTCTATCAGTGTACTGCTGTTGACTCATGAACTATACTACCTTGGGATCACTGTTATATTTCCAATAGGTTTTATTTGTTATACTTTATGATGTTAAGTAAAAGACATCAGGAACATACATTTCGCCCCCAATTTATGAAACCATCGGCAGACAGTTCTCAGCATGTTGGATATGTCAGGATATGTCTGTTCTCAGTTCAGTGTACTGTTGAACTGACTGGAGCGCTGATGAGTTGGCAAAAACCGGCATCATTGGATTATAAACTGTGGGATATTGGCTCATTTCGAGTCGGAGTGACTGTCAGGCATGTCCTGAAGTGAGATCTCAGACCTCTGGTATCTTGACAAATCTAAGCTCAGTTTGAGACACTGTTGAGATCTCATCTGAAACGTGTCCCACATGTTATATTCCAGATTTGTTTAGACCCAATTACCAAATGTCATTGTTTAGAGATTACCAAGGACTTCTGAGAAGAAAGAGACTTAAGTCAACACATCGAAGCGAACCCTATTTGCATAATACATGTTCTTGTTGTGCATTCATCTTTGCTTATTATTCCATTTATTCAAATTTCTGTCTTCTTATATCTTTACATAACTTATATAACTGCATTTTGCTGTTTAATATCCTGATTCACATGAAAAAATAAGAGAAAGGTAAAATTAGTTACGAATGTTTCATGTAGACTTAAGCAAAAGTCTCCATATGCTCTCCATTTCATTGCTGTTTTGTAATTTGTGATATTTTTCATTCCTGTGGGTCTGCTAGTTTCAGTCTGGCGCAGTTATCATTTTCACATCCAGCGTTGGTTAAATAGCAAATGCACTCGCGCCCATCTGTTCACCCATGGGCGTGCTGGTCTGAAAACCAGGTGTGTTCAGGCGCATTGTTGGCATGTTGCTATTTTGAGGAACTGAAAACGACCAGCAGAAACCTGGTCTAAAGTCAATAGTGCAGTATTTTTTGTGTTATTTAAAGGGCACGTTAGTAATATGCAGGGGCACAACACACGTAGCCTACACTCTGCTTACACACACAGGGACGCACAGAAGCACCCAAATATTTTTAAATATTAAAATAAAAGGATTCCTTTCTGTAGAAGCGTTCAGTCTTTCCGCTCGCAAATTCCGCCATGTCAATAGCGAATCCGCCATGGTGCAAGCGCAACTGGCTTTTAAAGGGAATGGGAGACTCTGATTGGTTTATTGCACGTCACGCCTAAAACACACCCATGACTCATTAAGAGACTACAACCCTTTTGGACCACGGACGTTTTTTCCAAAAGTGGATTTGGATTCTAAGTGCACCTGTGTCATGCGCTTCAGACCATGCACTCAGATCATTAAAATAGTGCCCGTGGTGTTTTCCACCGGGGTGTAGATGTCATACTTGCCCGTTTGTTGTAAATGCTGCATTGATGTGATGTTTTGTGTTGTATTTCTGTGTGCCACTCACTGTGACAGCGTTTATGTCTGTCAGTCGTCACATTTGCTGAGCTCCAGTGACCTGTAGAAACACAGCTCACACTAGGCTCACAGTCATTTCTCTTTTTAGAGAGAGAGACAGCTTTAGTTCACTTGGTTCACAAAGGAAGAATGGAAAGGGTTAGGAATTTTTTTTTGCTTCAGACACACTCTAGCCGGTACATTTTCCAAATATTAAGCAGACTTTTTATATACCCATGCTCATTGGGAAAACGAGCCTGCATGGTTACATTTCTGCAAAATGATATTATATCGCTTCTTGTACTTTTAACAATACTTTGAAAGTGAAATGTCCAGTGAGGGATGATAAATTGTCCAGATTTATTCAAAACAGATGAATGTGAATCTAACAACGTTTTATTATGTTGTTGTATGTATCATGGCATAAAACGTGTTAGCATTTGGCTGACACTAGTGTTCATTTCAGCTGGAAACTGCAATGATTTGTAAGTATAGATACGTTTATTGCAAAAAAATGTAATAGAGGCGAGATCTAAAAAAAACTGAATTTCATAGAGGCTTGAGGCGGACAGTCTGAACTTACCCCTTTTTTCGGTTGCAGTGTTTTTATACACAGCGTTATCAATAACCTCCACTCCCATTTGCAGACATAGCATTTCCTGTATCTATAAATACCTTTATATATAGGCACCTTATGCTATTTTTCTTATGAAGATGCATTATCTTTCAGTGCACACATTTCTTAGTTAATGTTGTTTGATCTTTCGCAATTAGTTTGCTAGATTTTATATTAAAATATAATTCCCACATAGTTCCCATATGAGTTGTATATGTTGAATCCATGTTCATCCTCAGATTTATATTTAATTCGATAATAAACAGCAAGCTGTCTTTTAGCAGATGCTACATTGTGTAGGTTAAACCTGTAAACAAACACACATGTTGTTCTACTAAACTAATATTTCATATCCCTTAAACATAATCCAAACAGAAACGTATTTAGCATTTTTTATTAAAACGTTATTTAGTATGTTTATTCATCTTTTTTTCTCAAAGTAGCTGATTTCAGGTTTTACTATCTTTGTGCAGACATTTGTACATGTACACACACACACACATACACATCTAAATCATTAATTTCTTATAACTAATGATATAAAAATAGGCAACTAGTTGTAGCCCATGTATATTCACCTGTGCATTCTATGGTCCATCTGCTTTCTGTTTGACTGTCTGTAAGTGAGAGATATTAAAGAGATGCAATGATTGCAGGCGCTGAGTAATGCTAAAGCGGATCTGATGAATGATTCAGCCGTAGCTGCTCTCTTACGAACAAGAAAACCAATATTGCTTTGGATGAATAATTGTAAGACTCCTTAAGGACCATCTACATTTGTAAACTTCTAGACTAGAGGCGGCACAGAGCTCTGGCTCTCCACTCAGACTGCTTGAGTGTGCTCTGACCCGCTGTGTGAGGAAACAGGCAGATAATTGAGTACTTTCAAGCCATATGTATTTATTAATGAAATATATTTATTACTTTATTATTTATTTGTGACAATAGAATGGCCTAACTTTTTTCCCCTTTCATACTAGTGACAAACAGTGCAGTTCCTTATTGGTTAATAAAGAGAGATTATTGGTTAATAAAGAGAGATTAAATACATGAAGTATATTTGTGTAATTTAACAAGTGTTGGGGTTAGAGTTACATAATTTAATTACAAAATAAAAGTAACTGTAATCCACTACAGTTACTGAGACAAAATGTGTAATTACAGTTACTTATGAAAATGTTAATGATTACAAAGGGAATTACATCTGAATATTTTCTGTAAAAAGATAGGATATGTTGAATAATATAAATGTGTTGCTTTGCCTGTTTTTCATGTGCACAATGTCTCCTGCCATTTAAAATGTTTTCCCTTCACACACATAGTGGTAAAAAGAATAGTATGCAGATTTTTACTCTCCGGGAAACAAAGGTTGAGGATCCAAACGCATCTTTATTAAAGGGATAGTTCACCCAAAAATGAAAATGCTGTCATCATTTACTCACCCTTCCAAACCTGTATGAGTTTCTTTGTTCTGCTGAACACAAAATAAGATATTTTGAAGAATGTTTGTAACCAAGCAGATAGAGCAACCATTGACTACCATAGTAGGGGAAAACAAACTATGGTAGTGAATGGTTGCTCTATCTGCTTTGTTACAAACGTTCTTCACTCTTTTGTGTTCAGCAGAACAAAGAAACTCAAACAGGTTTGTAACAACTTGAGGGTGAGTAAATGATGACAGAATTTTCATTTTTGGGTGAACTATCCCTTTAATCCACAATCATAGTCAAAAGTACAGGAAAGGTCAAAACACAGGCAGGCAGTCCAAACAAACAAACACAACAAGGCAGGGAACACTACAGGGCAAAGAGTAATCCAGAAACAGGCAAGACCTCCAAAAACCAAAAGACATGAAACCAGGAAGAACGCTCAGAATTGCAGTGTTACACTAGACAAGACTTTGCCGTGAATGACAGAGTGAACATGGTATATATAGGCAAGGTAATGAGGTAAATGAGACACAGGTGTAAACAATGAGTGCTGATGAGTCCGGGAAAAGGATTATGGGTAATGTAGTATTTGATGGAATGACAGTCCGGGGTGGAGTCCTGTTGCCAGCAGGTGGCACTTTGACTAACTGTATATTGCCATGTTGATGTCTTCAGGCCAGGACTCTTATCAAACATGAGAAGATCGGACATTGTATCCCTGACTTAGCTCCCTGTTTCATGGCGAAACATCGAACTTTGTCTGGCCGCCACGGACACACCCTTCAGTGAAAACTCATGATCTTCGCAAATTAACATCGCAAAGGCCTTTAAAGGTTACTTCAGGGATTAGCATTAAGCTTTGTATCAGTAGAAACCCGGTAGTATATTTGAATTATCGTATTTTCCCCCCTCATATCCCCCTAAGATGAGATAATTATGCAATTTATTTCTGGAAAAAATCCTCAGATGACGCAAATATCATCATTTTGCGTCATCAGAGGATTTTTTTGGACAGAGGCTAGACTACAGCCAGTAGTAGGAGCTAGTTCCACATGTTATCAATCCACCCACAGGGGTGGGATCTCACTCACAGAATGTAAATGCGCATGGCCGCTCGGCTCGGGCATTCATAACGGAGCGGTGCAGAGCAAAGTGAATGTTTCAACTTTTCAATGATTTCCTATGAAAGTTAAGCTTCCATAGGCATGATCTGAAAATGCGCCAGACTAGACACGCACCGTGAATGACTGCCGCGCTTACCTCAGCTCTGCTCAGCTCTTCGCTCTCATGATGAATGAAATCTGACTCCTACTGCGTTTGTGCCATGCCTTTCGTTCGGCTCACTCACACTTTATTGAAAACACACACTCAGTTTTTAATTGTAGTGTCTATTCTCTAACTGAACAAAATTATTTTATTACTAAAATGAAAACGATGTTCGGGGCAGTGCCGCGGTGGGCAAGTGATAACCAGTAGCCGTGGCTTTGGGAGTGGCCTCGTAGGGCAGCAGAGCAAGTGCATTCTGGGAGTTGATGTCCTTCATCCACATGAGAAAAATACAATTTCTGTCTTTTCTCAGTCTAGAAGGCACCATTTTAAAAATTATTTCACATTTCTACTATATATCATAAATGACACAGTTTAAATACACATTCATCTTTCCAGCAGTGAAGTACCCCTTTAAAATTACACGTACCAAATTTGAAGATGATCCGAGTAGTTAATTAAAGCATGAGGCCTGGAAATGGCAAAAATGGCAAAAATCTAGCAGAGAAATTTCAAAATATCTCACTTCCTGTTGGGTTTTCAGGTTTTGCTCGCGGAGACATTTTTGTAGGTATTGGGCTGTTACATGTGTCTACCGAATATCATTCTTGTACGTGAAAAGTAGCGCGAACGGCACTTAATTGAAATTTTGTAGGTGGCGCTATCGAGCCATTTTGCCACACTTAATTCTGAAACCCATATCAGATGTACATTTTCACCACTTCTGACGCATGTGCAAAGTTTCATGAGTTTCGAGCATGTTTAGGCAATGTTTAAAAAATGTGATTAATTTCGGAGAAGAATAAAAATAATAGACAGAGCAATTCCAATTGGGTCCTCACACCATCGGTACACGGGCCCTAATAAAGATTAAAGATTGGCTATTTCTCCTTCATATGCCCTGTAGGTTCTTGAGAATTTGTGATTAAAGATTGTTCTTTGAGTTATCTCCTTCATTGTGCACGATTATTATAGCACCCACGCCTGACATTGTTTTGTTTCTTTTTCAGATTTTTTTTTACTTTAAAACAAAAGTTGTAATGTTATGAATCATCTGTAAGCTTGGTTGGTTTGGTTCATGGCTCAAAAATATTGGCTGTTGAGAAAGTGGGTGGTCACTGTTGTGCTCTGTTTCTGCAACATGCGTGTGTGTTAGCCAGCCCCATGCTGTCTGCACTGCTCTTTGTTCTTTTCTATACTGCATCCATCACTGATTCATGAGTGAAACAGACATTTTGTGCACACACAGGCTTTGTTTATGCCTTGGATTAACATGTCAGTGCTAAATACAGATGTAAATAGGGTCCAAAATGCTTTGTGACCACTTAAACCACAATTAAAGGTCAGAAATCACATGTGATAACATTGGATTTGCAGTGTAGTGTGTCCTGATACTGCGTGCCTCACCCTTGTGAAAAATAAGTGTGCTTTTCTATTTTAATATAATTTAAAATGTTATATATTCCTGTGATCAAAGCTGAATTTTCAGCATCATTACTTCAGTCTTCAGTGTCACATGATCCTTAAGAAATCATTCAAATATGATAGTATAATAAATTTGATACTCAATTATTATCAGTGTTGGAAACAGTATTTTTTTGGAGCCTGTGATACTTTTTTCAGGATTCACTGATGAATAAAAGGTAAAAGGATTTTATCTGTTCAATTCATTTATTTATTTATTCAAAAATAGAAATCTTTTCTAATAATATAAATCTTTACTGACACTTTTTATCAGTTTAACACAATTAATTAATTTAATTAACACATTTCATTTCTTTCAAAAATGTCTAAGAGAGGTGAAGTAAGCAAAATAATCTTGTTTTCTGTTTGAGTTAAGATTATTTTGCTTACCCCATTGGCAGATTATTTATCTTATTTTAAGCAAAAACTCAATTCATTTTGAGTTATTTTGCCCCAAAAAATTGTTTTGGTAGTCTAGTAAATGATTATTGTTTTAAGATTTTTTAGATGTTTTGGACTAGAAACAAGACGAAAATACTAAGTAAGAAAAGCATTTTCTTCAGTGTATTATATGTACTCTTTTTAAAAGCATGCTAAAGTATACTTTTTTCACAAGGGTTAGACAACAGTGAAGGACTGAAAGCTCACCTGTGTATGAACCCCGGTTGTATTATGTGCAGCTTTAAAAGAAAGCCCACTGGAAAAGCCCAAACATTAGTTCAGGCAACATCTTCAGTATGTCTGATTTCACTCCGGTCGTGTGGAACAAACACACTCTGTTCATCTATGAGCACATTACATCATGTTACCTGTATTTTCAGCCCCTTTGCATGAGGTTAAACGAGTTGCTTTGGACCCAGTTAATTGTTTTATGCAAGAGACCACCTCACTTACAGAGGTGACATTTAAAGAAGATTTGCAGACCAGGATCTAAAAAAGCTTTACCTATGCCTGAGGATTTGCATAAATGAACTGAGCATTGGTTAAGAAAAAGGTCTTTCCATTATTGTCTATTAAACCCATGGGTGTTACGGTTAAAGGCATTCGCATGACATTTCAGATCGAAATAAGATCAAAAACCTCCGGAAATGATTTTTAACGGAGCCCAACCTGCACACGATTGTGATGCGTTTATTGCTCTTTTCCCATTTTCTGTAGATGAAAGAGGTGGGTGGGTGAAACCATCTCAGAATTCATAATGAAATATCAGAAGCCAGTTTAGCAGCAGGTCTGCGGCATCTTACACATTCTCTGCTGAAGCATCTGCTCAGAAACACCAGAGGCTTTGGGTTTGGCAGCTCTAGTATCCCTGGAGGACCATCCCAGAGAAACTCTCCCAACTGACAAATGATCTCCTGCTGAGAGGAGGAGGTGTAATCCTCACCAGAGTCCTGATAGTTGATGTCACGGGTGGAGTAATATTTATGTTGTCATTTGCGGTGTGGGTCGGGAATCAATAGGCACGGGCAGACTGCGGATCCAATAGCCAAGTCTATTTAGACTCAATTCAACACCCCAGCTGCTTTCAAACAGTCCTGTGCTCTTTGCTCGTTTCTGTATATAATCTATTCTCAATTTGAATAAAAGTTTCATGCTGCTAATAGGACCAATGGCCACGTTTACACTGCAGAGTTTCAGGAGAGACAACCGCATTAAAATTCAGAGGGAATCCGCTAAAATATAATATAATATTAAATGAAAATATAGGCTCATGTGGACATTATGTTCTTTTAAACCTTGTGCTGTGTTGAAAACATCTTGGTTACGTATGTAACCCTCTTTCCCTGAAGAAGGGAACAGAGACGTTACGTCAATGTCACTGACGTATTGGGATCCCAATACTTTGTTGATGTCGACGTAGCGTCAAACGTGAGCGGCTCAAAGGGAACCCAATAACACTTGTGGTGTTCCTGGTCAAATTGAGTGAAAAAAGCATTATTTTTGGATCATTTTATCCAAATTAAATAAAAGATGCAAAAAGTGCACTGTTTATCACATTAGTGTGCTTTAGTGTTAAACCAAGACATTTTTTTTAAATGGCTTTATTTTGTACAAAATTGCACAAAGGTCAAAAACTACCTGATTATTGACCAAAACTCCCCCAAATTTCCTGAAAAGCAGGTTGTTTTTGACAATATAAGCTCAGATAAACAAGGCCTACAATCAATCAGTTTAAAAAATAAATACAAAACCTGTCCTAATTTAAAGAAAACAAGTTGACAAAAAGACTGAATCCAATATTTGTTTTTGTAGGCCGGTCATTTTTGTGACTTTGTGCCGTTTTGTACAAAATAAATGCATTTCAAATCAAATGTCCTGGTTAACATGACAACATGAGGGTTCATTTATGGAGACCTCAAGCATCAGTATATAGCCTATATTTAGATTAGAGTAGATTTGATTCAACTTTATTGTCATTACACAAGTACAAGTACAAGGCAACGAAATGCAGTTTAGGTCTAACCAGAAGTGCAATAGCAGCAAGTGCAGGATATACAACGTTTGCATAAGTGCAGGACATGGATATGTACTGAATATATATATATAAAAATATAAATAGAGAGATGGTTATTACTATAAACAGAATTTACTGGTGAATATGTACAGTGAATAAATATACAGATGGCTATTACTATAAACAGAATTTACAGGTGGATATGTACTATGAATATAATATAATATACAGATGGATATTACTATACTACTATATTACTATTTATTCACATTTGTTCAAAATAGCCTGTATGGGCAAATTGTCCACATATAAGCATATAGGTGTTATACACGACAGATGCATGTTCACATCTTTTTTCTGTTAATTACCACCATGTTGGACTGCGTGTCTATTTTTGAAGACATCTACAATCTCCATGCCAATATTAGTTAGCCATAGCGCCACCTGCGGGCAACAGGAAATGTCATGCTTTACACTGTAATTTACTTCTTTTACACATTTAAATATGCCATGAAGTACCAAACATACTAGAAACACATTAAATCATGCAACACTTGGGTAAGTGCTAATGTGTGCGACTAACGCCACAAAACAGGAAGTTGTTGTAACTCCAGCATACAATGTTCGATCTGCCCCAGACTTCACATATTTGAGAAGAGTCCTGCCCTGAACACATCTACATGACAATATTCAGTTATAGTAACAGCGCCACCACATTATATATTGTGAATTCCGTTTTTATGATTGGATTCCACGATTACGTCCATGTTTTCCGCATTGCGGACATTATATGGGCCCTACATGTTGCCGGTGTATGCAGGGAAATTTCTCATATACCCCTTTGTGTAGGCCAGAAAAATCTTTGTTTGAAGGACCCTTACAACCCCTTCACGTGAACGTGCAAAACAGAGGGGTAGGTAAATGTAGGGGTAAGGGGTAGAAATGGGATTGGGCCTAAATTTAGGTAGGCTATTGTGTAGGGATGTAGAATAAGGTCATGCAGAATAAGGCATTACTATATGCTTTACAAGAAATCCTAAAATGAATGCACAGAGAATGTACATGAAATCCACAGAGTCACTCAAATATATATATTGTGCCACAGCAAGTAAATATGAGTTGTGTTGTTATATGAAATGCAGAGGAATGAACACGATGACTGCCCTCAAACTCTCAAATTAAACTTGCGCCACTGCTTCAGTGTGTCAAAACTTGTTCTTTCTTCACTTTTAGGTCCCTTGGCGTGCCTCCAGGAAGAGGAAGCTGTCCTCTGATTGGCCCGTTACCCTTTGACCTTATCTATACAGACTACCATGGCCTGCAGCAGATGAAGCAGCACATGGGCCTTTCCTTTAGACAGCACAGGTCAGTTTGAGCCTCTGTTCCATAAACGGAGTTGCCTTTCTGTCTTCCTCTGGCTGAGCAGAGATTAATGATGCTGTACTGTGGTAGCATTTGTTTTGCGGGTGTAAAATGATTAACAGAAAAGCTCATTTATTCCTGTCTGCCAACAGCTTTTATTAGGAGTTTCTAAACTTGAATTATTTTCCACTTTGTATGAAGTTGGACCTTCCAACGTTCCATGTGGAATAGAAACGCAGAAGAATTGTATCATGCTATTTAAGATGAAAAGTAAATGTGTATTGTCGCACTGTAAACCCTAACACTGAAAATAATTAATTGGTTTGAGTAGAGCCAACTCAAATTAAACAAATTAGTTCAAACAAATTAACTTTTATGATTATTTAGAACTTTCTTTTTCTTTTAAGTTCACAAAACAGACACATTCTAAGTTATCTGAATTGTTTCAATTTTTGAGTTTCTTTTAATTTAGACAAACTTAAATTTAACTGAAACTGGGCTGGTATTTCTATTTCCCAGCATGCTTTGTCATGATACTCAAAAGGGAGAGTAAATAACACAATTAAGTGTTATATTGTGTTTTTCCGTGCAAGATTAACGTTAAGTGGGATATTTTTTGTATGCTAGTATAGATGAGTTTCTGTTATGTCGTTGTTGTTTTTTGTGTGTTTTTTTTAGAGTGGAACATGAGCTTAATTTGAGAACAGATATATGTTAAATGTATTGCTGTCCTCATTCAGCAAGTGTTATGTTATGCTAATGCTACCAAAGCATTGTGTAACCAATTAGAAAGGTGGCATTTATTGAATTATCTAGTTAAAGATAGTACAATTTCCAAAATTTGAGATTAAATTATATTTTTAAGTTAAATGTATGAATTATCTTACTCAAATATTTCAAGTTCAGAGCAATTAAAATGTATGATTACAAAATAAAAATCTGCAAGTTCTGCTTACGTAATCGTTAAATTTCTTAAATTAAAAATGTTTAGTTTTGTTAACTTATTCGGGTTTACAGTGTGTCTCTCCTTGGTCAGCATACATTTCTTTTTGGTTTCTGATGTTTTTTTTACTCTTTATTTACTCGGTCGTGCCAACAGTCTCACTGTGAGTCCTCAGTACTGTACTTTTATGTACTGCACTGTACCTATGTACTGTTGCATGAAGAGTTGCCCTTCAATGAGTGGGTTCAATGAATAGAGATGCACTCAAATACATAAAATACTTATGATTGCAGCATAATACTCCAGAAATGTACCTCATAAATAATGGATAATATTTGTCTCTCATCGCTCACACCAAGACAGCCACATGCATAATGTATTAAAATTATTGGAAGATCAATTAGAGGCAATTTCTCTTTTGTCAGTTGTAAAATAAAGTATGTCGCTATATTTCACTCTGGGAGAGAAAGAGACTGATTTGTTTTTGTGTAATAAATCAATGTAGCCTATAGGATTCATCCTCATTTTTTTATTGCAATGCAATGTTTAAAATCGGTCCATACATGAAAGCTAGTATTCTTTCCAAATGCCACTAAATAAGAAATAATTGAATATACTTCACACAACTTTTTTCGAACAATGACAGTTAATAGTTACTCCAAAAGTGAAATTCATCATAAAACATTTTAAACTCTTGTGAAAAGATTTATACATACTTGTATTTTAAGTGTGCAGACTGAATGTAAATGTTGTCAGACACAATTAAATTAACATTTATTATAGTTTTAATTTATATTAAGTGCAATTAACTAAATTTTAATGTGATCCACTTAATACATCGTTATATGTAATTTCATAATTGCTTCTTTTGTATTTAGTTATGGTTAAAGAATGTTCTAAAATATTTTATGGTAAACTAAAAGATGTTTTAATATAACTTATATATTATATCATGAATTTAAATATATTTGCAATTATACATTTGTACCGATGAAGTCCCAATTAATATAAATGCATTTAATATACACTGAACAAAATGTATAAATGCAACACTTTTGTTTTTGCCCCCATTTTTCCTGGGGGACTTTTTCTATGTACACAAAAGGCCTATTTCTCTCAAATATTGTTCACAAATCTGTCTAAATCTGTGTTAGTGAGCACTTCTCCTTTGCCAAGATAATCCATCCACCTCACAGGTGTGGTTTATCAACATGCTGATTAGACAGAATGATTATTGCACAGGTGTGCCTTAGGCTGGCCACAATAAAAGGCCACTCTAAAATGTGCAGTTATATCACACAACACAATTCCACAGATGTCGCAAGTTTTGAGGGAGCGTGCAATTGGCATGCTGACAGCAGGAATGTCCACCAGAGCTGCCCATGAGTTGAATGTTCATTTCTCTACCATAAGCCGTCTCCAAAGGCTCAAGAAAAATGGGGCCAAAAACAAAAGTGTTGCGTTTATAATTTTTTTCAGTGTATAAATGTATATAAATGTATTTAATGTGATAATGAAGTACTTTACATGAGCTTTAGTATGTTTAAAATAAGTGTTATTTAAAGCACAACAAAAAATTATTAAACATAATGACCCAAAATGTACTTTAAAGCAAAAATGAATAGTGAAACAGGCATTCTTTTATATAGATTTTTTTTTTTGTATTGAGGAATACTAAGAAGGTTGATGTCTAACTTTAAAAAAATGAATGAGGAGGAGGGTATTGAATGACGCCCTGGGTCACTAAAGACCCGAAGTATCCGTTTAAGGGTTAATTGTGTTAACAAACAGTCATGAAAATGTACTCTCTTTAAGTTCACTTAAGTGGCCTTTTATTAAATAAATATTATATTATCTGAAAGTACAGCTTTTGGCACTTTTTTAAGATTTGAAGTACACTACAAGTGCAAATTCAATACAATTAAGTGCACTTCTTTTTCGTGAGAAGCACTACAGAAACAACATAAATGTAGTCCATACATTGTGTGAGCTATAATCCAAATCATTTGATAACAGACAATAGCATTTTTTTTTAAGGAACAGACTAAAATTTAAGTAATTATTCACTGTATGAGAAACAAATGAGCATGGAATCTACTCCCGCGAGACATTGCAAATGACGAATTGAGTCAGTCTTCCTACACTCTTACACGTATACAATTTTATTTATCAGAATATGTTGCAATAAACCTCAAATACATTGTTTTGTGCATGTTTTTTTTTTTCCTTTTTCTTAACAATGGTTGTATATTATACCGCCATTACTGATTTGATTGTACCATTTGCAATGCTTCATGGGATGAGTAGTTCATTCTCCTATGATGAGCTCATAACACAACTTACACGGTCTAGTTTTTTTCTATGAGATTATATTGTGATTCATCTTGGAGCTGGTTGGTTTCTTTATTGAGTAAGTCAATACAAAGGCTACAAAGAGAACAGAGGCCACTGAAAAAGTGTGTGGTCACTGTTGCGCTACATTCCCTCATGTCGCCTTTTAGGAAGTGAATTTGTTGGGATCTTAAGCCTTAAACTTGTTTACCTCTCAAAAATCAGAGTAAGACTTAGTTGAGGATGCAGCAGAATCCCTTTACAGAGGCTGTGTATTCCCATCGCTGTGAAGTATGAGGGTATGAGTATTCAATGTGAATTTAGACTGCAGCACTATAACTGCTGTCTGAGAGCAAGTCAAACCAGGTAGCTAGCTACAACCCACATAATTCCACCCTTAAAGCAATAGTTCACTGTTTCAAACCATAGACCATAAAAAATATGGACGACGCATCTTCACTACCTTCCACTGAAGAAAAGTGAAGCCACCAACGTCAGAATATGGTGTTGACATCTTGCACAGGTTTGGGACAGAGTCTGCGCAGTAGTGACCACGGGACCGGAGTCTGCGCAGTCGAGAGCAGGAAGTAGAGAGGCGATATCAAAAGCCCACCCACACTCTCACAGATGCAGAACAATTCATTATGTTGGTGTGAAATAAACAGTTATGGAAATGTTAAAAATTAAAGCTAAACCCCTAACTCCTCCCGAAAATCCTGAAAAAAGTCTGTTAGTGCCTCAGTAACAAAGCCGTCAATCTCAGCTGTCAATCATGACGCCACACCCCCCATTTTTATAGCATCAAATAACTAACTAAAACCAAACAAAAACGAACACTTGAAATGAAATAATCACGGAAAAATACTGCCTAAAATGACAGATGCCATTTTTGGGAAAAAAAATATTTGATGGGTAATTTGATTTTTTAGTTTGTCTCATGTCCATTAGAATACATGGAGGGGCGGGGGTTATGACCTATACTGGGACCAACCACCTGGGGGCGATCAAGACATTTTGGCTTCAGTTTTCAACACGAGTGCGGCAGCCTTGTTTTAAACTGCATAGTTTTCTTTCTTCTTTGAAATGCAAAAAGAGATGTTTAACAGAATGTTGAAGCAGCTCTTTCCATACAATGAGAGTAAATGGTGTCTAGGGGCTTTCAAGCTTTAAAAATTCCATGAATTTATCATAAAAGTAGAACATCTGAGTGAAATTTTCTATTCTGCTAAAGCCATACTTTGTTTGAAGAACAGACTGATATTTAAAGGAGCGAATACACTAATTTATCTCCGACTACTTTCAACACTAGACAGATTTCACGGAAAATTTTGTAAGTGTTGTTTATACCTGGTATAAAGATGCGTTTGTTTTGGTCAATCAGATCACAAGTAGATGATGCATACCCATGGCACATACCCGTTTACACCTGGTGTTTTTTTCTTTTGTCCACTTTCAACCACTTCTGTCCTGATTTCTTTGAGGAGAGGGTCTATGGGCGGGTAAATGTATGTTTTTTTTCAGATCTTTGTTTACGCATTAGGTCAGTAGGCGGAGAGTAGTGGGTATTTTGTGGCTGTTTGAACACATTGGACCAGATGAGTGTCTACACTACGAAAGCAATCCTGTCCAATGTGTTTTCAACTACCTCTGGAAATGATTGAAAGTGGACAAACTCAAAACGTTTTACACCTTTATTTAGCATTGTCACATCATTCCAGACATGTAAGAATTTAAATATGCTCATCATATAAAGCAATCGTGTCTCTTCAGAAGACAGATTAAACCTCATGATTAATATGGATTACTTTTATAATGTCTTTTTGAACTTTTTTAAACTGCGAAAGGGGTATAATCAACTTTCAACGGAGGAATAGAAATGTCTTAGGTTTCAACAAATAATATTTATTTGTGTTCTGAAGATGAACTATACTCATACATGTTTGCAACAACACGAGAGTGAGTACATGATGACATAATCTTAATTTTTAGGTGAACTAACCCTTTAACAAAGTGTTTAGTTGGCCCATATTGATAGGATAGCATCTTGCAGTTGATGGCGATTTGTGGGATGCAAATCCCCAGATGGTGGTCCATCTGGAGATGGTGGTCCAGTGGGTTAAACCATGGAACTTATATGCAGAAGGTTGCTGGTTCAATCCCAGCAGTCACCACCAGTGTGTCCTTGAGCAAGGCACTTTACTCCATGTTGCTCCAGGGGGATTGTCCCTGTAATAAGGGCACTGTAAGTCGCTTTGGATAAAAGTGTCTGCCAAATGCATAAATGTAAATGTAAATGTAGTTCAAAGTGTCTGAATCCAGGGCACGAAGCTCCCGTTCCACCACATCCCAAATATGCTCTATTGGGTTGAGATCTGGTGACTGTGGGGGCCATTTTTGTACAGTGAACTCATTGTCATGTTCAAGAAACCAATTTGAAATGATTCAAGCTTTGTGACAAGGTGCATTATCCTGCTGGAAGTAGCCATCAGAGGATGGGTACATGGTGGTCATAAAGGGATGGACATGGTCAGAAACAATGCTCAGGTAGGCCGTGGCATTTAAACGATGCCCAATTGGCACTAAGGGGCCTAAAGTGTGCCAAGAAAACATCCCCCACACCATCACACCACCACCACCAGCCTGCACAGTGGTAACAAGGCATGATGGATCCTTGTTCTCATTCTGTTTACGCCAAATTCTGACTCTACCATCTAAATGTCTCAACAGAAATCGAGACTCATCAGACCAGGCAACATTTTTCCAGTCTTCAACTGTCCAATTTTGTTGAGCTTGTGCAAATTGTAGCCTCTTTTTCCTATTTGTAGTGGAGATGAGTGGTACCCGGTGGGGTCTTCTGCTGTTGTAGCCCATCCGCCTCAAGGTTGTGCGTGTTGTGGTTTCACAAATGCTTTGCTGCATACCTCGTTGTAACGAGTGGTTATTTCAGTCAAAGTTGCTCTTCTATCAGCTTGAATCAGTCGGCCCATTCTCCTCTGACCTCTAGCATCAACAAGGCATTTTCGCCCACAGGACTGCCGCATACTGGATGTTTTTCCCTTTTCACACCATTCTTTGTAAACCCTAGAAATGGTTGTGCGTGAAAATCCCAGTAACTGAGCAGATTGTGAAATACTCAGACCGGCCCGTCTGGCACCAACAACCATGCCACGCTCAAAATTGCTTAAATCACCTTTCTTTCCCATTCTGACATTCAGTTTGGAGTTCAGGAGATTGTCTTGACCAGGACCACACCCCTAAATGCATTGAAGCAACTGCCATGTGATTGGTTGATTTGATAATTGCATTAATGAGAAATTGAACAGGTGTTCCTAATAATCCTTTAGGTGAGTGTATATCTACTGTATATTTAATCATACACCTATCAGACATAACATTATGTCCTAATATTGTGTTGGTCCCCCTTTTGCTGCCAAAACAGCCTTTACTCATCGAGGCATGGACTCCACTAGACCCCTGAAGCTGTGCTGTGTCATCTGGCACCAAGATGTTAACAGCAGATCCTTTAAGTCCTGTAAGTTGTAACTGTGTCAAAGTAACATCTATATGGATGGCAGGACCCAAGGTTTCCCAGCAGAACATTGCCTAAAACATCACACTGCCTCTGCCGGCTGGTCCTTCCTTGGACCACTTTTGATAGATACTGACCACTTGCTGCCTAATATATCCCAACCACTAACTGGTGCTGTGATGAAGAGATAATCAGTGTTATTCAATTCATAATGTTATGCCTGATGAGATTTGATAGCTGTAATGGAGGCGGAGATTTAATGGCTTCAGTTTCATTGTGCTCCTCACACAAAGCTATCGTGTGGCCTCAGAAGACTTGGAAATTAAAAGGGCCACAGCGGCAGTCCATTTGATTTGTGCATTACAAGTCAAATGATCTACTGCTGTGATGCTTTTCATTTTGGAGCTTTTCGGCCCTTGGTTACTTTCAGTTTCATTGTGTTGCCTATAAGAAAAAAAGTAATTCTCTGGTTTGGGAATAAGGCAATTTTATTTTATGGGGAAACAAATATTGTAATGTGGAAATCTTTCTGCTAATGTGTATAATACACAACGCACAGCATTTTGTTCGATGGAATGGGCTGTGTGTGCATATTAGCTGGCAACAGATTGGAGGTTAAAGTGAAAAAAACACTTTTGTTTTTCTGTCTAGGTGCCACATCCGTGTGATCGACACCTTCGGTACGGAGCCAGCTTATAATAATGAGGAGTACGCCACACTGCATGGCTACAGGACCAACTGGGGCTACTGGAACCTCAACTGCAAGCAGTACATGACCATGTTCCGTGAGTCTATGATTCTATGATTCTATGTTTATTATTCAGAGAATGGGTGTATGCAGGGACAGCCTAGAACAAACTAAACAAAGTCAAGTCAAGACACCTTTATTTATATAGCGCTTTATAAATATAGATAGATTGTTTTAAAGCAGTTTTACAGTGATAAACAGGAAAAAATAAAGATCAATGATGCAAATTCAATTCAGAATTCAATTCTGGTGTAAAGCCGTTCTAAAAAAAGACTAGGATGAGGCTGAAGTCAGTTTAGTTTTGAAAATATCTACATTATGTCTTCATTTAAAATGCAGTTTCACTTATTACAGTTAGGGGTGGGCATTACACCGGTAGAAATGGTTAACTGGTAGAAATCTGTCAACCGGTAGAGAATTTGGACTATTGTCTCTATCACGGGTACACACGTACCCGTGAAAAGTGATTTATCGTCACGTTGCTGTGCTGCATGGTCAAGAAAGCTTATCGTTTGCATGCGGTTTTAAGCACTCAAACAAGTGATTTGAACCGTGGAAACTCATTTCGCTCTATGTGTGCACTGTTTGAGATACACATGCACATAAAGCCACTGCTCATAGAGTGTGTGAGAACTGAACTGAGTTTTTTAGCTTGAACGGTTAAATACAGACACTTAAGTTTCAAAATGCCCGTCTTTGCGAGTATCCTTTGTAAACACAGTAATTTATGTCTTGAGTGAATGTAAACAGTTGAACATGGTACTGTGTATCAGTATATTGGATCCGTGCATTCGATCTTAAAGTGATAGCAGCCTAGTAAACCTTGTGTCAATCAAACAAGAAAAGAACACAGTAAAGACTATGCTGTCTTTTTTATATACATTTGATTATATAATTTATGTAGTATTACTTATTTCTATAGGTTGAAGTTTTTTCAGGTAGTTCTATTTCATTTGTGTCTTTGTGTCTTTGTTCCGTTGTAGTTTGTTTTCCTATTGCTCATAATAAATTTCTTCGTTCCTATTTTATCACCAGTGTTGGGAGTAACACGCTACAAATTAACGCGTTACTGTAATTCCACTACTTTTAGCGGTAACAAGCATGCAACAAAATATTTTTTTAATCAAGTAACGCAATTACAATTACTGAAATTTAAAGAGTTTGTTACTCGCATTACTCTCTTTTGTTAAAAATTAACGCTTGCAGACAAGAAGCTCATCCTCGCTGTAGTATTGTTGCCACCCGTGCCGCCATGTCATGGATACGCTGTGTTTTTTGTTGCGAAAGACAAACTAATTTGTTTGGCATTCCAAAAGAGGGGACAATTAGAAAACAGTGGCTAAGCTGTAGTTGCACAGACCGTTTCTACGTCTTTGTCGTTTCTACAATAACAAATGCAAACTTACCAATCTGATACTTTCTGGTCCAGTCACGATGGCAACGTTGATTGATTAGCTTGGTCATCTGCATGATCCCGATCAGATTCGGGCTCAAATTGATAAGGTAGAACCAACATTATCATCTGTGATTGCTTTGCTTTGGGAGCTGATGTTCCAAATATGGTAAGAAGCGTGACATTTCCAATCAGAGGACACCGCGCTTTTCAGAACGATGAGCTTTGAGAGATGAGACTTGTTAGCCCATTTTAATGTGTGTTGAGAATCTCATCTCTTATCTCTATTTAGCTTTGCCTTATGAGGCATGTTTGTTAAACCATTTTGTTAAGCTTTTGTTAAATCACATATTCAATTATATGCAGCACCTCAAGGCACCTTTGTTTTCTCTTTTAATAAGTGTAAATACTGTAGGCCAATCACTTTTATTTCATTGGGCCTAATGTGATAATAAAAAAACTCTGTTAAATGACTGAGACAGTTGTTATTTTGTTTCAAGTATTAAAAGGGACTTTTGTACTACTACTTGATTGAAGGCCTGTTGCCCTGTTGTGTTGAAATTCAATAAATAGGTCTAAAAATTATGTTTATTGTGTTTGACTGTTCAGTACTGTTCATATTTACATTTAAAAAGCAGACATTAAAGTAACTTAAAAGTTACTTTCCCTATTTACTAATTACTTTTGATATATAGTAAATGGTAAAGTAATTAAATTACTTTTAAAAGAAGTAACTAGTAACTGTAACTAATAACTAATTTTCAGTAACTTGCCCAACACTGTTTATCACTGACTGTTTCCTCTACTATATACAATAAAGTCTAATGGGACTCATTACATTTTTAAGTAATTTACAGTAAAACACTATTAAATGTACAATTTTTGGAAGTGAAAAAGAAGTAATCTGCTCTGTGACCATTTTTGGGATTTCCGCCTGGATTTGGCCTACTCAAATTGAAAAGCTTCCCATACCCACATACAGTGATATATATACTAAATTTTGGTGTCATTTTACAGGAAACCCTTTGAAGTTACATAAACCAATGCTAAAAGTGATAAAAATGTAAGTATATGTTATCTGAGCTTTTTTTGGTTATAAATTCAGTTTTGAAAGTGTGTAACTCAGGCCCTGTGTGCTCTAGCACCCTGCAGACAGTTTGGGCTGTTTCCACTAGATTCCAGAAAATATTGGGGGGCAGGCGGAAATTACATAAAAAAGGTAATATTCCTCCATTCAGATTAATTTGAATAAATCTTGCATACATTATCCAGACAAAAATCTTTCTGGAATCTAGTGGAAACAGCCAAAAAAGTCTGCAGGGTGCTAGAGCACACAAGGTCTGGGTTATATACTTTCAAAAATGAATTTATAACAAAAAAAATTTAAAAAGCGCCTCTTTTTTGGGGGGTTATTACAGCTCAGACAACATATACTTACATGTTTATTATTTTTAGCAGTGTTTTATGTAACTTCAATGGGTTTCCTGTAAATTGATACCAAAATGTTGTATTTAGACCACTGTACCACGGCCAAATTCAGGCGGAAATGGTCCCAGAGTAATTTAGTGTAAATAAGTTACTATGTGTAAAACCAATGCCAAAGTTATGCATGTCTCCAGAAAGTAGAGACTCTAAGCTTTCAAAATGGTACCACATATGAGGTCAGAGCTCCTCCACAGTCATTTAAAATGTAAAGTATATACTTGATGATGTCATTCCAAACATGTACAGGGTCCGCAGAGTTTAAGAGGTTAAAAAACGTAAAATTACATTCCCCGAATTTCTTGTGTGACACTTGACATTTGATTATTTTTCCTTTATGATGATATTTTAATTTTTTTTATTTTATCAGTTATGTACATTTAGGTTTTGTGTTACATCTCATTTTCTAAAATGTATTGCATTATTTTAATGTTATTATTTTTGTGTTTTTGCCTACTACTTAGTACACTCTTGGTTCAATGTGGTTCTATGAAGAACCTTCTTAGGGGTTTTGACTCAATTTTAAAACCCTAATTGCCAAAAAGGTTCTCTTAAATGGTTGCATAATATTGTAATTTTGAATGGGTTATTTAAAATTGTCTAGTCAGAACGTCTCGGTTACGTATGGTAACCCTCGTTCCCTGAAGGAGGGAACGGAGACGTACATCGGACGTACCGACGAATTGGGATCACTTCTGGGTGCCCCTATCAGCTTCGAGCTATCTAGAACCGGCCAAAACGGAGCCAAACGTAGTGGCTCAACCTGCAGTGATGGTACAGCAACTGTGGCGACGGGACGTACGTCTCCGTTCCCTTCTTCAGGGAACGAGGGTTACCATACGTAACCGAGACGTTCCCATTCAGTCGGTCACGTTCGACGTACGTCGGACGTACCGACGAATTGGGATCCCCTATGGAAAACGCCATAGTTACTACCACTTCCAGTGCCCAGCGATGAGCCCCACAGACCCCGATCTGATGCGGGCGGGAAAGTTCACGCAGGGAGAGTCAAAGCTGCTGTTCCGCAAGACCCACTCAGCTGACTGTATTGGATAACGCTGGGAAAGCGTGCCTGTGAAGGCAGCTGCGGAAGCCACATCATGCCCAGAGGGAGTTACCATGTGGAGAATACACGTATGGGCTGGCTGTGGGCAGCACAACATACGGAAGTCCCAGGGGTGGCCCCGGCCAATTAGGAGGGAGACAACACGTACCTGGGACGGCAGAGGAAACTCTGCCAAGGGAAAGACACGGGCTCGCCGTAGGGAGCCGTACCGTGGAAGAATACACATATGGGACCGCCGTGGGGGTCACTACATATGGAACCCAGCCTAACACAGGTTCCACCAATGCATACGAGTGTTAGATCTGGCGTCGAACGCTCCGCCACGTCCGACTGCCGCGGGTTGCGGAGGACTCAACAGGGTTCGCCGTTCTGGGGAACTCGACTGGAGCAAAATAAGCGCACGCATCCGTCTACCATAGGGGAGGGAATGGCGCAGCAAGCCGACACTAGAACGGGCACTTCGGTGTTACTGACTATGGGAAGTGAGCACACAGGAAGAAACCGGCTCTACACGGAGGCTATAGAATCTAGCGAACGTGTTAGGTGTCGCCCAGCCCGCAGCTCTACAAATATCTGTCAGCGAGGCGCCACGGGCCAGCGCCCAGGAAGAGGCAACACCCCTAGTGGAGTGGGCTCTTAACCCGAGCGGGCAGGGCACGTCTTGGGACTGATAAGCCAAGATGATGGCATCCACTATCCAGTGGGCCATCCTCTGCTTGGAGACAGCCTTTCCCTTCTGCTGTCCTCCGTAACAGACGAAGAGCTGCTCTGAGGTCCTGAAGCTTTGCGTTCTGTCCACGTAAGTCCGGAGAGCACGGACGGGACAGAGAAAAGCTAGGGCTGGGTCTGCCTCCTCCGAAGGCAGCGCATGCAGGCTCACCACTTGGTCCCGGAAGGGAGTAGTGGGAACCTTGGGCACATATCCAGGCCGGGGTCTCATGATCACATGAGAGTTACCGGGCCCGAATTCCAGGCACGATTCGTCGACCGAAAATGCCTGCAGGTCCCCTACCCTCTTGATGGAGGCCAACGCAGTCAGGAGTATTGTCTTTAACGACAGAACTTTCAACTCAGCTGACTGCAGAGGCTCAAAAGGTTCTCTCTGTAGTGCAGTTAGCACCAGAGTTAAGTCCCAAGAGGGTATAGAGGGAGGACGAGGCGGATTTAATCTCCTCGCTCCCCTAAGGAACCTGACGATCAGATCGTGCTTACCTAGAGATTTTCCATCTACGAGCTCATGATTAGCGGCGATAGCGGTGACATAGACTTTGAGGGTGGAGGGAGACAGCCTTCGCTCCAACCCATCTTGTAGAAAGGTAAGCACAGATGCGTTCGAACATCTTCGGGGGTCTTCTCGGCGAGAAGAGCACCAATCGACGAACAGGTTACACTTCAACGCATAGAGGCGCCTCGTAGAGGGGGCTCTAGCGGAAGTGATGGTGTCAACTACCGCTTGCGGTAGGTCACCTAGAACCTCTGCGTCCCGTCCAGGGACCAGACATGGAGTTTCCAGAGGTCCGGACGCGGGTGCCACAGGGTGCCCCGTCTCTGAGTCAGGAGGTCCTGCCTCAGAGGAATGGGCCAGGGAGGTGCTGTCGCAAGGAGCACTAGTTCCGGGAACCAAGTCCGGTTGGGCCAATACGGAGCGACCAACAGGACCTGCTCCTCGTCCTCCCTGACTTTGCACAGTGTCTGCGCAAGAAGGCTCACTGGGGGAAACGCATACTTGCGTTCTTCCCGGGGCCAGCTGTGGGCCAGGGCATCCGACCCGAGGGTCCCCTCGGTCAAGGAATAAAACCACTGTGCGGCCCCGAAACGACTCCAGATTAGCTGGACCGCCTGGGGATGGAGTCGCCATTCTCCCGGAAGCACCTGCTGACGTGACAGCTCGTCGGCCGCACAATTGAGCAGGCCCGGAATGTGAACGGCACGAAGCGACCTCAGATGCTTCTGACTCCATAAGAGGAGATGGCGGGCGAGTTGCGACATGCGACGGGAGCGTAGACCACCCTGTTTGTTGATGTACGCTACGGCCGCAGTGTTGTCCGTCCGGACCAGAACGTGCTTGCCTCTGAGCGGCACTTTGAAGCGGCTGAGTGCAAGACGAACTGCTAACAACTCGAGGCAATTGATATGCCATTGCAGTTGAGGCCCCGTCCACAGACCCGAAACTGCAAGCCCGTTGTACGTGGCACCCCAACCCGTGGATGAGGCATCCGTGGAGACAACGGAGTGCCTGGACACTTGTTCTAGGGGAACTCCCGCCCGGAGAAACAGGGGGTCCGACCACGGACCGAAGGTTTGGCGGCACCTCAGAGTCACTTGGACGCGGAGGGAATCGCTGTGCCACGCCCATCTCGGGACTCGATCGTGTAGCCAGCGTTGAAACGGTCTCATATGAAGCAATCCGAGCGGCGTTACTGCGGCTGCGGATGCCATATGCCCCAGGAGCCTCTGAAAATGTTTCAGTGGTACCGCTGTCCTGCCTTTGAACGAATTCAAGCAGTTCAACACTGACTGGACGCGCTCCTCTGTGAGGCACGCTGTCATGGCGACTGAGTCTATCTCCATACTGAGAAAAGAGATCCTCTGCGTGGGACAGAGTTTGCTCTTCTCCCAGTTGACCCGAAGTCCCAACTGGCTGAGGTGACTGAGCACCTTGTCCCTGTGTTCGCACAACTGCTCTCGCGACTGGGCAAGGATCAGCCAGTCGTCGAGGTAGTTGAGGATGCGCAACCTTTGTAAAGACGCGGGGCGACAGGGACAGGCCAAAGGGTAAGACGCGGTACTGATATGCCCGTCCCTCGAACGCGAAGCGCAGAAAGGGCCATCTTTCTTGGGTACAATGAAGTACGGGCTGTAGAACCCGGACCTCATATCGGCTTGAGGGACCGGCTCTATCGCGTCCTTCGCCAGTAGGACAGCGATCTCCGCCCTAATCACGGGGGCGTTCGCCTCCACTACAGTCGTGAAGTGAACGCCCCTGAACTTGGGGGGACGCCGGGCGAACTGAAGCGGGATCCTGCATCCGCGTAGGGGACGTGCGAGTGTGGGGAGGCCGCTTGTGTGCGTCCCAACAGCCGGCGTCCCCTGCTGGCGAAGGGAGAGGTACTTGAGGGTGGCGAGGCATGGGAGCGTCGACCACCGCCAAGCGCGCTCTCTTGGCACCCAGAGATATTGGAAACTGCTCTTTCCGCCAGCGGCGGAACAGACAAACAAAAGATTATCCCCGGCCCTCCTCCGGGGGAGGGAGTGGTGCTGCAGCCATCTCCCTCAGAGCAGATTCCTCCATCTCTAGGCGGCCCGTCTCAGGGTCACTTGCGACGGCGCTTGCCACCTGGCTTGGCAGCGGCCTGAGCGGGCTGGACATCCTTCCCACGGCCGGCCCCACGCCGTCGGCTGGTGTTAGGCTGCTGCGGTGCCTTGGCGGGGGCGGAGGAGGCGGCGGGTGGAGTCAGCAGCGGGCCGCCGGGGCAGGATGTGCTTGATCGCCTCCGTCTGCTTCTGGGCGGCCGAGAACTGTTGGGCGAAGCTCTCGACCGCGTCGCCGAATAACCCAGCTGACAAGATGGGGGAGTCCAGGAACCGATATTTATCGGTCTCCCTCATGTCAGCCAGGTTCAGCCAGAGATGACGCTCCTGGACCACAAGCGTGGACATCGCCTGACCGATGGCACGGGCGGTGACTTTCGTCGCCCGGAGGGCGAGGTCCATCGCCGTCCGGAGCTCCCGGAGGAGCTCTGGGTCAGGCCTACCCTCGTGCATGTCAAGGAGTGCCTGGGCCTGGTGGACCTGCAGCAACGCCATGCCATGCAAGGCAGACACAGCCTGTCCGCAAGCCTTGTAAGCCTTCCCGGTCAGACCGGAAGAGAACTTACAGGCCCGGGACGGGAGACATGGGTCACCGCGCCAGTTAGAGGCGGTCGCCGGACACAGTTGCATCGCTACGGCACGCTCCACTGGCGGGATCCCCACGTAACCCTTGGCTGGCCCGCCGTCGAGGGTAGTGAGGGGGGAGGAGTCACTCGGCCGGTTTCTGGCAGCAAAAGGTGCCGTCCATGACCTCGTGAGCTCCTCATGCACCTCCGGGAAGAAAGGTGTCGGGGCGGGACGCTGAGAACCAGCGCGACCCACCCCGAGGAACCAGTCGTCCAACCTAGAGGGTTCGGGACACGGTGGAGGGTTCCACTCGAGCCCAACCCTTTCGGCGGCCCGGGCAAGCATAGCAGCCATCTCAGGGTCCGGGGCAGCCGTTGCCACTCTCCCAGAGGGAGGCAGTACAGCTGACCCTTCATCCTCCGAGGACTGAAACTCCCCCTCCGATGCAACGATTGACATCTGCTCGTCTGCTGGAGCTCCAAAATTCACCACTGGTCTCCCGTGGGAGGGTCCAGCGGGTTCCCTTGGAGGCTCTACCGGCTGCGGAGCTGAGGGATTAGGGGCCTGCGGAGGTTCGCTCGGCGGGTTTGCCCTAAACGTAATCCTCAGATCACCCTGGCCATCCAAAGAAGCAGGTCCACCCGGGTTAGGGGTAGACCTAGTTCGTGGGATGGGTAAGGGGACTCCTCCAGCCTAGGAGAGTCTCGATCTTAGCTCCGATATAGTCATGTTTCCGCACTGGGAACATGAACTATCCACAAACGCCGCCTCAGCGTGCTGTGTGCCCAAACACGTGAGACAGCGATTGTGACCATCAGCAGGGGACAGGGAACGACCGCATCCAGAAACGCACGGGTGGTAAGACATCTTGAAAAAGACGCCACGTCACCCGTGAAGCTCTTTTTGTGAGGAAACGCTCTGTGCTGAAGCACTCAGGGGGAAGCGCGACAGCGCACGGGATTGTGTGCAGCCCGTGCCTGTACTCAGCAGGAAAACACGCCCAACCAGACCAACAGATTTGCTGTTGCTGTAATAACAGCAGTTTTTCTCTGCTTGCAGAGGCAGCCAATGAGTCAGCGCGGATCCCGCTGAAGTGTGCCGTCTCTCCAACACGCGTCTCCTGGAATCTCCGGTTCTTTCTTGTCTTGCTGATAGCAGCGATATACTCATTTAAATGAATGAGAGTCGTCTTCATCTGCCATTTGGCTCCGAAGTGAATGACAGCGTGCATTCGCTCTCGCTTCCTGTTTATACCCGCGGCGCGGGGCGGAGCGCGAGATGCAAATCTCGCACGCCAATTGTTCATTGGCCAGTTCTAGATAGCTCGAAGCTGATAGGGGCTCCCAGAAGTGATCCCAATTCGTCGGTAAGTCCGACGTACGTCGAACGTGACCGACTGAATGAGAAAGTATGTTTACGAGCTGCTTAATTCATAAAATTGACTTTGAATTAAAGATTAATTAAAACTAAAGGTTTTATGATATGCCTGAACCCTTTAAGGGTACGTTTACATGACTACAATGTTCTAAGTAAAAACGAAAATGTTTTTTGTGTACATATGAGAATGTTGTCAAAATTATCCCCTTTTACACTGATCCGTGAAAACGAGTAAAAATGCTGTATTATTCATGCCAGGCCAGTAGTTGATGTCACTTTTTAAAGAAACACTACGCGCCTATAGACTGAACACATGATACACATGTGCCTGACGTCACTGTTTTCACAAATTCATGTTTTTATAGTTTACACAGAGACGATAATGGGATCATTTTCGAAAATGTGCACTTTGAGACCCGTTTTGATAGTAGCTTGTACTGCGGCTAACTTGTTCATGAAAACGGGGAGTAGCTTCTCTAATGTATTTACCAGGCTGTATTATAAAAGTCGTTTAGTAGTCACAGTGCAGAAAACAAGAACAGGGAGCATGTTTGTGTGAGTGTTTTGTGTGTTGGGTAGCAGATGCATAGGCGCAGAGCATCTGTAAGCAGAGGAAGAGCAGCAGATGTGCTTGGAACTGGAGAGGGTTTGGGTCTGTGCAGCAAATCTAGACATTCTGAGGCACTGCTCCTCATTTAAATATATTAACAGAACACAGGGTTGGCCGAAATTCAGAATTTAACAATTTGTTCCCTTTCAGTTTGTGAGTGTGAATTTGAATTGAATTGGCCAGATTCCCCACAGCATGATGAACTGAAATTTGTATTGGAATGACAGAAATGCAACAGATAACAAAGATGAATGTTCAGTAAATATCTCTTTACTGTAGTAGGGTTTTTTTTCCTCAAATGATTAGGCAGGTTATTTTTCTGAGCTGAAAGTTCATTGCAGTCAAAACAAACTGATTTAAATTTTATCATAAAAACCTTTCCACCACTGTGTTTATGTGTATACAAATTTAATTAGTATGAGGAAATTGTGTTCTTCAACCATAGACCATACAATGACATTTATCAAATGTAATAAAAAATAGACAGTGAAAATAACATATTCTATTATAATAACATATATGCTATTTATACTTTATTTTGACAGATTCATACTATTTACACCTCAGTATTGTTGTACATGAACAGAATGCAATAATAACATAGAGTGTAAATGATTATATTTATTTAAATTATTAAATGGATGCCGCCTTAATGGGACAATAAAAGCCCTCCCTACACCTAACCCTTACCCTACCCAATAAATGCTTTTATTATTATTAAACATTTCGTTAGGCACTTTATTTCCACTTTTAGAACATTTTCTTAATTTTTATGTAAAGTAAATGCCATTCCGATGTGATGGGAAAAGAGAGAAGAGCGAGCTCTGCAAAAGGCAGATTCGAACCCGCGTTGATCGCATCAAAATCAAGATCTTAAAGTCTTATGCTCTACTGACTATACCACTGAAAACATTGAAATATACTTGTTATTTTCTAAATTTCTCAAACAGGCATTGTTAGGCAGAGCTAGTGCGAATAGCACTTGCCAACAAGGCACGCTATTTGTACTTGCCGTAAATAGACACTTCAAAAATATAAAAGTACAAGACTGTGTACTTAACGGCTTTAGTGATAGAAAAAAATACAATCCCATGAAGCATTGCGAGCAGCATAATCAAATTAAAAACGATGGAGAAATACAAAACTACTAATTTACCAATGTTGAATATGTGATTAATTACTCTTTTGTTGCGTTTGGCTTGTTTCAACTCTTTGATTGGTGGAATTTTCTGCACAACATCATGGGTAATGTAGTTCCCTTTCATTCGGTCATGTTACGTCGGAACATTGAATGTGACCGACAAAAAGGGTAAGAGGGTTACATACAGTACGTAACGGAGATGTTTAATTTCACCATGAATTCCACTGTTAAACTCATCATGTATGCTGTTTTCTGGGCCCTGGAGGTGTTTTGACATGCCCTGACATTTGATGCTTATTTCTGTTACTTTTAATGTTTTCATGGCTAAAGTCTGAGTACACTGTATTCAGCACAATCTCTGCTATTATATATATATATATATGTATATATATATATATATATATATATATATATATATATATATATATTTATATATATATATATATATATATATTATATATATATATATATATATATATATATATATATATATATATATATATATATATATATATATATATATATATATATATATATATATATATATATATATATATATATATATATATATATGTTATATAATATGTGAGCAGAATGTATGTAAAAGTTTGTAGTTTTGAGAAAATGATGTGTAAGTAATTTTAAAGTAAGTCACTGAAATAAAGCCATGAAACCCATACTGAATATTTGTTCACAAGACTTTTGATAACTGGATCACGTGGGCTAGAATTTTTGCTTCAAGACGATGCAAAAATCACTCTGGCCACTCATTCACATACAACAATATACTGGATTAAAATTTGTAAGACATGTTTTGTGTCAGGAAGGCTTATGTGTGGATGGTGTGAATCATCATGAATATTGATGTTTCACACCTGAGAAAGACAAAGACCCCTCCCCTAATCCTAATGGCCCTATATTAGCTGAATGACTGTGAGGGAACCAGAACAAAGAATGTGAAGAGATTAAAAGAATGGCTTTTTGAATTGTTTGCATTTATTTACAACACAACATAATGAAGGACGAAAAGTGGGACAAAAAGAAGGGACACTCAAAATGTTTGTACTGTAACTTGTACAGTTAAGTGTGTGTATAAAAGGCTCTCAGATATAAACATTTGTTTTGCTCAACCTATTAATGCACAATTTAATCCTAAAAATAATTGTATCATCATAGAAATTAATGAAAATTGTTACACACAAACCAACTAAAGCTTTTGTAGCTTTATACACTAAAGTTCAAAAGTTTGAGGTCAGTAATAATTTGTTTTAAATGAATAGTTTTATTAATAATTAATCATTTTTAAGAAATAGTTTTATTCAGCAAGAATGCATTACATGTGTCAAAAGTTACAAAAGCTTTTTATTTCAGTTAAATGCTGTTTTTTTACTTTCTATTCATCAAATAATCCGGAAACTGTTTTCAACATGGATTTCTCATTACAGTATCACCGTGAATGTCATAAGGATTTGTTTGCAATTGAATCCACAAATGCATACACAAACAGATGTTCCTTCCACGTCTGACGTTGCTTAGCATTTTCATCTCGCTGTACATGTGCCTGGGAAAAACGAGCGGACCGCATGAGCATGACGACGGCGTTGCTCTCTACTTGAGCGTGTCTACATTTAAAATAACAAACTTGAGCGCGCCAAAGACGCAACGTATGTGAACGGCTTAGTCAGTGGTTAAATCAGCGTAGCAGTCAATAAACGGGACAGTCATGTATGGGACATTTAGGCCCAATAAACGGGACATCCCGGTTGATTCGGGACAGTTGACAACCCTACTTTTATATCATGCTGTATTTAATATTATAGAGCATAAAAATATCCCCATGTCGTATGTGTATCTTTATTTAGCATTGAAAGGTTGCCTGCCTATTTCATATTTCAACAGGTTTCCGTTGATTTCACACATTTTAGTCTGGCAATAGTTCAACTAGTAGCCAACAATGTGAAGTTTATGCATCAATAACGCTAATATAAGTGAGAAGAAATGTTTTACCTTAAAAATTTTCTTCCAAGCTCGATGAAAATCAGAAGAATGATGAAGCTGATTCTTTTTTTGAAGTGAGGGGGGGGGGCGTTTACAGGTTTGCGTTCCTTCACGTGGACGATTTGCGCATGTCACATTAAAGATAATGAGGCTCCGCTGGAGGAACTGTACCTCTTGCTGTTTTCATACGGATTACATAAACAGAGAACATTTGTTTTTTTATATAAATCACTTCATTTAAAAGAACGTATTCAAAGATTTATAAAGAGATATCTGTAGTGTCTGTGTGGCACTCTCTGAGTTCGGGGTATATTTTCACAAGCATTTCAGAATGGACATCACAGGGAGACAGACTGGAGAACGTGCATCCGGTTTGTTTTCTTTATTTAGCGAAAAGCACAACATTTAGTTTTTATTTTGAGTGTACATTAATAAAAGTTGACACTTTAAGCTTTGTAAAGACATCTTGTTCATATCTTTGAGACAAAAAATTTATTTTAAGTTGTTTACACTGACGTGAGGATAAATCCAGCAAAACGCGCGGGCGTTTCTCGGGTTCAGAGGTTAGGTATAGGTTAGAACTAAGTTGAAATATTGCAGGCTGATGTCTTCAACGTAAGCAAATATTATTGATTAACAACCTTGTAGCTCACAGTAAGGCTGTCTTTAAAGATTCATAAGTTATTGTTAAAAAATTATTTTCCTATAGAGAAAATTAATAAAGTTTTTACTTCCGGAACTCGACTGTTGCGCATGATTCCCCCCCCCCCCCCCCCCCCCCCCCCAAACAGTGGAAATAGTGGAAAATCCCGCCGTTTCATTGGCCATGTTAATCACAATATCAACTGTCTACAACCAACCCTGATCCCTAAACCTACCCATCACTGTAACCTCAGCCAATGAAATTGGTTGCAGGGCGGGATTTCCGCTGAACTGGTTTGTGGGGGGGGATCACGCAACTTTTGCTCTCTATTCCTCATCCTGCTTACGACCTCACATTTAGGAAAACCACTGAAATTTTATGGATATTCTCAAAACAATTCTGTTTGCAGCTTCTCTCTGTAACATTTAAGATTTGATTCAAAATGAATGAATTCTTGTACAGGATTGTATTTATGAAATTAGTATTACACTGTTTTTTTTGTTGTTGTTTCCCCAGCACACACTCCTGATAACTCCTTCATGGGTTTTGTGACCGAGGAACTAAACCAAACGGAAAGACTCAAAATACAGAGAGACAAAGTCAACAACATGGCTGTGGTTTACGGCAAAGAAGCCAGTATGTGGAAGGTAAGAATGTGTGCATCCAACAATAGCAAGTCAAAGCAAAGGTTTTCCAGATGGTTAGCAGAAACGGCAGAATTAGCAGAATTCTGACACATTTCTACCGTCACGCAGTATAGCGTCAGACCGCCAGCCTTGCTCAGCATTTGAAAACAGTGCTGTAGACTTGCTTTCAGTCTGTGTAACTGTCAGAACATACAGAGATTGATTGCCTGGCTCCTATCATGGCTTGTTGGGCACAGTGATTGCGCTAAAGTGGTGTTTGGATGTGCTGACAGCAAATAACATCAGGCTGCTTTAACACGCTTCAAAGCAGGATGAAAGCAAACGTTCTGCAGCATCAAGAGAGACAGGCGGTGAACATCGCCAGAGGAAACTTCGCCCACCCGTCCGCCAACAAAATAAATAAAAAAATAAAATCTTGACAAGTAGCAGACTTTAATCAGAAAGTGTGTTCGAACCGCTGGGCATTTGGGAGCAGAGATGGGTTTTGATGAGAGCAAAATGCACCCCCAGGAGCCGTGAAAAGCTCAGAGTCTTTAAAAAAAATAAAGTCTCCACGTTTAACCTGAATGTTTTTTCTACCATCTTTAATGCTGCGTTCTTCAGCGCTGTGTTATTGTGTCTCTCTGCCTCTGTGCTGCTTGAGGTGTGCATTGTCATTTTTGTTTGTTTGACAGGTTGCCATTTAAAAGCTATCTGTGCTGTGGAGTCCCTAAACACTGACAGTTCCCTCCAGGCCAAATGGCAGCCCACTCGCTCTCATTGTGCATGTGTCACTCAGCCCAAAACCACAACTGTACGCTTAGAGATTGGAAAGACTCATCTCCTCTTGTCCTCTGTTCACCCCCTCCCCCCTTCTAATTTATTTTTTGGTCTCTTGACGACCATCTTGGGCTACTTGCAGCTCTGAGAGCGTGACAATCGTCTCATCAATTAATGGATGAGCAGGTTTCCCACAGTCATGGAGAACCTGGAAGTACCATGGAGTTATTGTGAATGCTCTTCTGCTCACTAAGGACGGATTTATTTGATCAAAAATGCAGTCAAAATATTGTGATATGTTATATATGTTAATTAATGTTATTACAGGTTAATATAACAGTTTTTATTTGAATATATTTTAAAATGTAACTTATTCCTGTGATCAAAGCTGCATTTTCAGCATCATTACTCCACTCTTCAGTGTCACATGATCCTTCAGAAATCATTCTAATATTATGATTTTTTTCTGCTCAATAAACAATTTTGTTAATTAGCAATGTTGAAAACATTTGTGCTGCTTGATATTTTTTTTAAGATCAATGAAGATAAATGTTTAAATAGCTGCATTTAGTTGAAATAGAAATATTTTGTAACATTACAAATGCATTTACACTCACTTTTGATCATTTGAATGTGTCCTTGGTGAATAAAAGTATTAATTTCTTAAAAAAATAAACTAAAAGATCATACTGACCCTAAACTTTTAAACAGTGGTTCTCTAGGGGTATATTCTATGTTGGTAGAAGCCAAATTGATGTGTGTGTAATGGTGTGTAACACTTGCATGCATGAATTATGATAATCTCAGTCAGGATTTTTCATCCTATGTGTTTTTATTGCTTTTAAGGCCCGAAAAACAAGATTTGAAATTATTTTTTTTCACACATTTTTCAAAGAGATTTTTTAGATGGCCACACGGCAATATTGTGTGTATTTAACAAACCATTGAATACAATTATATAAAATCATGTGAAAACTATAATATATATATTCTAGCTGGGGTGTAACGGTACACAAAACTGACAGTTCGGTACGTACCTCGGTTTTGAAGTCACGGTTCGGTACGAGTTCGGTACAGCAGTTTTACCAAATTGATTTGTATTTATTTTTATTCAACAGTGGTTTACTGATAAAAATGGTGTCCGTTTTTAAATGAATTCAATTATAACTAAAAGTTTCTTAAAGATAATGCTGTAAACTATATAGGGAGCCCTTACTTACACATTGGTATTAAAGATTAACAACAGAGCCCAAACTATTAGCCTAAATTCAGGCTTTTTCTCCAATTCGTTGTTGAAACGGGTGTCATTTATACACAGTGGCTGTCATTTTCATGACAGATTTATTTAAACATACATTAAATAAACAAGACATCACTAACAGGTTAAGTAGAATATAATGAAAATATATAGGCTAATATAGTGCATATATTTAGCGAAAGAGTTAATCTCTCTAGTGAACTAACAGCTAACAACAGGACACTGAATGACTGCCTGAGGTAAATGTGATGCTACGTGACATTGTTTACAAGCTGTTTTATTGTCTTTCCACCATTGAAACACTGATTGAGCGATTACACAACATATGATGCATTTCAGTAAGTTGTAATGTATCCTCAACATACCTTAAGAGGTGTTATTTTATGTTTATTCTTTAGGAAGAGATGGAATTGAAGTGTGTTACAACAAGTCGACTGTTAACTGTTAAAGTGCACGCGTGAACAGAACCGAAAGCCCTGTACCGAAACAGTTCAATACGAATACATATACCATTACACCATTGTATATACAAAAAATTACAACTTTAACATGCATTAAATAATCAGATTACTTTTTGATGTAACAAGTAATGAATTACAAGTAACGTTCCTTACGTAATCAGATTATTTTTTGATGTAAGGAGTAAAGTAACACGTTACAAGTAATGTGCGTTACGTAATCAGATTACTTTGATATTACGAGTAAATTAATGTATTACAAGTAACATGCATTATGTAATCAGATTACTTTTTGATGTTGCAAGTACTTGTAATGCATTACAAATAATGTACATTATGTAATCAGTTTACTTTTTTGATGTTATGAGTAAAGTAACGCATTACAAGTAGCATGCATTACATAATCAGATTACTTTTTTGAAGTTATGAGTAGAATTTCCTCCCAATCTAAAAACAATACTTGGAAAATTTTACCGTGATATGACTGATTAGATATTGCTTGATGCTACAACGTTTTTTTTCACTTTTGTATTTCTGACTGTCCATTGGCCATTTTTCCAGGGGAAAAAAATCGTCATACAATGGCTTGCCACTTGATGGCAGTGTATAGGATGATGCACTAGATCCACTGTAGAAGTTGATGTGCAACTATGCCATCAAAACCCATGAAGAAAATGCGTTTTGAATAGCTGTCCACTGTATGTCCTCCATGCGCGAAAGGGTTATTTTTTTATGACACATGCAATGAAGTTACATGACAGTGAGCCAAAAATAAAAGTGATTCATCACTAAATGCATTTTAGCATTTAATTATTAGGTTTTTGTTTGCACATCCGGATTTTGCTGAGTTAGACATGTACCTAGATCAACATATGAAGAGTTCGGTTGCAAAACGCGATAAACGCCATTTTTTGACATTTGGATTTTATTATTGGAAATCACTGTTTAGATGTACCTTAATCTATGTGTGAATTGCTGCCATTAATAAGATTTAAAAATTTACATTTTAAGCCTACTACAAAATGTATTTTTTTCACAAAACGCGATATCCGCCAGCCCAGTTTCTTTACAAAGTGCGATGTAGAACGTCCAGGATGCTGCGCGAGCTCAGGATGTCACGCGAGGAGAGAGTCACCGCCGGTGAAGTGCTCCAAGTTTGCTCAGTGATTTAACGATAATATCAAAACAAAAAACATATTTTTAAAAAGACGATTCAATAGGCTAACTAAAAAACGTTTACCATTGAATTGTTTATACTGTAGGCGAGCTGTCAGTCACGTAGGCTACGTCACTGATCAACAGCTGTCTGTCAGTCAGAGAATCAAAGCTTCAGAGTCAAGCTAACGTTATGGATTTCGATGACGGATTGGAGCAGGTGTCCTGACATTTCATCCTACCCGTCAGATTGTCCTACCAAGGCTTACTGCGCATGCCCACATCAATATTTTTTATTTTTATTTTTTATATTTACATTTTAAGGGTAGTTATGTTGTGTAGCTATGTTCTGGCCAAAACTAACTCGGAATCTTATTATTATTAATCAATCTTTGTATATACTATTCCATATATTTATGATGTATTGTTTTTTTAACCAATTCGAGATGTTTGACAATGTTAAGATAAATATGTTGCATTTTGGCATGGTTTTTGACTTATTTATGAACTATTTATGGACATAAAATTAAATAAAACATATCCTGGATTTGAAGAATATTGTGTCCCTGGCCTTCACTGAGCTCAAGTAATAGTTTAATGTACAAAAAATTGTGAATGAACTTTTGATGTCTTAAATAATAATGTCAAATAACCAACATTTCTCAAAATGGATATATCTCGTTTTGCAACGAAACTCTTCATATTTTGTTTATCCTGGAACACAATATTCCTGTCTGAAAATGTTATCCTAACCATATCCCAACCCATAACTTATCCCTAAAATTCACACATAAATCTGATCATTCAAGTTGCAGAATTTGAGGAATCAACAGTGTGGCATGTTACAAGCTGAAGTTTAATAAGTATGACTAGGGTTTTGAATAACTTAAGAAGCACCACTAATACCCCTTTTCCATCAAGGCAGTGCTGGTGCTAGTTCGTAGCCAGAGCCTAGTTTCAAATCGGTTCTTTGTGTTTCCACACCCAAAGCACCAGCTCCGAGCCAGGAAAAGTGGTTCTTAAGTAGCACCAAAACATTGCTGGGCTAAAAGTAAGAACCGATTACGTCAGGCGCTGGGGGCGGGGTCGACAAGACGGACACAAACTTGAGATCCGCCATTTTTGAAATAGCAGCTAATGGAGCTAACAGCTGCTGCTCGTTTGTAATCTCCGTCTATACAAATTACGGCGAGCTGCACAAATGCGTTGGATTCGCTGTGTTTTGATGCCGATGTAGGATCGTAAAGCCATGTGCATTAATAGTAACGCAACGTTTGCCATTGTTGATGGAAGGCTTGTTCGAGATGCAGCGGTGCTGTGCAGACTGATCGCCGTACAACGAGTACAGCAAGAGAATACGACTCCTTATGCTTTTGATTCACTCATGCAGTGTTTTGATATCATTCGCGGATCGGTTTGCGCAGCGCCGATGCATTTCGAACAAGCCTGGTGTGTTTGTGTTTCCCACTGCCTCGCTAGCGTTGCTGAGAAAGATGAGACGTATACAGTGACGTAAGACCTGGCTCTGTTGTGGCTCTCAGCATGTGGAAAAGCAAACGGTTCTTAGAAGGCTCCTCAGTCGAACCAACTATGAACTGGGACTAGCTCTGGCTCTGAACTAGCACCCGGTTCAATCTGGTGGAAAAAAGGGGTCTAATGAGCTGTTTTAAATATAGTTTGGGGAGGTAGTTTTACATAAATCATGTAACCATCTACTCTTAAGAAATGTTATTTTTCTTGTCATGGAAAATAACTTTCTTATAGTACTAATGTATTAGAGCATGGAGCAAGATCAGATCGTTTAGTGATTTTGTCTGTAAGAGGTGAACTCAGAATCAGACTTGAAAGTTTATTGAAATAATCTACGGAATGCAAACTAATTTAAACGCAACACACACACACACACACACACACACACACACACACACACACACACACACACACACACACACACACACACACACACACACACACACACACACACACACACACACACACACACACACACAATCACACATACAAGCAGGTTAACAAAATGGAAATGGATGAATGAAAATGGAAAAGAAACAATGGAAACTTAAGTATAGAATTAAAAAAATGAAAGAGTCAGTCACTCCCTGAATTTGTAGTTTAAAGTGAATTTAAAGTGGTCAATATCTTATCAACACCTCAGTGGAGGCTTGCATTGCCCTAAGTCATATAACAAATGTCTGGATGTAGTCCTAGATCAGTCTATCGTTGTTTTTTCTCAGAGCTGGTGATGCTCGATTGAAGTAGGCAGTGTTGGAAAGTTACGTCATATTCTCCCAGGGTTAAACGTAGAAATACGAAATTTGCTGATGCTATTCTGACTCTAAATAATGACTGAGGTTTCTCAGATAAAATCCTGCTGTATTGAGGCTGACTGGATTTATATTGCTCCTTCTTATTCTTCTTCAGGACTGACTGAAATAGTGGCCTTTAAGTTCCACCTTCTGAGGGTGGACTGCCCAATCCAAGGGTGTCATTTTGAGCGTGAAAAAGGTTTTGTCTTGAGCAACACTGAAAAAAAAAAGTGTTGTCAGTTCAACTTAGAATATGTACTTAATGTGTTAACATCTAAAATAAGTGGTTTTGTTGAAATTAAATACATGATTTGAGATTACTGATTATAACTGAATTCAACCAACCTGAAAAAGTATAAAGTTAGTATAAAGATTAATGTTGACTAAATTCAAGCATTAAAGGGTTAGTTCACCCAAAAATGAAATTTCTTCCATTAATGACTCACCCCAATGTTGTTCCACACCCATAAGACCTCCGTTCATCCTTGGAACACAGTTTAAGATATTTTAGATTTAGTCCGAGCTCAGTCCTTTGAATGTAAGTGTAAGCATACTTTGCTGTCCACGTCCAGAAAGCGAATGAAAACATCATCAAAGTAGTCCATATGTGACATCATTTGGTTAGTTTGACTCTTTTGAAGCGTCGACAATACATTTTGGTCCAAAATTAACAAAAACTAAGACTTTATTAAGCATTGTCTTCTCTTCCGGTTTAGTTTGAATCCGCGTTCACGCGCCACAGTGATGCTACTGACGTAAGACGCTGTGACGTGTTATCTGGTGCGATAGCAGGGGTGCGATAGCCATCAAAACCAGTTTTTATTAAATGCTGAGGCTCTTACTAACAGCCAGCACATCGTATGAGTAAACTATTTTATTTTTATTTCACTTTTATATCATTTTTGTCTATATGTATATTTCTGGAATTTTTATGGGGACGGCGCCCCAGCGCCCTCTATTGACCAGCCGCCACTGGCGCACAGTGCAAGTGCACTTAGGCCAATTTAATTTGTCAATACTGCAAATCTGATACATGCAATGACTATTCATTATGACATATAGGCATTTTCATCTTTATGTACACAATAATAATATTTTTCATTTGTACATTTGTCCTTTTGTTTGTAATATTTAGAAATGTTTGCGTGCTGCTGCGCGTCCCTGTGTGTGTAATAAACAGGGTATGCGTGTTTTGCCCCCACCTATAGGCGCATATTACTAACACACCCTTTAAATAAATAAAAAATACTGCGCTATTGATTATAGACCAGGTTTTTGTTGGTCAAGGGCGCAGTTGTTTTCTGTTCCTCTAAATAGCAACGTGCCAACAATGCTCCTGAACACACCTGGTTTTCAGACCAGCACGCCCATGGGCGAACAGATGGGTGCAAGTGCATTTTCTATTTAAACAACATGGCGCTGGACATGAAAATGATAACTGCGTGAGGCTGAAACTAGCAAAAAAACACTTGCCGCACCTGCTGTCCAATTGCGCTAGGTGTATGATAGGGTCCATTAAATTTGATATAATTTTTTTTGTTGTTGTTGTTGAAAGTCCTTTTCCATCTTGATGTAAATTACCCTTACTTAATTTAATTGAATAAGTTTTTACTCACAATTCAATTTGGTTCATTCAAAATAAATCAGTTTTGTCGGGTCGACACAATTTAGTTGCTTTATGTCAAATTAATTTACTCTATTATGTTTAACTTAACTTTATTACATTATTTATTTCATTTTTGTTGGTCCAACCTAATTTTATAATTCATTTACTGAGGCTTAATTTTCAAATAAATAGTGTCATTCATCATTATACTCAATGAACACTAAGGAAATACAAGTGTCAGTGCTGACATTAGCACAACACGGAGTAGCACAAGCGCTCTTCAGCACAATGGTAACCGCAGCATACAGTAACATATATCCTCAATAACTCAAATGTCCAACATAACTGAACATTAAACATTTACATAAACTACCAACATCTTTCCCTTTACTAAAAAAACATACACGTAAAATAACACTTAATCCCTAAATTTACTCTCCTAATGCAGTCCCTTGCAAAACATGCTGGGAATGACAGATCCTCCGCCCAGTTAGTTATGCTATGTCAACAAAAGATATTTATGTAGTTTTAACACAAATGAATGAAGTAAACTTCACTTTGAAAAAATATTAGGTTGATTGAACACAATTAAGTTGTGACAAAATGTACATTTTTTTAACACTAGCTCATTTTAATTAATTAATAATTGTTTTTATGTATATTTGTTTTACAATTGTGACTTACACTGGAACAGGGACACAAAAAAGTGTCTATTTACACCAAGTGCAAATAGTGTGCCTTGTGTTACGTCCCCTTTTTGTCTAGGGGCGGCAGGAGAGTAACATATGTTGTTAAAAAAAGAAAAGAGAACGTATCCCCATGAAGTAAAGCAAAAATGAGAGAGAGTTGGGTCTAACAGTAATTATAACAGTAAAAAAATAACTAAAAGAAATCAAGATAAGACACTTCAAGCTTCAGAGGGGGGATTAAACACAAAAATAACAAACACAAGGGGTAAACTACTTGGGAGTAAGGGATTCGAACTAACTTACCAAATAAAATAATCAAATAAACAACAAATATCTTGCCTGACTACCTTACAATCCCAAAAACAGGAGAAAAGCTGGGGTTAGTGAAAACAAAAGTGGCACTCACCTCCCTACTGTGTCATCAAGCAACAACAATGGGGCACACCAAGTTC
Organism: Gobio gobio; assembly: GCF_949357685.1. Classification (NCBI taxonomy): domain Eukaryota; kingdom Metazoa; phylum Chordata; class Actinopteri; order Cypriniformes; family Gobionidae; genus Gobio; species Gobio gobio. Next base: position 33,455,324 of record NC_137097.1, on the reverse strand, counting down.
CCTTACGAGAGTACTCTCGTATTGCGTTTTGCTAAAACGCTATGGGGGAATTCCTTTCCTCGAGATATTGAAGCAAATTTTTTATCCAAAAATACCTTTTACACGCAGTGCAGCTGCACAACTCTCAGCAGGAAGCAGCTACGTGCTGATTGGCTGTGCCGCTGCAACTGCAGCAACCTATAGCGAGACTGTGGGGCGGGACGGACCAATCAGGTCCTTCTAAATTCCCGCCACAAGGGGCAACAGAATTTGCATAGCCAAGGGTATATAAGACCCACTCTCGCAAGGTTAGTCAGATTAATTCTTCTTCAGCGAGTTGCTCTCGCTGAGCTCCGGATCGAAGCCTGCTGTCGACACGCACCCAGCGGAACTCTGCAGCCTGAGGACGTCAGATTCTCTGCCTTCAGCCTGCCTTCCAGCTGCGCCATCCGGCACATATCCTTTTTCAAATACCTTCTGTGTTTTTACACATCCAAAAAGAGCCGAGACGTTGTTTCAAATGTCTCGTTCCTGCGCCTCGTGCAGAGCTCAGCCTCTTGAGCCATGGAAGAAGAAACGTCGCGACCAGAGGCCACCGGAGCGCTCTGACGAGCACACACCGGGCTTATCCCCGCGTGCCTCGCCATCGCCCGTATTGTTCGTCAAGGAGCAGCACAGCTCCCCTCGCATGGCGGCTGCTGCTGTTTCCTTCGGCGGACCGGAGGAGGAAGAGGATGACAGCCTTTCCCTTGCTGCATCCGGAAGCGGGTGGTCGGATACCGCCTCGGAGCACGCCACTTCGACGCGGACGGCTAGTGGCGTCATAACCTCAGTCGACGCTGAGCTTATGCGTCTGCTCACCAAGGCTGTGGACGACCTCGGCATTGACTGGTCTCAACCCGAGGAGCCCACGAGAAGCCGACTGGATGAGTGGTTTTTCGAGAACCGCCGTCAACCGACCGCTCAAAGACCTGCTCCCTTCTTCCCAGAAGTCCACGAGGAGCTAACAAAGTCGTGGAAGGCACCATTTTCTTCTCGCGCCAAATCCTCCTTTTCTCCTGCGCTCTCGGTGGTCGATGGCACTCAGAAAAAAGGATATCAGGCCCTTCCTCCCCTCGAGGAAGCCGTCGCTGCACACCTTTGCCCGCCCTCTGCCAGAGGATGGCAGTCAAAGGCTGTGCACCCTTCCAAGGCCTGCCGCACTACGTCCAGCCTCGCCGGTCGAGCATTCGCCTCCGCCGGCCAGGCACTCGATGGCGGTGCTTCAAGTCTTCCAGGCCAAACTCCTCCGTTCCCTGGATGAGTCTGTTCCTGACAACGAGGCTCTGAAGGATCTGCGTGGCGCCACTGACTTGGCCCTGCGCGCCACCAAGGCCAACGCTCAGGCGATCGGCAGATGTATGGCCACCCTGACGGTGTTGGAGCGCCATTTGTGGCTCAACCTGACTGAAATGAAGGACGCGGACAAGACCGCTTTCCTCGCCCATGTCGCCTTCAGGATTATTGATCCGTGGTTGGGTTCACGGAGCGCTTCATTGAAGCACAGAAGGCTTCGCAGGCAATGCGACATTTCCTGCCTAAGCGTTCCAGCTCCTCCGCTAGCCGTCACGCTAAAGCTGGACCAGCCCAGCCCACCAAGGCGCCACCTTCAGCTCACCAGCCCCGTTCCCGCTCTACGAGCCGCAGCAGACTGCCGGAGCGTCGAGGTCCCCGACCCAGCAATGTGTCGAAACCTGAGCCTCCGAAGCCGTCCTAGCCAGAGGTATAAAGAGAAGGTGGATAGTGCCCGCTTTGGCCGGTGTACCACCTCGCACTCTTCTAAAACATTCCCCAGCTCCCTTCAAGGTGGCTGGGAACACCACATTCACAGCCAACGAGCCCGCAAGCAAGCGCACTCGCCTGTACACAAACGCCGTTTTCACGGTGACCCATATGAGTAACAAAAAGAGCTTTTTCTATGTAGGCAGTGTGCCAGCATTAAAGCATGTACCCCTACACTCAAGCACTCCCCCATGTTCACCAGCCCCCTGCACTCAGGTGGCTGGAAACATTATTCTCACAGTCAACGAGCCCGTACTCAAACGCGCTCGCCTGTACACAAGCACCAATATTCTATGCCCCCCGGCCCCCTGTACTCAGGCGGCGGGAAACATTTCCCTCATAAGCGCCAACTTGGCACAAAATTATCAGGCCACCGAGTCCCTGTTACTCAGCGACTCGCCCCACAGATTAATTCAGCCCCTGGCTTCGAAGGCCGAGGCCTGGCAGGCCATTCCCGGCATTTCGAGATGGGTGTTGAACATAATAGAACAAGGTTACTCGCTACAGTTTGCTCGCAGACCACCGCGCTTTCGCGCTGTGGAAGAGACAACAGTGAGAAGCGACAAAAGTCACGTGCTTCGAACCGAGATATCAAAACTGTTAATAAAGGGAGCTGTGGAAGCCGTACACCCCTCACAGAGCGAGTCGGGCTTTTACAGTCGTTACTTCCTTGTATCAAAAAAGGACAGTGGTCTCAGACCCATCCTAAATCTCAGACATCTGAACAAAGCCCTAATGAAGCGCCCGTTCAGAATGTTGAGAATGAAACAAATCCTCGCGCACATTCGCCCGGGAGATTGGTTTTTTACTGTGGATCTAGAGGATGCCTATTTCCACATACAAATAGCCCCTCATCACAGGCCATTCTTGAGATTCGCCTTCGAGGGGAAAGTATACCAATACAAGGTGCTACATTTTGGTCTATCTCTGGCTCCCCGCACGTTTACAAAGTGCATGGAAGCGGCGCTAACCCCGCTGAGGCTTCGGGGAATGAGAATTCTCAACTATCTCGACGACTGGTTCATAATAGCTCAGTCAGAGATACAGTTATTAAACCACAGATCTTGGCTTATCAACCATTTACAATGCTTGGGACTCAGAATCAACGTGGCAAAGAGTTCATTGTCTCCCACACAGAAAGTTTCGTTTCTGGGAACAGTATTGGACTCACTGCAGATGAGCGCGCGGCTGACGTCACAGCGCGCGCTCTCTGTTCAGAACCGAGCGGTTTCCCTCAGGTCCGGTGCACGCATTCCTCTCAAACACTTTCAGAGGATGCTGGGTCTCATGGCCTCGGCGGCGCCAGTTCTCAGACTAGGTCTGTTGCACACGCGCCCCCTACAGCACTGGCTGAATCGCCGCGTTCCAGCTCACGCATGGCTCTCGGGCCGATTGCAAATCAAGGTAGACCACAGCTGTGTGTTGGCTCTGGCTCCTTGGAAAAATCCCGTCTGGTACAAGACGGGCGTGAGTTTGGGCACTGTTACGAAGTGGAAAGTTATCTCGACAGATGCATCCAACCTAGGTTGGGGAGCCCTTCACGAGGGCAGGCCAATCTCTGGTCTCTGGTCAGACTCGGAGAAGAGCCTTCACATAAACTGTCTAGAGATGAAAGCGGTCACGCTATCGCTAAGAGCTTTCCTTCCGTACATAAAACACCACCATGTCCTGGTCCGAACGGACAGCAGGTCGGTGGTAGCCTACATAAATCGCCAAGGCGGTCTGAAATCTATCAATCTGCACTCAATGGCGGTAGAAGTCCTAATATGGGCAGAGCACAATCTGAGCTCGCTGAGAGCGACTCACGTGCCAGGCATTCTGAATTTGGGTCCGGACATGCTGTCCAGGGGCAAAGTGTCCCCTGCAGAGTGGTCTCTTCACCCACATACAATTCAGACAATTTGGGGCAGGTTTGGAGAGGCAAAAGTGGATCTTTTCGCCTCACAAGACAATGCTCAATGCCGAATATATTTCTCCAAGCACAAGGATGCGTTGGCCCACGAATGGCCCAACCTTCCTCTTTATGCTTTTCCCCCAATCTCAATGTTGCCTCAGGTCATAGAGAGGATCAGGGAGAGCGAATGCGCTGTGCTTTTAATAGCCCCGCTTTGGAGAAATCAACCTTGGTTCTCACTACTGAGTCAGATGGCAGATGCAGCTCCGTGGCCGATCCCGCTGAGGAGAGACCTCCTCATGCAGGCGGAACGGCAGATCTGGCATCCTTGTCCCGATCTATGGGCGCTTCATATTTGGCCCATCAACGGGTACATGAGAACCTCTCTGAAAATGTATTGAATACTATTACTGAAGCTAGAGCCCCCGCGACTAGGCGGCTCTATTCAGGCAAATGGTCAGTCTTTTCGGACTGGTGTAAAGCGCGAAGTCTGACCCCACATGATTGTGCAGTGTCAGAGGTGCTTACATTTTTACAAGAGCTTCTGGACGCGGGTCGTTCCCCCTCCACGCTCAAAGTTTATGTGGCTGCTATAGCAGCGTATCACATTCAAGTGAACGGACTGTCACTAGGAAAGAACAATCTCATTGTTCGCTTCCTTAAGGGGGCTAGAAGGCTTCACCCACCTCGCCCCCCTTCAGTCCCTATATGGGACCTGTCCACGGTCCTGGATGCCATGAAGAGCTCTGCATTTGAGCCTCTGCATTCGGTGAGCTTAAAGCTGCTGTCACTAAAGACCGCTTTTCTGCTGGCGATTGCGTCAGTTAAGCGAGTGGGTGATCTGCACGCGCTCTCAGTGAGCGCCTCGTGTCTGGAATTTGGGCCAAACGACTCCAAAGTCGTCCTCAAACCAAGACATGGATATGTACCTAAAGTGCTTTCAACTCCGTTCAGAGCACAGGTCATTTCACTTTCGGCACTTTCATCACCGTTAGATGAAGAAGATGCTAATTTGCTCTGTCCTGTCAGAGCGCTGAGAATATACATAGAGCGTTCCGCTGCTTACAGGTAAACTGAACAGCTCTTTGTATGCTTTGGCGGCCATACCCGAGGGTGCGCAGTTACAAAGCAGACCTTGTCACATTGGATAGTGGATGCTATCTCACTGGCCTATGAGTCTAAAGATCTCAGCTGCCCTTTAGGCATTAGAGCGCATTCTACTAGAGGCATGGCCTCTTCGTGGGCTTGGTCTACAGGCATTTCTCTGGATGATATCTGTGCGGCGGCGGGCTGGGCCTCCCCGTCCACTTTTATCAGATTCTATAATTTAGATGTTCCGGCTTTACAAGCTGGGCTTCTTGCTGTGTAAACAGATTTAACCCCTTAAGGCTCGAAAGTCCGGCCTGGGTTAAATATTGTATAAGTCATAAGCACATTCCTTATACGGCTCGAATTATCTGGCCACTCATTGTTCCTGGCCCGACTATGTCTGGTCTATACTTTATTTTATTGCACGTATATCGTGTTCATTCTCATTAGGGCCCGACTCAGGTCTCATTTTGGATCATTGATATCATATTACGGGCCCACCTAGGTTGGCCTGGGTTTGGTGTCGTCGGCTTTAGAGCCGTTAAGCAAGCACAGCGTTTTGCATTGGTCCCCCATAGCGTTTTAGCAAAACGCAATACGAGAGTACTCTCGTAAGGGAACGTTTCGGTTACTAACGTAACCTCGGTTCCCTAAGATGAGGGAACGAGTATTGCGTTTTGCTTGCCGTGCTTGCTTACTTGCTCAGGAGTCGCTTCAGTCGATTAACCTGACTAACCTTGCGAGAGTGGGTCTTATATACCCTTGGCTATGCAAATTCTGTTGCCCCTTGTGGCGGGAATTTAGAAGGACCTGATTGGTCCGTCCCGCCCCACGGTTTCGCTATAGGTTGCTGCAGTTGCAGCGGCACAGCCAATCAGCACGCAGCTGCTTCCTGCTGAGAGTTGTGCAGCTGCACTGCGTGTAAAAGGTATTTTTGGATAAAAAATTTGCTTCAATATCTCGAGGAAAGGAATTCCCCCATAGCGTTTTAGCAAAACGCAATACTCGTTCCCTCATCTTAGGGAACCGAGGTTACGTTAGTAACCAAAACGTTTTCTGTCACTACAGTACATGCAATACAGGCTTTCTTAAAGCAGCATTAAGGCTGAACACATAGGCTACATACAGGGGTTTTCAAACTTTATGATGCCAAGGACCCCCAAATATGATGAACCTTTATGAGGGACCCCCTTACTAAAATCCATCTATTTTTATGTAAGAAAAAATATTTAAACTGTTGGATAAATAGTAAGAATGACATTATAAATACAACATATTTTTTCCCAACTTAAATTGGCTATACTTAATGTTGGATTTATAAACCTGAAAAACATTTTCAATTAAAAATGATTTGTATAGGCAACTTTCACAATAAATGTATTTAAGCTGGGTATTGCGTTAAGAATACTGCCTTACAACCCCAGTGAGCAAGATAAAGGGGACTATAGTAAGAAAAACTCACTAAAGATACAAAGCAAACATATACAATTCTAGAAAGTATGTATACGGCAAGAAATGAGAGAAACATTTAGAAATGAAACAGTTAGAGTAGGCTTTATCCATATTTGCTTTGTCTTTTAATGCACTGAAATTTTCTGGGGACCCCTTAGAACCTTTTGGAGGACACCTGGGGGTCCCCAGACCCCAGTTTGAAAACCCCTGGGCTACAACATTCAGCAAAGTCTGGGAGAGCAGACAAGCAAGTGCTATTTGCACTAGCTCTGCCTAACAATACCTTGTTGGGCTAAACAAGATAAAAAAAATAACAAGCATATTTCAATGTTTTCAGTGGTGTAGTCAGTAAAGCGTAAGGTTTAAAGATCTTGGTTTTGATGCAATCAACCTGGGTTTGAATAAGCCTTTTGCAGAGCTCGCTCTTCTCCCTTTTCCCATCACATTTCATAGGAAAGGCATTTACTTTCAATAAAAATTGCGAAAATGATTTAAAAGTGGAAATAAATTGCCTAACAAATGTTTAATATTAATAAAATAATTTATATGGTAGGGTAAGGAGGGCTTTTATTGTCCCATTAAGGCGGCATCCATTTAATAATTTTAATAAATATAATCTTTGCACTATGTTATCATTACATCCTCTTAACCCTCAGAGCCCGACGGCATCGCCCACGACGTCACACGGCACCTCCGATAAATATCTATATTATTTCATGAAACTTTTATCGATTTTCTTACCGTTTTTTCCAGCAGAAAGCTAACGAGCTAGCCATCACGGGGGTGTCTTTGGTGTCTTTGTAGCCTTTACAGAAGGTTTTCTATCCAGCCTGGAACATGTGCATCTTTTTGGAGTTGTTCAGCAATAAATCAAAACGCTTACATCCAAGATATATCCACTTGATGTCCATAATTTATAAATTTTCCGTCATTTTTGCCGCTAGCGCGATGCTAGCTGCAATTTTGGATGAGGGTTTGACCAATGACAGGCTGATCCGTCATCCACGTTGGTGTGCGTCATTACGCATTACCACAGCTCTGTTATTGTGGAGAGAGAGAGGCGCATGGCTAGTGTTGAGGAGAGAGAGAGAGAGACGCGCTGCAGTTTTGTGGAGAAAGTTTGAGGAAAAAGTTTGAGAAGAAAGTTTGTGGAGAAGTTCCTGATAGGAACTGTTTTGAGGCTTGGCACCAGTAAATATCCAAAATCCAAAGAGGCCAAAAGCGCCTGGACTTTTTTTGGAAAAATGTAAATAGTTTTGGTTCTGTATAAGTTATCATGTTTATTCCTGAGTTCCAGGACTCCAAAGACTTGAACAAACTGTTTTCCAGAGGAAATATGCTTAGCTTTTATTTATTTGTGTGTGTTTTCAATAAATATTTGAGTGATTCAATTTCCGTTTTATGTTTTCATTTGTCTTTATGGTCCCATAACTTATTTTACATTCAGGTGACATCAATGCAACACAAAAATACTGACAGTGCAGCTTGTCTTGAAAAAAAAGAGGTGTGTCAATTGTCTGTGCACAACAGGGTTGATGTTTTACAAGCTTTTTTAGTAAATAACACCAGGCGGAAAATTAATTGTAAAAATACCCTTAGGTCTTAAAGGGTTAATGTACAACAATACTGAGGTGCAAATAGTATGTATCTGTCTAATTAAAGTATAAATAGCATCTAATTACTATTTACACATATTGCAAAGAACTACTACTTTTATATGGTGGAATAGAATATATCACTATTTTCACTTAGTGTGCTATTTCACTTAGTAAATAACATCTACAGCTACTGTATTTGCACTTAGTGTAAATATCATCTATCGCTAAGAAAATATGTTATTTTCACTTAGTGTAAATATAATCTAGTTGCTTTTTACACTTGGTGTAAATTTGCACTTAGCCGCTGCCTTAAAATAAAGTGTAACCAAATGTTTTCGAAAAGAGAAGATTCAATTTAGATTCTGCAACGGCATTGGCATGAATTATGTAAGTTACTGACTCACAAATAATCTTTGATTTGTTTAATTTCAATTGATTGATTGTTACATTTATATAACCATGTTTTATCCTCAGTGCTGTTTAACTAACGTTTTCATACAGAGATCGATACGGAGATGTCATTAACGTACCAACGCTTTTCCAAAGACAGACAGAAATCTTTAATGTGAACCTTAACGAGGCGCTGCATTGATTTTCTGAGTCACTCCGTTGTTTGAAAGAGCACATCATCTGTTACGCTTATTCTTCAATCACACGTTCATTACTGCTTTGAGGAAAAGCAATTTTGGTTCACACAAGAATCATTTGGTCATAAATGTGCAGAAGGTAAACTTTGAACTTGTCACTTTGTTTAAGAACTATGCTGTTAAAGCATGCATGAGAGTCGAGGTTCTTTTGCTGCGCAAGGAAAAGGGCCAAATGTGTTTTTATTCTCTAGAGAAGGCGCTTGCCTCCAAAACTCTTAATGGTTTGATATACGAAATTAGGTGTAACACTTGCCTGAGGAGATGGGTGAATTATTAATAGAGTAATGATTTAAATAAGTAAATAATTTATACTCCTCTTTAACTGCACATCTAAGAGAACTTTCATTATTGTCCAGAGAACATGGTCCTGCTCTTTGTTCTGATGTGAAAATAGCAACATCAAAAATAGGTATGTCAAAAATCTGGTCAAGAGGCCGATTGGAAAACAGCCACCTTGTTCACCATGTCTTTTCTTCTTTTGTTATTTTTAATTTTTTTATTTGTCAAACCATGTTCCACTCATGCAGTCCGCATACAATGTCCAGAATCAACATTATGCTGCTTTAATATCCAATAGTGAGTAAAACAAAATTAAATCTGACCTTTAGACTAACAGCCAGGCAGTATAAACCAAACAACAATATTCTCAAGAAAAGAGAAATTCAATTACACTACTCTTGGGTATAGCATGATTTTAATATGCCACCTAAAAAAAGCTTCAAACCTGGAGCCTATGGCTCATTTTAATTACATGTTTCTCAGTCAAACTCTGACAGCATCAAATCAGTATTAATGTATGAAATGTAATAATCTCTCAGTGGAGATGATGGTGAAATTTACTTTAGCCTCAAGTAATTAAAGATGTGATCTGTAAGATGTAATATTTTCAATATATCTCGCCAGCATATTAAAAGGATGCTGATGTGTTTTGGCATTATTTATGTTATGATTTTTTTTCTTCAATCATCCTGTGAGTGTGTACATACCATTTATTTATTGTAAAGTATTGTGCAGTGATTGAGGTCAACCCAAATGAAAAAACTAAATGCATATAAAAACAGGGAAATTAAGTGTTGTGCCCTGCTGAGCCCTTTATTGAACAACAACAGGATTGTGAATTATTGCTGTTGGGATGCTGGCTACATCAGATTAGGCTCTTTGTATATGTCAGAGGCATTGTTCAGAGTCCCCTCTGAACAGAGTTTGTGCTCTGTCCATGATGCTGATCTCAAGTCAGTTGCCAAACTTTATAAATGTACAATTTGTATGTATTTTGTGTACTGTTGATGAAGAACAGTTGTAAAGCATGCTGGAAAACACTACTCATTTAGAGAAAAGGTGACAGATTTGCGTGATTGAACTATATGTGACCCTGGACCACAAAACCAGTCATAAGTCGCACAGGTATATTTGTGGTAATAGCCAACAATACATTGTATGAGTCAAAATTATCATTAGGATATTAAGTCAAGATCATGTTCCATGCAGGTATTTTGTAAATTTCCTACCGTAAATATTTCAAAATATATATAAAAAAATTGCACCCTCAGATTCCAGATTTTCAAATAGTTGTATCTCGGCCAAATATGGTCCTATCCTAACAAACCATACATCAATGGAAATCTTATTTAGTCAAAAATAGACCCTTATTTGTGGTCCAGGGTCACATATCTTCCATTATTTTCTGCGGAAGTACAATGATAAAATACAGATAAAGCAACAATTAAATGCAGTGTGCATAAAATGCACTTCATTATGTTGCATTATGGCCAAAAGTCTGTTTTTATGAAATTTCCAGATGCATTCATTTTATTCCAAAATCACTTGAACTGTATTTATGACATATTAATTACACTTTCAAAAATCATAGGGATTTTTCAGGAGGACTTGATAACATCAAGAGACACACTAGTCTTTCTATCACTGTTGTCAAACAAGAGTTGTTCTAAGTCATTTTAATTATCTTTACTTTGGGCCCTATCATACACCCGGCACAATGCGACAGCAGGTGCGACACAAGTGTTTTTTGCTAGTTTCAGCCAGATGCAGTTATCATTTTCATGTCCTGCACCAGGTTGTTTAAATAGCAAATGCACTCGCGCCCATCGGTTCACCCATGGGCGTGCTGGTCTGAAAACCAGGTGTATTCAGGAGCATTGTTGGTGCGTTTCTATTTTGAGGAACTGAAAACGACTGCGCCATTGACCAACAAAAACCTAGTTTAAAGTCAATAATGCTGTATTTTTTATGTTATTTAAACACAAATGTATACACACAACGCGCATACACTCTGCTTATTACACACACAAGGACGCGCAGCAGCACACAAACATTTTTAAATATTAAAGGGGTCTTTTATCATGAACTGGCTTTTTTTATTTGTTTATATTGTTGTCTGAGGTCAACTTATGACGTTCACTTGGTTTTTACATTAAAAAACATCATAATGAATAAGTAATAGGCTATTTTCTACCCTGGTTTTGAGGCTCTCTCAAGAAACACTGGGTTTTGATGGGCGTGCCGCACTGAAGACTTGGAAGTAAACGCGCACGGCTAGGATTGGATAACAGTTTTGCATATTGAATGAGCTTCAGCTCGCCTGTGAGTAGGCTACACGAGGAATTGTTTTGAAAGCCTGTGAGAAACGGCAAACGAAATGGGCTCGCAAAATATCTTTATCAAACAAACACAATGATTTATCTCTCATCCACCCACGATTGATTGGAATGTTATTTTTGTATTACTTGGCCCGCCCGATCGTACATGTCCGAGTCTGATCCTGATTCGCAATGAACCAACAACACCACCACAAATAAAGGATTCTTCAGCCTTTGACAGCGTGCTAATGTTCAGTTAGACACGTACACATAATCAATAGATATCAAACGATCTGTAACAATGCAATACTATCACATATAAAAAAAACATTTTTACTCACAAAAGTGTGGTTTAGGGGTGTAACGGGACACAAAACTGACGGTTCAGTACGTACCTCGGTTTTGAAGTCACGGTTCGGTACGGGTTCGGTACAGCAGTTTTACAACAGTTTTTATTAAACAGTGGTTTACTGAAAAAAAATGTGTCTGTCCTTAAATGAATTCAATTATAACTAAAAGTTTCTTAAAGATAATGCTGTAAACTATATAGGGAGCCCTTACTTGCACATTTCTATAATATAAAGGTTAACAACAGAGCCAAAACTATTTGCCTAAATGCAGTTGCTATTTATTTTTATATATACAGTATATATTAATATTCAACACTCAAATAACATATTGTATGGCAACATGTAAACTTCACATAAGGCAGTTTTTGCATTAACTTCTAAATCTAATAACAGAATAGTTTTTTCTCCAATTCGTTGTTGAAATGTAATCATTACACAGTGGCTGTCATTTTCATAACAGATTTAAAACATACATTAAATAATCCAGATATCAGTAGCAGGTTAAGTAAAATTAATAAAGGCTAATATAGTGCATATATTTAGCGAAAGAGTTAATTGCTCTAGTGAACTGACAGCCTGTGGACACTGAATGACTTCTGAGGTAAATGTGATGCTACGTAAAATTGTTTACAGGCTGTTTTAATATGTTTTTTAAACATTGAAGTATGTTCCACACTTAAAAAAAGCCGACTGCTAACTGTTAAAGATTGCATTCAGAACCGTTCGTGCACCGTTCACGCATGCAACGAACCGAAGGCCCTGTACTGAAACGGTTCAGTACGAATACGTGTACCATTACACCCCTAGTGTGGTTAATCTCATCCTGTCTGCAAATCCAGTCTCTTGTTTACAAACAAATCCGGTTAAATGAAAGAACAGATGTGCATTGTATTTCCCACGTGAGCTGGATATTCATTAAAAATAAATCATCCATGCATTCATAATATTGGAATCCGAATGAAGCTTATGTGGTATGTTTAGAAATTCTATCCGGTTTAGCTCCATGTAGGCCTGTGTTATGTTAGTGGCACGAGTTGGTGGGTGGGGCTACAGAATCAGGCGTTGTTCTTCTTCTGTTGAGGCGGTGCTTCACTACACTCTGACATCATAACCTGGCACATTCTGAGATCGAGCGTTTGCTGGGCCTGGTGTCAATTTTCAGCTCTGAAACTTACAGGATATTCTTATATTACCATTACCTTTTACATATCAAAAGCTCAAGGGAAAGTTAATTTCTCAATTCATCACCCCTTTAAAAGAAAAAGGATTCCTCTCTGGAAAAGCATTCAGTTTTTCAGCTTGCAAATTCTGCCATGTAAAGAGCGCAAGCGCAACTGGCTTTTAAAGGGAATGGGAGATCAGACTCTGATTGGTTTATTGCATGTTACGCTCCAAAACACACCCATGACTCATTAAGAGACTAGGTACAGGTACAACCATGCACCTGGCATGGCAACATTTTTTTCTGTTGTTAAAATAGCAAAAGTTCGGACACACCCTAAGACCTTTGACTTAATAAATTGATGTTGGTTTCCTAAAATTGTCACCATTATGGTGATCAGTGTTCTCTTTGGTTGGGCACTTGGAACTTATACCGTACTTACAATAATTTTATGTTGAATTATGATCTTTTAAAATTGTATTGCTAACATAAACTCCATATTATTGTGAAGCATCGACATTTAAGGAGGTTGATCCCTCTAGTTGTGCCAATCTCTTGCAATCAACCTTGTTTGAGTGACACACAGACATTCAGCATACAAAAAACACAATGGTAATTATTACATCATTTTTTGATGTAATAATTTTTAAGATAATAATGATCATAACAAAACTATTTTATTTGTCATCGTTATTGTGCTAATACCAACACAAGACAGCAAATAAAATAAAGCAGACAACAATAAAATGTATTCATGCCACAATGCGCTGTTACTCTGACATATACAGTTTTGCAAAATGTTTTAAGATTTTTTCCAAGTAAAGTTAACAAATTGAAATGTACACTGTACAGTTTACTCTAATCTGTTCTCCTCACTTTCTATGCTGATGTAGGGTAAGGAGAAGTTGCTGACCATCTTACACCGTTACATGGACATCCATGGGACAGTGTACTATGAGGCACAGCGTCCCCCAGAGGTGCCGGCATTCGTCAGGAACCACGGATTACTGCCCCAACAGGAGTTACAGCAGCTTCTGAGAAAGGCTAAGGTACTGTTAGCATGATGTGCTTTTAAATATTTGATAATCAGTGATGTTACTTTTAAAGTAATCTGTTACAATATTGAATTACTCCCTAAAAAAGTTACTAATTGGGGTACTTATTAGTAACTTTTTATGTAAAAATATTGTTTTACATTACCTTTGCAGTCAACAACATAGCCTATATAACATACACCTTCACTTAGAATATTTCCTGACTGCTAGAGCTATGTATGCCATACAAGCAATCTCTTAACATTACGGGTTATATTACCTATTGTACAACTCTTGTTATTGAAAGTTGAAAGAATGTGTTTTGTTATTTTTGTCTCTTCCCGCGCATACATGAATGTGCAAGTGACTACGTTATGGAGAAGAGATCATTTCAATTCAGTAGTTTAAAAAACTGCTTAAGCAAATTAATTGAACTAAAAAGGAATGTGCACTCATATTTATGTGTAAATTTATAAAGTAGTGTGTTACTTTACTGGTTACATCAAAAAAGTAATTGCATAATACACGTTACTTGTAATGCATTATAATGCTTTTTAAAGTATAGATTTCCGTTTGACCTGAATATAAATTCCATTCTAAGCGATTGTTCTACCATTGGACCAATCACTTAGGGGACTTTCCTCATCAAATATTCATACACGTTATTAATTGTGTTTTGATTAATGATCATATGTAAAAAAAAATGTATTAGGTAATATTCTGTTGACAACCATAACTTACTTGTTAATATCAATTTATACCATTACATTTTCTCCTAGCTATTCTTGGGATTTGGCTTTCCCTACGAAGGCCCCGCCCCTTTAGAGGCCATAGCCAATGGATGCATATTCCTGCAGCCAATGTTCGACCCCCCTCGCAGCTCCCTCAACCATGAGTTCTTCAGAGGAAAGCCCACTTCCAGAGAGGTAAGTGCAGTCTGTGCACTATTATTACTACAGTAAATACATGTAACATATGCAACAAGCACACTGTCAAATAAAATGTTAACACCATTTTAAACAAATGTTCTGGAAACAGCTCATATGTTGTATGTATAAATGTATGCATTTCTGAATTGTATTTTTTGTAATTCTATTTCCTTAAATTCTAAATCAAATTAAATTATGCATTCTAGTTGCTACCTCAGTACAAATTAAAGAATTGCATTAAAATGTAAAAGGCCATCTCAATTCAGTTCTGAATGGCACACAGTTCTGCTGTTCTCATAATCATTTTCAGATCTTTAAAAGCAATGAACCAGCACTAAAGAATCAGTGTAGTGCACTCATGTGTCAGGTTTATTCTCTCATTCAATCCCACATTGCACCGCAATAATGAGTGTACAGCCGATGTACATTCAACGGCTGTCCGAATTCGCTCACTTGTTTTCATTTAATCCTTCAAGAGAACTGTATTAGTGGACTAAAATAGGGAATAATGAGGGTTTAGGGTGCGATTTCGGATTCAGCCCTAGTTTCCTAGTGTGTGCCTGTTAGTAGTGTTCATTTTGCCAGCTATTGTTACATTTTGTCTTAGTCCTGAGTCAAATGTACTTTTCAGTTTTTATCATATTTGTCAACCTTGTTTTTGTTTAGTAAACTGGGCATTTTAGTCTAGTTTTAGTCGATGAAAACTATTCTCATTTTCGTCATGCTGCATAATCGTTAAATTGGTCATCACAATTATTTTGCTCATAATTAAAATCACAACGATCGTTGTCATTTGAGAAACTTAGTTCAGATCGTCTGTAGTGTAGAGAAAGCATAGTGTATGACTTTGTTTTTCTCCTTTGCGTCGTCTTGATTTTCTGAGTGTTTGTTAATTGGATTTACTGTTCATTAAAGTTGACGACTGCATTTAGATCCTGCCTTAACTCATCCCTTGCTGCAACCACTCAACGTGACATCATGATAAATAACACTCTTTTATTTTCTCCCCATCAGGTGTCATCTCAGCATCCGTACACTGAACAGTACATCGGCAAACCCCACGTCAGAACAGTAGACTTCAACAACTCTCAAGAATTTGAGACAGCTGTTCAAGACATTCTCAAAGACAAGGTAACTTTAGTTCAGTATAACAGTGGTTGCTGCATGGCTTTATTTAGAATTATAGAAAAGGGACTTTTTGGACATACAATTTACATGCTCTTATCAAGATGTAGTTGGAAGAGGAATATTTGGAGATGCTCTGATCTTTTTTTCATTTAAACCTTTCATGTCGCCAATTAAACACTGGAATGCCATGCCGTGTGTTTTAGTCTCAGTGGCTTTCTCGAAGCACAAACTTCCTGTTGTTATGGAAACACATGCAGTGTCTTTCAAAAGTTTGAAAGCACTATGAAGTTTTTTTTTTTTATCCACAGTGCAAATATACGGAAAGCAAAAAAAAGAAATAGCATGTTTCTGAACTTAGAGAACAAAAATTTGCAATTGTACAGATGCACACAAGTCGTTCCAAACTTGGTTTGAGATTCACCATCACCCATGTAATGATACAACATGCAAATTTCAATTTTTGTTTCAACATCGTGGTATTATTATCATTTCCAGGTAGCCCATCTCTGCTGAAAAGACTTGTGCTGGTTTGGTGCTGGTCTAACCAGTTTAGCTAGTCTTATGGAGACACCAATACTTTTATTTAAAACAAAAAAAAAGAAAAGAAAAGTAGGGGCATTGGTGAAACCTTATAAAAGTGAAAATGTTGTGATTTTCAGTAACAAATGACTAATACTTATATTTAGTCATGCTAATATCACTTTAAGCCTGTAATGTTGATTTTGTTCATTGTGTTAGTCTTTTAGGACCCACTTTATATTTTGTGGCCTTAACTACTATGTACTAACATTTGAATTCATCATTTGATACAATGCACTTATTGTGTACATACATGTTTTTACATTGTACTACATTGTATTATATTGTAATTACATCTGTAATTAATTTCTGTAGTTACATTTATAATTACACTGTTGACACTTCCCTTACACCTAACTTTACCCTTAAACTTACCCATACCACCGCACATGTCCTTAACTTTACCCTTAAACTTACCCATACCACCACACCTGTCCCTAACCCTACCCTTAAACTTACCCATACCACCACACCTGTCCCTAAACTGACCCATACCACCACTCAAGTCCCTAACTTTACCCTCAAACTTACCCATTCCACAACACCTGTCCCTAACTTTACCCTTAAACTTACCCATACCACCACACCTGTCCCTAACTTTACCCTTAAACTTACCCATACCACCACACCTGTCCCTAACTTTACCCTTAAACTTACCCATACCACCACACCTGTCCCTAACTTTACTCTTAAACTTACCCATACATCACACCTGTCCCTAACTTTACCGTTAAACTTACCCATACCACCACACCTGTCCCTAACCTTACCCTTAAACTTACCCATACCACCACACCTGTCCCTAACTTTACTCTTAAACTTACCCATACATCACACCTGTCCCTAACTTTACCGTTAAACTTACCCATACCACCACACCTGTCCCTAACCCTACCCTAAAACTTACCCATACCACCACACCTGTCCCTAAACTTACCCATACCACCACACAAGTCCCTAACTTTACCCTCAAACTTAACCATACCACCACACCTGTCCCTAAACTGACCCATACCACCACACAAGTCCCTAACTTTACCCTCAAACTTACCCATACCACCACACCTGTCCCTAAACTGACCCATACCACCACACAAGTCTCAAACTTACCCATTCCACAACACCTGTCCCTAACTTTACCCTTAAACTTACCCATACCACCACACCTGTCCCTAACTTTACCCTTAAACTTACCCATACCACCACACCTGTCCCTAACTTTACTCTTAAACTTACCCATACATCACACCTGTCCCTAACTTTACCGTTAAACTTACCCATACCACCACACCTGTCCCTAACCCTACCCTAAAACTTACCCATACCACCACACCTGTCCCTAAACTTACCCATACCACCACACAAGTCCCTAACTTTACCCTCAAACTTACCCATACCACCACACCTGTCCCTAACTTTACCCTCAAACTTACCCATACCACCACAACTGTCCCTAACTTTACCCTCAAACTTACCCATACCACCACACCTGTCCCTAACATTACCCTCAAACTTACCCATACCACCACACCTGTCCCTAAACTGACCCATACCACCACACAAGTCCCTAACTTTACCCTCAAACTTACCCATTCCACAACACCTGTCCCTAACTTTACCCTTAAACTTACCCATACCACCACACCTGTCCCTAACTTTACCCTTAAACTTACCCATACCACCACACCTGTCCCTAACTTTACTCTTAAACTTACCCATACATAACGCATGTCCCTAACTTTACCGTTAAACTTACCCATACCACCACACCTGTCCCTAACTTTACCTGTATCTCACCTCAATATCAGCAAAAGTGTTTTACAATACAATATGAAAACCCAATAGATGCATTGTACTTATTTTTTTATGTGAGTACATAGTAGTTAAGGCCACCTAATATAAAGTGGGGCCGTCTTTTATTTTATAATTCATGCTCACAGTCTTATGCTGCATCACAATTCACATACTATCCATCCTAAATATTAAAAAAAATCAAATTAGGATTAGTGAGTCCCAAATCATAGTATATTGGTCTACTTTTTCCGGTTGGAATCCGAAGTCCAGATCTGTGCACACTGTAATGGCTAATATTGCCCACAATTGCGCATTGGACAAAGATTCGATTAGAACTACAATCACAGATTAAAATTCTTTAAAAACACTACAAACATGGCAGATGTACGAATCAGATGGTACAGTAGAGAAGTTTAGATAAAGGGGTTTGAGTGAATAATAATCAGCATCTGTATGTTATCCACATTACATTTAATCTGCAACATCATTGTGAACTTTTATTCAATTGTGAACATTCAATTTTAAATTCATCTTTATGCAAATTGCAAACACATGAAGAGAGTTCTCCGGTGAGTTTGCTGAAAATCAGTAGGTAATTTTTACTGTGGTTGTATGAGAAAAACACAGCCATGGCAGATTCGGACAAAGTACGCCTGTGAAACTATTTTCTCTGAAGTCCTCCATGAAAACTAGTCCCTAATATTGCTTTATTGATATGAATATATTTCCCCTCGTCAGCTCTAGAAACCTTCTTTTAAATCTTGATCAGATGCTAAATATGGAACCTTGACGCACTGGATTTGACGTCATTGGTTTTCATGTGTGTCATAACCACAAAAGTGATTTGTGAGCTGCATTGGAGAGGATTTTCCCATGTGTAATATTAATTTCAGTCAGTTCTTCACACAAAGCTATCACTTTGTTTCTTGGAGCACGATTCTCCTTGTTTCCAAACACTCATTCCCTAAACACTTACCGATCTGCCATTAGTTAGCCAAGACAAGAAGAATGTTCACTTGTGATTTATTTAAGAATATAACATTGAAAATATTGCACACAGTACCGTTAAATATGAATCAAGACTAGTTTAATCAGGCTTCACAATAATGACATACATGGACAGGTATTAGATAAATTAATAGCATGTGATTGATTGCTGCATAAGTTGAATATTTGTTTCTGTTTGTGACTTTTAGCATTTGTCTGTTTGCACAGGTGGAGCCCTTTATACCATATGAATACACTTGTGAAGGCATGCTGGAGAGAGTGAACGCTTACATTCAACATCAGGTACGTAGGCATTTCAAGGTCAATACTATTGAAGAACAAATATAAAAACAGATATACACCGATCAGGTGCAGTGAATAAGGCAAGGCAAGTTTATGGCACCTGTTAGTGTGTCATTCTATTTATTTTCTGTCTGTCTAATTTATTTATAAAAAAAAAAAAAAATCTGTCCTGTGTGTTCTGTGCTAGATTAACTGAGACTTGTTACAGCGCTTGCATACTGTTGCCCTTGACTGTTCTAGTTGCTTCTTTTGCTCTCATTTGTAAGTCGCTTTGGATAAAAGCGTCTGCTAAATGACTAAATATAAATGTTAGTGGGTGGGATATATTAGGCAGCAAGTGAATGTGTTAGAAGCAGGAAAAATGGGTAAGCGTAAGGATTTGAGCGAGTTTGACAAGGGCCAAATTGTGATGGCTGGACGACTGGGTCAGAGCATCTCCAAAACTGCAGCTCTTGTGGGGTGTTCCCGGTCTGCAGTAGTCAGTATCTATCAAAAGTGCTCCAAGGAAGGAGCAGGGGTGAACCAGCAACAGGGTCATGGGCGGCCAAGGCTCATTGATGCACGTGGGGAGCAAAGGCTGGCCCGTGTGATCCGATCAACACAATATTAGGCCTGATTGGTGTATATATTTCTAAATGTAGAAAATTATTCATCACTATTCCCATTTATTTTGTTTGCCATTTGACTCCTAGCAATACACATTTTGAATTAAAATACACAATTTGAGTCGAGTCACCATTGCTTATTCTCAGTTCTTGACAATTAGCCAATCACACAAGCCAAAAATGCCACATGACTCATCACTCTAGAGTCAACACGACGTCATAAAAAATGGCACAACAAGAGCCACTTTAACACTTTGAAAATCCTCTAGAAAAAGTTTATCTTCCAGTAACTTTTAATTTTATGATTTTGGACAAGTTGCTATTTATGTTGCATACTGTTTAGGGCAGAAAGTGTTCGAATTGTGAGCAGTGCAAGTCTATGATCTGTGTTACGCTTGCACATGCACACGTAGTCAAAAATGGAAGAGAATAAGCGTAAGCATATTTTTGCCTATGATGTGAACTACATATGTGCTGAGCTTGCTGGTCGGCCGCCTTTGGGATTTGATGTGAGCACATGCACTGAAACACACACTTCTGAGAACCTAAACTCTGAATGCTTTGTTCAGCGCCTTCAATACTCAGCCCCACTTTTTCTTTTTTTTTTTTTTTTTAGCTCAAACCTGAAAATAACATACAGAAAATAAATTACTCCTAATATAAATGAAAATAAATGAAATCATTACAAGTATGTAACTAAAGCGGGAAAAAAAGTTAAATAGTATTTAAAAAAACAATACTATTTTGCATTGTAATATTATGTGTATTGGTATATGACACTATAAAAGTTATTTAAGGGTTTTTTTTGTTTTTATAATTATCGCTACTGCTGTAACAGGCCTTATGTCTGGCAACTATTAAAGCCTTTGCCTTGTGATATAGTAATTTTCATAAATGAAATAAAATAAAACAAAAAAAGTTACTTTTTTACTTGAAAGTAAAACAGTTAATTTTTTTTATTTTTTTAATACAACATAATATCTCTAAATTCTGATTGAATTGATTGGATGAATCACAAAATTGTTCTAAAATAGCAGCACACATCATTTGAATTTTTTTTTTTAGGATTTTTGTCACCGCAGCAGTCCATTCCCTAAAGCCAATGAATCCAGATCATGGCCTGGGAATCCACCCAGTCCTTTCCTCCAGCTGCCCAACTCCACAGCTTTGATCTGGGCTCCCAACATCACTGCTCCGGCCTGCTGGCCCCCCCTCAGCGCCCTCCGGCTCTTCCTGTCTCCAGAGGCCTCGTCCTGTGTGAAAACCTGCCAGGATGCCGGTCTAATCTGCGAGCCAGCTTTCTTTCCTTTCATCAACAATATGGAGGCCTTCAATAGGTGAGAGACACACATTGTTTCTGGAATGTTTTAATTTTTGCTTTGTTTTATTTATTTATTTGTTCATTGACAGCCATTATTGCAGTTAATATGAAGTTATGATCTAAATTTTAACTACTGTATAATACATTATAATATGCACTGTAATTACTGTATAACACTACAATTCATATGTACAATATGATGCATTATATGCCTCATAGAAATTATAATTTTTTCCATAATTACATGGCATGTTTCCATTGAAACATGACAACAATCCCAAAGCAAATGTCCCCTTCATTGTCTCCAAATAAAAATAGCTTTTGTTAGCAATAACATACACCGATTAGGCATAATATTATGACCACTGACAGGTATCTCTTCATCACGGCACCTGTTAGTGGGTGGGATATATTAGGCAGCAAGTGAACATGTTGTCCTCAAAGTTGATGCGTTAGAAGCAGGAAAAATGGGTGAGCGTAAGGAATTGAGCGAGTTTGACAAGGGCTGGGCGGCCAAGGCTCATTGATGCAGCGAAGGCTGGCCCGTGTGGTCCGATCAAACAGACGAGCTACTGTAGCTCAAATTGCTCAAGAAGTTAATGCTGGTTCTGATAGAAAGGTGTCAGAATACACAGTGCATCGCAGTTTGTTGCATATGGGGCTGCATAGTTGTAGACCAGTCAGGGTGCCCATGCTGACCCCTGTACACCGCCGAAAGCACCAACAGTGGGCAGGTGAGAATCAGAACTGGACCACGGAGCAATGGAAGAAGGTGGCCTGGTCTGATGAATCATGTTTTCTTTTACATCACATGGATGGCCGGGTGTGTGTGCGTCGCTTACCTGGGGAACGCATGGCACCAGGATGCACTATGGGAAGAAGGCAAGCCGGCGGAGGCAGTGTGATGCTTTGGGCAATGTTCTGCTGGGAAACCTTGGGTCCTGCCATCCATGTGGATGTTACTTTGACACTTACCACCTAACTAAGCATTGTTGCAGTCCACACCCTTTCATGGAAACGGTATTCCCTGGTGACTGTGGCCTCTCTCAGCAGGATAATGTGCCCTGCCACAAAGCATAAATGGTTCAGGAATGATTTGAGGAGCACAACAGCGAGTTTGAGGTGTTGAATTGGCCTCCAAATTCCCCAGATCTCAATCCATTCGAGCATCTGTGGGATGTGCTGATCAAACAAGTCCGATCCATGGAGGCCCCACCTCACAAATTACAGGACTTAAAGGATCTGCTGCTAACATCTTGGAGCCAGATACCACAGCACACCTTCAGGGGTCTAGTGGAGTCCATGCCTTGATGGGTCAGGGCTCTTTTGGCAGCAAAAGGGGGACCAACACAATATTAAGAAGGTGATCATAATGTTGTGCCTGATCAGTGTATTTATTTACATACTGTAAAAAATGATATGATCAATAAGTTATAACAACAAATGTTTTTACATTGATTTAAGTAATTTAACTAAGTTATACAAGATTCAACTCATTTTTTAAAAGTCAGTTTAATGCAATTTAAGTTGAAATTACTTAAACATCCAAGTTGATTTTACTTAAAAATTTAAGACAGCAACTTTTTTCCAGTGCATAGGTCTTGAATAAAAACATGAAATATTAATGTTAATATTATTAATGTAAATATGAATGCACTTTAAACTTTCATGAACAAGCAAGAACGACATGTATTATTTCACATTAACAAAGATTAATACTGTAACAAATGTATTGCTTGTTATTTCATGTTAGTTAGAACAAATGAGACCTTATTGTAAAGTGTTACCAATCAATGAAATCAGAAGTTTTATGTTACTGAAATTTTGTTTTCATTTACAGAGCTTTATGGGATGAGCAGTTTAATGTAATATTTTGCTTCAGTAAAACATTGTAATGTATTATTTATCTCACAGCTAGATGGTTTTGTATAAAGCTGACAGATCTTAAATCCCTATGAAGAAAATGAATGAGAAAAGTATTTACGTAACCGCTGTAGAAATTATCAGATTGTTCTCTACTGTGCTGTATTGCAACAACCCCCCCCCCCCTCACCCCCGTTCTTGTCGTTGGTTCTTTGTAACAGATACATTGTGTGTGTATATGTGCATTTCAGGCTTAATGCTCAGTGCGAGTCTTTCGAAGCAGAGAAGAACCATGTGTTTCCAGCTGTACAAGTGGACAGGAGAGAGTGTTTCCAGCAAAAGGAGCCGCTGCTGTTCAGTTGTGCTGGAGTCAGTGCCAAACACCAGAGGATTTGCCCGTGCAGAGATTACCTTCATGGCCAGGTGGCGCTGTGCAAGGACTGCCTTTGAGCTTTCACCATAGACCTTTAGAGATGTCTGTGGTACACTGAGGCCAGTCCTGGGCAGTCAAACATGTCAGAATCCCCAGAACGCTGGTATCAACAAGGTTCAAGGGAATTGCAGGACTGAGGTCATTCACGTCAAGCTTGAAGATGCACCCGGAGAAGTGTCCTCACTCTTGGTTACTTTGAGCCAAAGCAAAACTTTGCCTCCAGATGAGCTACTGGTGGTAAGCGAGATGGTAACCCCAATGTTCAACATCTTTGGAGTCTATCTGAGAGAGTTTGGCTGGTGGTGGTTTCAGGGTTGGACGGCGTGAGCCAGAAATAAATGCTAAATACAAAGTTTGGTGCTCCTTTGTGATGCAGGTCAGACTCTAGTAATGAAAGTGAAAGTACCAGAATTGCACATGAATTTTAAAGTCAACATGAAACATTATAGAGTGCTGCAGGTTTGATGTATTTTTGTTGGCCAAAACTGGGAAATGAGTTAGGATTTTATCACTTCTGGCTTGATGGCCCTAAACTCAATGGCTTTTTTTAACTGTTTTTTGGTTAAATGTATGAAATAAGGGCTGTGATTAGCACAAGCACAGCATATTTTTAGCATAGTTTTATTCAATAACATGAAAGAAATCATTAATACCACCCTTTTACTTGTCTTGTAAAAGGTGGCTACTAAAGGTTTGTCTAACGTGGCTACAGAAGTTGTCAAGGACATTAAACATCATCAGCCGAACAGATAAACTCATCTACTCACTAGTCGCTTTTACAGCATAATCACACTCTAACACACTATTATAACTCCAACTTTCAAGGAAAAGGTTTTAATTTAAGACTGAAACAGTTGTCTAAAGCTTGGTGGCATTGAAGTCATGTGACTGTAGTAGCCTACGTTTAGCTTTTTACTTGTGACGGTTGTATATAGGTTTCCAAATTTGTAAAAGTTTGTTAGTTTGTGAAGATTATCATGATTAACAGTCCGTGCAAGAATCATAAACCTTGGTTGGTCACAGAGCTTATTTTCTGCAACAATACAAAAGACAATGGAAAAATCCTATTGGGTTTTTGTCGAGGGAACCAGTGTGATGCTTAACTTATGGCTTGGCGTACAAAAATACATCATCACTGCAGTGCAAAACCCATTTCAATGTGTTGTATTTTGGGGTCGAATAGTAGATTCAAAGAAGCATACACTGTAAAGCCTAACATTTATCTAAAATAACTAATACAAATTTGTTAATTGCACTCAAATATTACACATTGTGGAAACAATGACTGAAACAGAACTCAAACTGAATGAGTTATAGAAAATGTCTAGTTCCCACCATTATAATCGGATAATAATTGTATAATTGAGTGATGATTGAGCATTGGTAATGAACACATGCTGTTAACAAGCAGAATAACTGAAGAAAAGAGAAACAACAAGAACTACAACTTACTTCAGCCACAGCTTTAGATGAAATCAACTGAAGATAAAAGAAGAGGAGGATTAAACAACTCCACAAACATATTTACCAGTTTCACTTATTACTAACCAGTTTTACTTTATATCTGTCAGATGTCTACAGAAGTTATTTTTGAGAATTACCAGAGGTTTAGATGTTGATGTTTTATTGAAAATATTATCACCATTATTGGGATCAGTGTTTCCTTTAGTTGGACAGTTTGACTCTCAGCGAGAGTCTTATGTGAGTTTGTGGTTTTTGTAACAGTGTTTACCAAAACACATAATTTGTTGCAAAGAAATCCAGAAACAAAGATGATCAAGTGATACAGTTTTCAGCATCATAAAGTATAATAATTCACTAATCTTATCCCTGACCAAAAATTAAAGAAAACACCGATCCCCATAATGGTGATATTTTCTATAAAACATCAAATCTCTGTTAATTCTCAAAATGAACTTTAGACGAATAACAGAAATAAAATCAAACGGGTTAGTAATCGATAGTAAACGCTCAATCGTCTCTTATATGTTCATTTAATTATCACTTAATTTTTTTTCTTGACTGCAATGTATATCTTTTATTGAACTTAACTGAAATAAGTTCAGAGTACTCATTACTATTGGTTTCTAAATTTAAATGAATTAAAGGGTTAGTTCACCCAAAAATGAAATTTCTTCCATTAATGACTCACCCCAATGTTGTTCCAAACCCGTAAGACCTCCGTTGATCCTCGGAACACAGTTTAAGATATTTTAGATTTAGTCCGAGGGCTTTCAGTCCTGTGAATGTAAGTCTGTGCACACTTTGCTGTCCACGTCCAGAAAGGTAATGAAAACATCATCAAAGTAGTCCATATGTGTCATATGTGTGTAAGTTAGACTCTTTTGAAGCGTCGACAATATATTTTGGTCCAAAAATAACAAAAACTAAGACTTTATGAAGCATTGTCTTCTCTTCCGTTATCTAGGAATCCGCGTTCATGAGGCCCCAGTGACGCTGCAGACGTAAGACGCTGTGACGTGTTAGAGCTTTGTTTGTAGTCTGAGGGAGACGCACGCTGTACTGAGTCTCCCTCAGACTACAAACGAAGCTCTGTCGCACCAGATAACACGTCACATCGTCTTACGTCTGCAGCGTCACTGGGGCCTTGTGAATGCGGATTCCTAGATAACGAAAGAGAAGACAATGCTTCATAAAGTCTTAGTTTTTGTTATTTTTGGACCAAAACGTATTGTCGATGCTTCAAAAGAGTAACCAAATGATGTCACATATGGACTACTTTGATGATGTTTTCATTACCTTTCTGGACGTGGACAGCAAAGTGTGCACAGACTTACATTCACAGGACTGAAAGCCCTCGGACTAAATCTAAAATATCTTAAACTGTGTTCCGAGGATGAACGGAGGTCTTACAGGTTTGGAACAACATTGGGGTGAGTCATTAATGGAAGAAATTTCATTTTTGGGTGAACTAACCCTTTAAGGTAATCAATGTCCTCATATGGAATGAGTTAGCTTCAATTATTGGATTTGACTTTGTGTTATCATTTGTTATCATGAGATAGCAGTAACTGCAAGCACTCTGATTTAATTTAAAGTTTGTGATTTCAGTGGTTTTACCCAATATAGTGGAGTTTCAGCTACAGTATATAAAGTATTTGAATGCAGTGTAAAGTGTAATTATATATTAAGAAATATATTCTTAGTGGACTCGATTAAAATAAGTTCAGAGTACTCATAACTTAATTGAATTGAGGTCATTCCTCAAAAGAAATGAGTTAGCTGAACTTGTTGGGTTTTTCAGTGTAGAGCGAGATGTGGTTCCTTCTATCTGGATCTGTTTGGAGTTTGAAAAGTGTCCGTCACATACCAAAATAAAGTTAATGACATTTGTTCGCAAACCAGTAAACTGCAAGTCCTGCTGAATTCATTGCACAACTGAATCAAGCAGTCACCTGTCTAGAAAAGTTCAGACGGATCAGAGTTCAGAAAAATCATGGATGGATCCAATTGTGACAAACAGTATGTGCTTTTAGCACTATACCAACACTAAGTTTAGGGTTTAGATTTAGATTAGGGTTTGTATTTGTTTTAGTGTTGTGTATGCAGTCAGCACTGTGATTGACTTGACCAGTGGAATCTTTAGAATCAACTTTTGGGCAGGTTTGCGCTGAACTAGTTTTCGGAAAAAAAAACATGCAATGACGTCAAAGCTGAATGTGATTTTGCAGTGGTTTCTGGAGAACAACTCTCCAACTGAAACACCTCCATCATCCTCATTTTAGGAGACTTATTGACCAGGATATGTTAAGTTCACCTGCATTAGCAACAACAGTAGCCTGAAACCGTGCATATCTATTTGGCCATTGGTTAACATTAAAACTTTCAGGAAAATGTTTGCATAGTTTTGCATTAGAGATTCAAGTAATAACATTTCTATTGTGTTGACATTTCTTATGTTGTTTAGGAGAAGAAAAAGCAACTAGCACATATAAAGTGATGTTTTTGCTGTAGTTTAAATTAGAGTTGTTCCGATTGCGATACTAGTATCGGAAATATCACCGATACCACAACAAATTCTGGCATCGGTATCGGTGAGTACTTGAACCCATCTACCGATCCGATACCATTTTCTTAAACAAGACCTAGTTATTATGACCGCAAGCTTTGCCTAACTGCTGCACGGTTCTTCTTCGCTGCTCGGAATGCATTGCAAACACAAGAATTTGTGAACACAAGCAACCCCTGTTTAGAGCAGCGAAGAAGAAGAAATAAAAAAAACACGTTAGCAGCTTACTGTCTGTGGTTAGCAATGGTTAGCAGTATATCCGCTGTTTACTATGGCTGTTTAGCAGTATTTTGTCTCTGTGTGGATGGCGGGCGCTCGCACGCGCACACACACGCGCGTGACACTCGCTCGCTATCTTTGTAATCTCTGCCGTGTGTCACTATCAAGCGGCAACCACCCCCATTTTCTCTACGTCCATATTCAGTCTATGGTCACTATATGAGGACACGAACACATAAACTGTCACTTCATGAGAATTTACCGTTTAGTTTGAGAAAACTGTCATATAATGAACACAGACACTGAAACATCTTCACGGCAACCCGTCAAAATAAAAGTTTGGTTTAAAAAATTTTTAATTGACAGAATATATCAGGCTACTGTTGTACAGAAGATTTAGCTACATCTCTAAGTAATAATAATACGTCTCTACTGATAATAATAATGCCTAGATGGTTGCTTATTTTACACTTGTTTTGTTGTAAAGAGATTATTTTAATATTACTGTCAAATGCATGTCAGATAATAAAAATACTGTAATAAATACAGTAGTTTACTGTATGTATTTGTTCATGTATTATTAAGGGATAAGTCTGAAGCACACCATAAAATAATTCTAGCAATTCATACAGGGCTAGTACTATCGTACTATATATCGGATCAGTACTCGGTATTGGCCGATACCCTGATAGGTATCGAAATCGGTATCGGGAAGGGAAAAAGGGTATCGGAACATCTCTAGTTTAAATGCAACTTTGGGTCCACGTGGTTGCTGCTGCCTACCACTTCAATCGGGACTTTTTTTTTACACATTTCTGTACAAATTTTAAAAATGTTTCATAACATTGAAATGTGAACCCCCCCCCCCCCCAAAAAAAAAACTTTGATTTTAAACTTGATTTCAATTCAGCTCAAAATATGTCACATTGGGTCAATATATTTATGAATTAAAAGGGTTATGCATGAAATTGTGAGTTATTTTGAATTTAAGTTGAAAGAATGTGCTTAAATTATTATTTATTGATAAAATCTAGTAATTTAAATGTAAATAAATAAATTAAAAAAAAATTCTGGGGGGGAAAGTATAATTTTAGGGCTTCGGGTAATTTTGAGGTAAGGTTTTGTTACAAAGTGCGAGGGAGGGAGGAGGGTTAATGTAAAATATGGTGGTTTTGCACAATAACTACTATGCATAAATGCAAAATAGATAGTCAAACATGGACAAAACACAGACAAAATACAGTTGGATTTTAAGTCAAACATATGGCAGTGGAATAAAGATCCAGGGTTACACTTTATTTTAAGGTGACGTTGTTACATTGTAACTACACAAATACATTTTGAGTAATATTAATAAACAATGTACAGTTACACTTAATTTCACGGTGTCATTGTTACAGTGTAATTATATATTTAGATACTGAGTAATATTAATTAACTACATTTACTTACTATTTGGTTAGGGTAGGATTAGGGTTTGGTTGAGGGTTAGTTGCATGTAATTATGCATAATTTACTGTAATTACTATGGTAAGTACATGTAACATAAGTAACAAGGACACTGTAAAATAAAGTGTTAACCAATGTGCTTACTATAGAGTCAGGGTTTGGTTTTGGGTTAGTTGCTTGTAATTATGCATAATATAATGTTCTTACTATAGTAAGTACATGTGAGATGTGTACATGTCTCCTTAAAATAAAGTGTTACCAGATCTAGTGACCATTCGTATCCTTGAATGCCTGGAAATTACTGTGGGCCTTTAATGTGCAGCAGAGACTTTTGACTCAACACATACAAAATCTGACAGTATTGGTTTTGTTTTGGAACATGTTCATGACAGTAAAATTGAAGGCTCAAGAATTTGTGTGTCTGAAGCTGAAAGGTTAACCAGTAGCTTTCACAGCATAGGTGACATTGACTGAAAAGTCATTTCAGAGGCAGATGATGAAAGATTACAAAGACTTTTATTGAATATTTTCTTGGGAATGTATTGTAAGGCCAGCAATGCATATTACATAATTAGGCTTAGTTTTGGTTTCATGTTGACTTTAAAGTTCATCGTGAATGAAATTCCCTGCTGTGAAAAAAAACAACAACAACACTCTGCTTGCAAAGAACAGATGTGAATTATTTATGGAGTTACTCAAAGTCATTGTGTAAATATGTGCATTTTACATATTTCATATGCACTATTGTTTGTACAAAATAAAATATACTTTTAAAATGGGTGTATTTACATTTTTAGCAGCTCTAGCTGGGATGATAATGAATGTGGGACGTTTCATAAGTGTCCAACTTCAGAAAGCATTGGGATTATTGACTGTAGTGATACATGAGTGAGTGTGTGCGTGTTTGTGTCTTTTTAAAGCTGTTGACTCATATGTGTGATATTCATTGTTCGCTCCTGTATCATGCAGAGCTGATGGTCTCAAAGCAGGAGGAATTCTGGGAAATCTGACAGCGATGATGCAGCTTTGCCATCAGCGGCATCATCTGAGAAACCTGCTGAGAATAGAAACTCATGCAGCTCTGAGACACAGAAGAGCTGCTCTCTTCTTCAAAGCTTTTCTTTAAAAAAATAAATAAATAATACCGGCTGAGCAGAACATCCTTGGAGTGCAACTCAGGTCCTCTGTGTAGATATTTCACTTTTGGGATAATACTGGAGAGGGGGGTGCCAAAAAAATGTGATGTGCATTTATAAATGCTACAAACATATATTGCAGGTGTGCAATGGAGATACTATCTGTATCTGTAACAATCTCAAACTTATTTGTGTCTGTATTCGGATTCAGCCTGTTTTAAATACAATTATGTTCCCTTCATTAAAATAATATTTTTTTATTATAATTATAAAATGTATTCTAATTAAAACAATAATAGTAAATGTTAAATAAAAAGGAAAAATCTATTTATATTCTATTTATCTAGAACTAAAAACAATGATGATCAGGAATAAACGAACAGATTACAATAAATTATACTAATAAAAGTAGTAAAAACAATAATGTACATAACTGAGTCAAAACCATGTGTTTTAATTAAAACCATGTTTTACCAAATGTATGCATATGTATTATGTAACCCCTGCTGTTCGAACCGCCCGATTTAACCGGGATTCGAACTCTAGTCCACCGGTATGAGAGTCGAGGTTAAAGGCTGCAACCCCTAGTGTCAGTCACTAGAGCGTCTCTTGAGATCAGAGGAGTGAGGTTTACTCGCACAGCAACTGGACTCCCACCCAGGTCACGGCACCAATGTAACCCCTCCTGTTCAAACCGCCCGCTCTAAATGGGCCTCGAACTCAGGTCCGCTGGCATTAAAAAGGCTAAAGGCTGCAACCCCTAGCAACTACTAGCTGGCCTCCGTTAGATATGCATATGGTTAGCAAGTATGATGCAAAAAAAGCTCATATTGAAAAGTTCAGCTTGCTGAAACAGTTAAAAACTATTCACCATGATTCATATGATCTTTTGCAACTCGCAGTTCATCTATGAGCTACAGACTAAATTAAGCGGGTAAATTTATCAGCCTCCCCCTCAACACTTCTGTCTCTATCCATCTCTCATTCTTGATTCCACATGTCAATTTCTGTTCAGTTCAGTTTTACATAATGTTCTGAACAAGGCTTCTTTACAGGGTGCCGGGCCAAAACCCCAATGATTGGAACAAAGTATTTTTGACTGTAAGAAATAAACCTATTTTTCAAAAGGGTAGTTAAATAGTAAAGCAGTAAATTTAAAGTAGTTTCTTTAACACTGGCTGCATTGCATTGGGCTACCAAATAGTTTTTTTGGCAAAAAATGTGGATTAAAAATGCAATATAAATAGATTTCCAATAGATTTTTGTTCACAATTCAGGAATTCTCAGCTGGTACAATTTGATTGTGCTGTTTTGTGCTCAGCTGATACCTCAACATCTCTAAAAGAGAAAACAGGTGTAAAGGAGAATGAGAAGTGCATGGCCGCAGAGAACAGAGAGCAGTTCCAGCCATGGACTCAAAACTATAAAAGATTCCAGAAAAGCTTTGGGCCCTATCAATGTGGTGCCAGGTGCGACACAAGTGTTTTTTGCTAGTCTCATCCTGACGCAGTTATAATTTGTATGTCCTGTGCCATGTTGTTTAAATAGCAAATGCACTCGTGCCCATCTGTTCACCCATGGGCGTGCTGTTCTGAAAACCAGGTGTGTTCAGCATTGTTTGCGCGTTTTTATTTTGAGGAACTGAAAACGACTGTGCCATTGACTAACAAAAACCTGGTCTAAAGTCAATAGCGCAGTATTTTTTGTTATTTAAAGAGCGCATTGGTAATATATGCCTATAAGTGGGTACACAACGCTTGCACACTCTACTTGTTACACACACAGGGACACGCAGCAGCACACAAACATGCCAAATATTAAAAATAAAAGGATTCCTCTCTGGAGAAGCGTTCAGTCTTTCCGCTCGCAAATTCCTTAATGTAAATAGCGAATCCGCCATGGCGTGAGCACAACTGACTTTTAAAGGGAATGGGAGATGAGACTCTGATATGTTTATTGCACATTGCACCCAAAACACATCCATGACTCATTAAGAGACTAGGTACAACACTTTTGGACCATGCGCCTGCTGCGCTGACCTTTTTTTTTTCGTCGCAAAAGTGGATCCGGACACACCCTAAGTGCACTTGCACCATTCACTTACATTATTAAAATAGGGCCCTTAAAGTGCCTTCAGAGACTTCAGACACAAAACCCTGCATCAGGTTCCAATGTCTTATGATGGACTGTGTTTAGAAATTTAATATGCCCTTTTGCAATTATAGTTTTATAGGCAGGCGCAGTAAACTTCTACTTTAAAGTTCTCAGGTTTGTCATAAAAAAAGTGATGCCTCTCCTCTACTCTTCCACTGTCAGTTCTCACTTACATAATATACTAATTATTCAACCTTACTAATTTAACTAATATCATTGCAATATTACATTAAATTAATCCAGGCTGTTGTCTGGTGGGCCTACTAAGACCTTCACTACTGACCCGTGAATTTAAGCGATGACATTTCATCAATGCTCACAGGTCATTCTGCTATCCATACAAAAATAACTCAATTAAAATTTTTCTTTTAGGCTATGCATTTTTTTTTCAAATGATCAGCATATTCTGTGATGAAAACCATTTAAATCATGTCAGTCATCTGCACAGTCCATTTACCAAAACAATCTGAGCTCTCTGGAACAATTTAATTCTAATGAATGCATTATTTTGCTTTTATAGTGATGCTTCATCTACTACGGGATATTACAGTTGGGTGATTTAGATAAAAAATTATCTTAAATTTTTTCAGACTTTCAATTACATATAATACATATATGTACATTTTTGCTCTGAAAGGGTGTTTTTCTATCCTAAGTAGATGCATCAAAATAGAGAGGAATAATGTATATATTTTACAGAAACATTTTAATACATAAAAAAAGACATGAGACTTTCGTGAACATTTCCAAGTAATAACACTACTGAATGGTTGTATTTTGAATCTATTTATTGAAATTGAGAGATATGCACTAAACAGGCCCACTCTGCCAATTCATCAGTTATTGCATTAGGAGGTGCTCCCACATTTACATTTATATTTATTTTCTAGATAAATGGTTTTCTTATCAGAGCACCAGGCAAGAATATGCATAATGTGCATAATTACCCTGCACAAGATAACAAAAGATGCAAATCAAGCAGCGAGCTGAAGCGCAGAAGTGTTTTGACTCTGGACGCAGGGTCGTAAGGTTGAATCGGTTTGCTTTTGGTAAACGCTCAGCTTAATCCCCAAAATTTTGCAAGATTTGTTGTGAGAATTTCTGGAAACTGCCCACCAGATCATTTTAAAAGCAAAAACTTCCCGCGTGGTGGTAGGGCTGGACTTCTGGGGTATATTGGAGGGTATTGATTTTTGAGTGAAAGGGGTCATGAATTGAGAAATCTACTTTTCATTCAGCCTTTGATATATAAAAGTTCATCGTGATATAAGAATATCCTGTACGTTTCAGAGCTGAAAACTTCCTTGCTAGTCAAAGAAAAGCTTTTATTGACACCAGACCCAGCAAACACTCGATCTCAGAATGTGACAAGCTGTGATGTCAGATTGTGGTGAAACGCCACCTCAACAGAAGAAGAACAACGCCTGATTCTGTAGCCCTGCCCCGCTCATATTCCAATATTATGAATGCATGGATGAACGTTATTTTTAATGAATATCCAGCTCACGTGGGTAAGACGTTGCGCATTTGTTCCTTCATTTCACCACTGATTCGTTTGTAAACAAGAGACTGGATTTGCAGACAGGATGAGATTACATGAATGAATGAAGCAACACACTAATGTGAGTATTTTTAAAATATATATATATATATGTGATAGTATTGCATTGTTACAGATCTATTGATTATGTGTACGTGTCTAACTGAACATAACTTAGCACGCTGGAGAATCCTTTATTTGAGCTGTTGTTGGTTCATTGTGCTGCGATTCGTGATCACACTCGCAAAGCCCAACGTCCTGGGGATATGTGTTTTCCAGACAGGATACCAAAACGTATCACCGGCCTGCCGACGGACTTAAATAGTGAAATAACATTCCTTTCTTGATGTGCGTTGTTCGCTCTCTTGACGTGATATTTGAAGGAAACATACAATTACGGAGGTTTTGATCATGCTGACCTGTCTGACTCTGCAGTGAGGCTTGTGCGTGTGTGTGTATGTGTGTGTGTGTGTGTGTGTGTGTGTGTGTGTGTGTGTGTGTGGGTGTGTGGTAGTGATGCACGATTCGCGGTTATATCCACAGATCGGGCAGGCCAAGTAATAAAAAATAAAATTCCAATAAATTGTGGGTGGATGAGAGATAAATCATGTGTTTGTATGAGAAAGACATTTTGCGAGCCCTCTGGGTGAATCATTCCTGTTGCTGTTTTCCCATACGCTTTCAAAACAATTCCTCATGTGCTCATTATAATATGCAAAGCTTATCCAATCATAGCAGTGGGCGTTTACTTCCAAGTCTTCGGTGCGGCATGCCCATAAAAACCGAGCGCTCCATGAGAGAGGCTCAAAACCAGGGTAGAAAATAGCCTATTGATTATTCATTATGATGTTTTTTAATGTAAAAACCACGTGGACGTCATAAGTTGACTATTTGAGGGGACAGCCATGTGTAGTTGTGTCAGAAACTATATTGGACATTACCGAGTGCACTCAATTAAATCTCACAATGCACCGCAATAACGAGTTTACAACGGATGTACACTCAACAGAGAATACCCATAATGTACTGTGAGAGTCACGAGCAGAATGAATTCCCACATCTGACCAGAAGATGAATCAATCATCCATCCATTTTCCAAATCACCAATCAAATGTGGGTACAGCGTAATATCATACAGGTATAAATTCCTTTTTAATTGATTATTCAATTGTTTAATTAAGGTTTATACATGCTAGTTTCCATGACAGAGTAAAAAAATAATAATTACTGCTGGAGCTGCCAGTTTGCTAAGTTTCAACTGATTATTAAACAGCACAAACTATGCAAAAGCGGCAGTCCTTCTGGCACACTAAGTGTCCGAATATTAGTGGGGTAATGTAGGGAATAGTGGGTGTCGGGGGCGAATTCAGACACATCTCTTATATTAGGACAATGATACAAGGGAACCAACGAAAACAAGACACATGAACAGAGGAAGCAACATCATTAAACATGAACTTCAAAACAAAAGACATGACATAATGAAAACATGAACATGAAACATGAACATACATGACATCTGAAGTTTAGTGCACTTTATAGATTTACTGATTCAGTGTTTCAACATTTATTTTAAAGTGTATCATATTCCATTGTTTTTATCAGATGACCCCATGGGCTAAGCCCTGAATATCTAATGACCCCATAGAACCACTCTTGCTTCTCAGTGCTGGAATGAACAGAAATATACAGTTAGCAGACTGGTGAGGTTTATCTGGACAAACACAAATCTCTGAACTAAGAGAAATTTAGAGGACATCCTTTCCTGAATCACCAGTGGAGGCAGCTTTAGTGCTTTTCTAATACTTCTGGGGGTTGCGATTGTCAGAATAGCCTGCATCTACTGCCATAATCAGCAAACACCACCGGAGAAGCTAAGTCAGCTAATGAACCTTGCAGTTTCTGACCTGCTTAAATTAACCTTTTTTTCTTTTTATAACTGGATCTAAAGTGACGCACATCCTGATTTTGCAGAGTTAGACATGTTCCTGGGTCAACATATTTTTTTGATCCTTTGACAACATTCCTGTCCTAGAATTTAATCCTAACCCTACCCATAAGTTATCCCTAAAATCAGAGGGAAATGATAGGTGAAAAACACTGATATTGTCACCATTCTATTTAGTTTATCATCATCGCTCTTATTAGACAGCACTAATGACTGTATGGACCAGTATGTCAGCCAGAACCCGAGAGAAAGAAGACAGAGCCGACCCTCGTCCTGGAAGTTGAGCTCCATCATGAGTCAGACCAGAGGTGTGAGTCCAAGACATCAACGGACAAGGGAAGAGTAACTACGGAAAATGAGAACTGGCTGATCAACTTCAATGAGGAAGTATTAATTCCCACCCTATCCCACCCGGTACCTTCATCATTGCTGTTATTAGACCATGATCTCCTCTTTTCATTGTTATTCTTGCCATTGCTCTGTCAACTTTGGTGACACCACAAAGCTCTGCTAGTCCTCCAGTCCCTAGCAGGAGATGGTGGTCTAGTGGGTTAAACCACTCAACTGATATGCAGAAGGTTGCTGATTCGATCCCAACAGTCGCCACCAGTGTGTCCTTGAGCAAGGCACTTTACTCCAGGGGGATTGTCCCTGTCGCTTTGGATAAAAGCGTCTGCCAAATGCATAAATATAAATGTAAATGTCCCGCCACGGCCAGATGTGTACAGCCCTATGCTGTCTCTGGGGAGTCCCTGTGATGTCAAGCCTCTCGCCTTCGACCTCTTTGCTCCATCTCGGCCTGTTGACCTGTCGGCTCCACTCTGGCTCCTCCCACCTTTGGCTTCACTGGAGATCCTTGGCCTTACGACTTCACTGAATTCCCTTGTCCTACCTGCTCTTCCTTGGTCAGTCATCACTTTGCTTCCGCCATCGACTTGCGGCCGTCCATTGCGCTCCGTTCCTTCATGTATATATGATTCAGTAACACTTGACAATAAGGTCTCATTTTTTGAAATTATTATTGTTCATGTTAGTTCACAGTGCATTAATTAATGTTAACAAATACAACTTGATTTTAATAATGTTTTAATAAATGTTGAATCTGGACCCACTTTATATTAGGGGGACTTAACTTCTATGTACATTTTAATTATTCATTTTATACAATGCACTTATTGTGTACATACATCTTTTTACATTGTACTTACATTTTTTAAATTAGCTGCATGTATTTACATCTGTAATTAATTTCTGTAGTTACATTTAGAATTACACTGTTGACACTTCCCTTACACCTAACCCTACCATTAAACCCATACCACCACGCCTGTCTCTAACTTTACTTGTATCCCACCTCAATATCAGCAAAAGTGTTTTGCAATACAATATGACCACAATAAGTACATTGTACTTATTTTTTATGTAAGTACATAGTAGTTAAGGACACCTAATGGACACCTAATATAAAGTGGTGCCCTTTTTTTAGACAGTTTACTTTAGTAATTAGAATAAGTTCTATGTTGTATAATTACCGGGACTATTGGAATAAAGTGAATCATGTTAACACATGAAACCTCATTGTAAAGTCTTAACTATCTTTCTTTCTTTTGATTTTTCATCGAACCTGAACCTGTTCTTGTGTGAGCTGTGAGATTCGGCTCATTGGTTTCTGCTCATATGCTGGTTGAGCTGCTGTCTGTTGTCTTGATCAATATGATGAGTGATCTCTCAGAAAGACACATGTAGGCACACTGAATAATGCTGTCTCCCGGTCCCTCAGCATGCGTCATTGCACTGACAAACTGTCCAGGCTGCTGAAACACACAAAGACCCAAACCACTGATAGTATTGAACAGTTACCTTATTAAACATTGTGTTGAAAAAGAGGTGGTTCAGTCCACAGCATAATGGCTACCCTGCTGAAAAATCCAGCATAAACCAGCATGAAATTCATGTTGGTCCAGGCTGGTTTATGCTGGTTAGAGTTGGTATATTGATGATCTAGCAGGACAGGATAATCATGCTTTTTTTAAAAGAGGTAAAATCATGAATTTTCATCCTGAAATCCAGTTAAATTTGTTTATTTGTTTTGACCCAGTTGACCATTTCCCAGACAATATAGCTTAATTGTTTATAGGACAGGCTACAGTCTGAGACTGTAAATAGCTGAGACAGACCACTGACATTACAATATATGGCAGAATTGGAACATCCAATATGGCAGCTTTAGTAAAGAAAGTCCCGCTTTCTTAATGAAAGAGCAAATTCGACAGACGAAAAAGTCACTGCCTGGTCTTTAAGTGAAACTTTAAGAAACATTCACTTTTAAGGGCATGTGCACATGACAGGAGATCAAGTCTGTCCAAGGTTTGAAAAATGCCAAAGCTCAGTGCCCTTAACACTAATCCACACTATCTTTAATACCAGATCAGAGAGATATTTGATGCAAAGTGTATCCCATAATTCATCATGTTCAGGACCTCGCATACCTACGGAGCCCCTAAAGGGACATGGTGGTGGAAAAAATGAGATGGGAGGAAAAATAAGTCAATGCTTTTGCGTTCTCTCGCAAATGTTTTGTGTTCCCTTGAGAAATTTTGCGTGTGAATGTAAAGTTTCCTGAGGGGATGCAAAACCTTTGCGAGAGAATGCAAAGGCATTGCCAAATAATTTTCAATCCCATCACATATTTTTTTTCTTCACCAAATCCCTTTAGGGGCTCCGTACATACCCTAAAATAGCACATTGTCTAGGAAAACTTTCCAGTGTAATTAAAATGAATTAGATATTACATATATACACTGATCAGGCATAACATTATGACCTAATGTCCTAATATTGTGTTGGTCCCTCTTTTGCTGCCAATACAGCCCTGACCCATCGAGCCATGGACTCCACTAGACCCCTGAAGTTGTGCTGTTACTCGTATCTGGCACCAAGAAATTAGCAGCAGATCCTTTAAGTCCTGTAAGTTGTGAGGTGGGGCATCCATGGATCGGACTTGTTTGTTCAGCATTTCCCACAGATGCTCGAATGGATTGAGATCTGGGGAATTTGGAGGCTGAAAAAAATGAGTTTGAAGTCAACACTTCAAACTCATTGTTGCGCTCATCAAACAATTCCTGAACCATTTTTGCTTTGTGGCAGGGCACATTATCCTGCTGAAAGAAGACACAGCCACCAGGGAATACTTTTTCCACGAAAGGGTGTACATGGTCTGCAACAATGCTTAGGTGGTACGTGTCAAAGTAACATCCACATGGATGGCAGGACCCAAGGTTTCCCAGCAGAACATTGCCCAAAGCATCACACTGCCTCCGCCGGCTTTCCTTCTTCCCATAATGCATCCTGGTGCCATGTGTTCCCAAAGTAAGCGACGCACATGCACCCGTCCATCCACGTGATGTAAAAGAATGCGAAATTCATCAGATCAGGCTACCTTTTTCCATTGCTCCGTGGTCCAGTTCTGATGCTCACGTGCCCACTTTTGGCGCTTTCGGCGGACCACACAGCCTTCGCTCCCCGCGTGCATCAATGAGCCTTGGCCACCCATGAACCTGTCGCCGGTTCACCACTGTTCCTTCCTTGGAGCACTTTTGATAGATACTGAGAACTGCAGACCGGGAACACCGCACAAGAGCTGTAGTTTTGGAGATGCTCTGACCCAGTCGTTTAGCCATCACCATTGGCCCTTGTCAAACTCACTCAAAACCTTATTCTTGCCCATTTTTCCTGCTTCTAACACATCAACTTTGAGGACAAAATGTTCACTTGCTGCCCAATATATCCCACCCACTAACAGGTTGTCACAGGGTGTTTTGGTGTTGGTTCATGTTCATGTTTCATGTTTTTAGTTTATCACGTTTACTGTCATGTTTCTAAGTTTGTTTTGTTCTTTCAGCTTCCTGGTTTTGTCATGTGTTTCATTGTCATGTGATTCCCATGCCCTCATGTGTTGTGTTGTGTCATGTCATTGGCTAATTGTCTCATCACTGTTCACAGGTGTCACTTGTCTTGTCATTAGTCTGTGTATTTGAGCCCTCATGTTTGCTGTGTGTCTTTGTCTGTTATTGTCATTGTAACCCACTTGTTGGTGAGTGCTTTTCATAGCCAAGTCTTTGTTTTTGTTTAAGTCAAGTCTTTGTTTTATGGTTTTGATTGATGTTAAGATTTCAGTTGAATAAACTGCACTTGGGTTCTCAACTTGCCTCCTGTGGAAACCGTTACAGAATAACAGACCGCCAACAATGGACCCAGCAGTTGCCCTCCTACGCCTTCGTCAAGGCAATCATGCCATTGAGGATTATGTGAAGGATTTTCTTGAACTTTCTCACCTTCTGGACTTTAATGATGTGGCTTTTAAGGATATTTTTTGTAGTGGGTTAAATGAACCTATTTGTTCAAGGATGCCAGGGGGAAGAATAAATTGTTCCTTGGTCCAATATATAGACTTTGCACTACTGCTTAGTGGCTCCTCGTTTACTGTGGGATGAGGAGCTCCACGTTCCCACAGCACCCTCCACACCAGTGAGCCCAGCCCACGTCCATGCTCCAGCCCACGTCCATGCTCCAGCCCACGAGCCCGCTCCAGCCCACGAGCCCACTCCAGCCCACGAGCCCGCTGTCCTGCCCAAGAAATTTTTTGGGGGGGCAAGGGGTACATGGAGGCCACGAAGGCCACACCTCTGTGGCCCCTTGAACTGCCGTTGCCGCCATGGCCCCTTGAACTGCCATGGCCCCATGAACTGCCATTACCGCCATGGCCGTCCACGGCTCCTGATCAGCCATGGCCGCCCACGCCACAGGGTCCAGGTCCGCCCACGCCACAGGGTCCAGGTCCGCCCACGCCACAGGTTCCAGGTCCGCCCACGCTCCCAGGCCCGTCCACGTCTCGCCTGGGTCTGTGTCCGGT
This sequence comes from Gobio gobio, assembly GCF_949357685.1. Taxonomy (NCBI): domain Eukaryota; kingdom Metazoa; phylum Chordata; class Actinopteri; order Cypriniformes; family Gobionidae; genus Gobio; species Gobio gobio. The sequence continues at coordinate 33,414,371 of NC_137097.1, read as the reverse complement.
GCCCCTGCACGGGCCTGGCCCACTATCCCTCCTTCAAGACAGCCCCCCAAGACTTTTTGTTGTTAGGCTATTGGTGTTTTGGTGATGTTTGGGCGTCAGGGGCCGCCCATAGAGGGGGGATCTGTCACAGGGTGTTTTGGTGTTGGTTCATGTTCATGTTTCATGTTTTTAGTTTATCACGTTTACTGTCATGTTTCTAAGTTTGTCTTGTTCTTTCAGCTTCCTGGTTTTATCATTTGTTTCATTGTCATGTGATTCCCATGACCTCATGTGTTGTCATGTCATTGGCTAATTGTCTCATCACTGTTCACAGGTGTCACTTGTCTTGTCATTAGTCTGTGTATTTAAGCCCTCATGTTTGCCGTGTGTTTTTGTCTGTTATTGTCGTTGTAACCCACTTGTTGGTGAGTGCTTTTCATTGCCAAGTCCTTGTTTTTGTTTAAGTCAAGACTTTGTTTTATGGTTTTGATTGATGTTAAGATTTCTGTTGAATAAACTGCACTTGGGTTCTCAACTTGCCTCCTGTGGAAATCGTTACACAGGTGCTGAAGAAGAGATAATCAGTGTTATTCACGTCACTTGTCAGTGGTCATAATGTTATGCCTGATCCGTGTGTGAGAGATATATATATATGATAACACTTTAGTATGGGGAACACATATTCACTATTATGGTTTAAGTTTAGGTATTGGGTAGGATTAAGGGATGTAGAGTAAGGTCATGAAGAATAAGGCATTAATATGTGATTTATAAGTACTAATAAACAGCCAATATCCTAGTAATATGTATGCTAATAAGCAACTAGTTGCTAGCGAGAACTGAACCCTAAAATAAAGTGTTTCCATTTTGTTCCGCGAAACATAAAATGTTTGACATTTTATTAGTACAAAGAGTAGGAATATTTTATAAAACGTTAGCAACTGCTTTTTTATCACCACAGTTACATTGTGTCATCTTGGAACTTCTAGGTAAACGTTTCAAAGAATATTTCAAAGTGCAATGTATTTAAAATAAAAAAATAAAGTTCTGTAAAAAAAATAAATGTTCTTGCATTTTTTACAATGGCGTAAAAGTGTCATTTTTCTACATTTTCGAAAGTTTTTAATGCACATTTCTTGCGTTCTTCACACACTTGAAAACTTAAAAAAAAAAAATCCAGGAAATACGTCTTGTAAATAGACAAGACAAGTGTTCAAGTCAAGTAGACAAGTAAGGCCCTAAGTCTTTGCTCTATGTGCATTGCTGGACATTCCTGATATGCACTTTTTATCTTTTTTTTCCATTATTATTTGTTGAAATATGATACAATTGAAGTCAGATTTTAATGCTGATTTTAAATATGTAACTTAAATTATAAGTGCTTATGTTAAAAAACAGTAGTTTTTCTTGCCATTTGCCACATTACATAATTTTTCACTTTGAATGTACAGTAAAAATTTCTGGGGACAGTTCCAACCAGAGACAAGCCACTAAAACAGGGATTTTCCACAGAAAATGGGTCTGTAAGATCATGCTATTCATGTGATGATCATAATGATGTATTTATTAGAGTAGCAGAAGTGGAAAAGTTTTGAGTTCTGAATGTTACAGTATCTTTTCATAGTACATGAAGCTTTTATCCTAAAAGATCAAGGACAATTTGTGAAAGACAAAGAAGCATTGCAAACATATTGAACCAGCTTCAAATTGATTATTACTGCACGCTTGCATCTTCATCCTCACAGACAACTGTAGATTTCAAAGCACTTTGCAGAGGGCTTTTAGGCAGACAAATACTCCGAAGACCATTAAAAATCCATACAGCTCTGGCAGATAGCTAGAAATAATGCCTATTAAAAGCACACATTTCACAGACTTAAGAAAATAAAAAAGTTCAGTTTAAAAATGTGAATATGATGTTATCAGAGGCAAAGCATCAGAGCTCAAAATACCAGTTGCTACTTTTTAATATTTTTATTTTTTAATTATTTCAATATTTTGAATATTACATATATTTTGAATATACATTAATTTAAAATTCAAAACGGAAATACAATGTTTACTTTTAAGCACATTAATTACTATTGTTTCCTCCATTTTCCTTACAATTGAATTAAACTCCAGTTGGCATCATTCCAAGAGCAGGAAATTCATTTAGTAAATGGCACACAAACCAACATAGAGGCATTCACTGAATCCCAAATCAAATATACTGAGCTCAAGATTGAGCGACCGCACACAGGCCATCCCAGAATACAAACTCACTGCAGTTGCATTAGAGGCCTAGGGTCCCTTCTGGAAGCAATGGCCTGTGCCTCTCAATAATTTGGAGGCTTTGATGTTGGGATACGACACTGGGTCCTAATATGTTCTGACATAACCTGAAAAGCCTTGAGAGGCCATAGACTGACACATGGGGCCTCATTAATAAAAAATGTTGCGTAGAAACCATCTTACATTTGAACTTACGATAATTTCTCCAATGTACTTATGTATGAGTACCCGTAAAAAAAAAATATTGGTACACTTCTTCCAGGTGTGAAATTATAAATCACAAATTATCTTGAAATTGTGGCCAGCTAAATGGTTTCAGATCACTGCTTTGTAAACGCAGACAATGTCAATAAAGGTGGGGTAAGTGCTTTCTGGTAACCGATGTTGATTTCAAATCACCAAAACAAACACACCCCTATTTTGATAGTTCTCTCCAGCGCTGGAAAGCTGATCGGATATTTACATGGGTCCTACTACTTGCCTGATCGTAAGCCTTCTTTTGTTCCACAGACTTCTTCCACATTTGTTTTTTATCTGCCATCTCTCTCTTTCTGTTGTCGCTCGGCTAATGTCCGTCCTGTGTCACGGAGAGCTCTCTTCTCCCCGTCATTAGTAGACACGCCTCTTACTGCTGATTGGCTGTTAGTTTGTTTTGGTATTTCGCTCAAGACACTTTTATAAAGCAGTTTTGAAATATAGCTTACCCCAGCTTTAATATATAAAATAGCACCTATCAACATCCAAATGCTTTACTTGAGAATGATATGCGGCAAGAATTGCTTAGATTTCCAAATACCTGCAGTAATCTGACTCTCTGCCATAACCCAGACAGCAACATAGTGTCGGCCCAGATTGGCAGATTGGCCCGACCACATCTGGTACATGTGGATTCAACGTGTTCCGGATCGGGACGACACTATGTTGCTGTCTGGGAAGGAAAAGTGCATCAAAGACTGTTTTTATAAATATGAATGTTGATGTGGATTTTTGCACACTCTAAATTCAAATCTGTGCATACAGACGTTTTATAAATGAGGCGCATGGTCCCATCTTCATATGCTAGCAGTCTGCTGGTGCAGTATAAAAGGGAGTTAAAAAGGTGAATAAATCACTGGTTGAGAGTAGATCTGGGCTACATTTTAAAGTACATTGTCATGTGTAAAGTGTTTGAAGTGGACAAAGTAAAGTGCCGGTACTCACCAAAGGGGACGTGGCTTTGTTTGGGGTGGGTGGGGGGTGGTTGGGGTATGGGGGGATTGGTTGTCTCCCTTGGTTGCAATGGCGTAGTTTTGGTTTGAACACTGGGGGGTTTAAATGTGAAACGTTTAACAGGGTCCTGGTGCATGTGCTCCCTCGAGGTTTATTTATTTGTTTTTACAAAATGGTCCAAACAGGCAAATTGGTTGATAACATAACCACAAGAATTTGCCTATAGTTAGCAATCACTTGTTTATAACGTGACGTGGGAAGTCAAACTAACTTTTTCTAAAAATGTTCTTTTACTGAACAGGTTCATTTCCTCTCATCAGAAAATATTTTACACATGGGGAAAACCAATTGTTTAGTCAATAATTCAATAATTAGAATCTTTCTAACTTGTACTCTGCCTTAAAAGTAACAGTTATTGTAATTGTTTAAGTATAGCATTTATTACAATGATGATTTAATTACAAATAAGACAATGAAAAATTATGAAAAATAGCAACACAGTTAGAAACTATTAACATGACTGTTGAGGAACTATACACTCTGAAATATGCCAATTTGGGTCATTTTGGCAACACAGCGCTGGGTCAAAAAGTGACGAACCCATTGCTGAGTTGTTTTGATTGATTTTGGTCGATCGGATCACAACACAACGCTAAATACAGGTGTAAACGGGGTATAAAGCATTTTGAGCTTGTCCACTTTCGACCACTTCCAGAGGTAGTCGAAAAGGCATTGGACCAGATTGCTTTCGTAGTGTGGCTCATGTGGTTGAATGCATTTGAACAGCCACAAAAGACCATCTACTCTCTGCCTACTGACCTAATGCGTAAACATTAAGGGAAACGCGCTAGCCAGACAGGATTTAAACTTTGTCTCCTGGAGACCCAAGTTTGGTTTGAAGACAATAAACGTACCAAGCACAATGTTCTCTCTCCATTCCTGATTTATAACACACACTCACAGCGTTCGGCTGGTCTTGGGGATTTCAGAGCAGAAACGAAAGCTGCTGCTCTATGTATATTTTTCCGTCATCTCCTGTGTGTTCATATAAATTGCGCAAGCTTATTGTGTCCAGTAGATCGAAAGATCTGAAAAAACATACATTGACTCGCCCATAGAAAGAAATCCCTCAAAGAAATCAGGACAGAAAGGGGACAAAAGAAATAAAACACCAGATGTAAATGGGTATGTGTCTGCCTTGTCTACTGTTCACGGAGGCACACCAGCAGTGCACGTCTCCTTTATCTGACTCATCTATTTTTGGTCTTGGAGTTTCTACTAACTAGCTAATGAGTTTTATCGGGTGTGTTCGGTAGCAAGAGTGTCTCCAGAAACAGGGTTGGGAAACACTAAAAGACCCTAAACCAAACTGGCCCGCCCCCTTTTGGAGATATCAGGCTTGAAGCTATGGCACCATTGGGTTACTGATTATGAATGATTATCAGCCCAAACTGGGTCAAATCCAGCTTTCTTGCCCAACAGTCTCAACTCAGCATTTGGATTGTTAAATAACCCAGCATTTTTTTAGAGTGTAGTTGTGAGAGGTTGAGTGTGTGATGCATTAGACCAGAAACATAACTGACACAAATACACAAATACTGATGTGAATGCATGGCAAATATGTTTCAAACATTCGGTCTCAAACAGACTTAACCTGTTCTTGCGTTGCAGTAACAAACCTCAGAACTCAAGGGGGTAATAGAGTTCCAATATCATTAAACAGGATTTGTTATTATTCAGGTCACAAGCTATAAACATTATGACTTTATCTAATTTGTTTGGCAAGATTCTCTTCAAACTTTTACTCTGCCATGACAGTCGACCTGAAAGGGAAATCTTGCCGTAGAAGAAGACAGTTTATGCTAATGATCGCACCCCTTATTGGCAATAGCAAGAATGTACTTGTGTTGCAAAGCAAAGTAGCTTATGAAATTAAGCTTTTTTAGCTAGTTGAAGCATTTGTGTTCACATACTTGTCTAGAGTATTTTCTGGGGCCTTAAAGTGAAGTTTTACTGCAGTTGTGATAATTAAATCTAGTTTCCATTCAACTTGGGAGAGTTAAAGTTTCTTTCTAATAGGAAAAATGCTATAAAATGCCACTCCACATGATTGTGATAAGATGTGTGATGCCACTTGAACATTCAGTTAAAACAAATTAAATGCATCACTGAATGAAAGTTTCTACATTCAGTGATAATTAAACCTGCAATTCAGTTGCTGGAAGAACCAGCGTTGAACCAGTGTTGCCAGCATGGAAGGCAGGCACACTAGCAAATAAGCTAAAGACCGCAGCCTCTAGGGTCAGTTGCTATTGCGCCTATTGAGGCCAGGGGAGTGAAATTTACCTACACAGCTCTTTACTAGCTGGCCTGCATTACACTCACCCCCTAAACCTCACCTCACTCCCATACGCACTACTCAGAGTGGGATTTGAACCAGCATCACCGGCATGGGAAGCAGATGCATTAATAAGGACGCTAAAGACCGCAGCCTCTAACATCAGCGGCTCTTGAAACCCTTGAGGTCAGGGGAGTGAGGTTTACCAGCACAGCTCTTTACTAGCTGGCCTCCATTACACTTACCCTCCTAAACCTCGCTCACAGCTGGGTCACGACACCAATGTGACAGGTCCTACTCGCACCGCTCCAAGCGGGATTCGAACCAGCATCACCGGCATGGGAGGCAGACCCACTAATAAGGACGCTAAAGACCGCTGCCTCTAACGACAGAGGCTATTGCACCTCTTGAGGTCAGGGGAGTGAGGTTTACCTGCACAGCTCCTTACTAGCTGGCCTCCGTTACACGAACAAGGCTACAAGTAAACTCATAGATATACTGTTAGTTTACTTTAATAGCTATTTCTATTCTAGTTTTTAGTTTATTACAGTAAACTTTTAAGGATACTAATAATAATAATAATACTAACTAATAATATAGAAATACTAATTTAATAGTTTATACTACAAGTATTCTTGTAAGTGAACATAACATTAAGTATACTACTAGGTTCCTAATTGGGTATTAACTTTTTATACTATATAAGCCTTTAACTGTGCTTCAAGAAGACTTGAAGTTAGCCCCATTGTAACGCTATTCCACTGGAGGCAAGTTCAAGGACCCATGTGCAGTTATTTTATTTACAAACATCAAACAAAGACTTGACTTAGAACCACTCACCTACAGCGGGTAACAACATTAATAACAGACAAAGACACATGGCAAACATGAGGGCTTAAATCCACACACTAATGACAAGACAAGTGACACCTGTGAACAGTGATTAAACAATGAACCAATGACAGGACAAGACACAAGATCACGAGAGGGCATGGGAGTCACATGACAAGACCAGGAAGTGCACGACAAGACTGTGAACATGACAAACTCAAACATAACCATGAACATAAACTGAAAACAGAACCAAGAACAATGAACATGAACCATCACCAAAACACCCTGTGACAGATCCCCCCCTCTATGGGCGGCCCCTGACGCCCAAACAATACCAAAACACCCATGGCCTAACAGAAAGTCTTAACAAAAAGTCTTGGGGGGCGGTCTTGGGGGAGGGATGGTGGGCCAGGCCCGTGCAGGGGCACCGGACCCAGACATGACCTGGACGGGCCTGGGAGCATGGGCGGACCTGGACCCTGTGGCGTGGGCGGACCTGGACCCTGAGGCGTGGGCGGACCTGGACCCTGTGGCGTGGGCGGACCTGGACCCTGTGGCGTGGGCGGACCTGGACCCTGTGGCGTGGGCGGACCTGGACCCTCGGGCGTGGGAGGACCTGGACCCTCGGGCGTGGGAGGACCTGGACCCTCGGGCGTGGGAGGACCTGGACCCTCGGGCGTGGGAGGACCTGGACCCTCGGGCGTGGGAGGACCTGGACCCTCGGGCGTGGGAGGACCTGGACCCTCGGGCGTGGGAGGACCTGGACCCTCGGGCGTGGGAGGACCTGGACCCTCGGGCGTGGGAGGACCTGGACCCTCGGGCGTGGGAGGACCTGGACCCTCGGGCGTGGGAGGACCTGGACCCTCGGGCGTGGGAGGACCTGGACCCTCGGGCGTGGGAGGACCTGGACCCTCGGGCGTGGGAGGACCTGGACCCTCGGGCGTGGGAGGACCTGGACCCTCGGGCGTGGGAGGACCTGGACCCTCGGGCGTGGGTGGCCATGGCGGCAACGGCAGTTCACCGGGCCATGGCGGCAACGGGAGTTCATCAGGCCATGGCGGTAACGGGAGTTCATCAGGCCATGGCGGTAACGGGAGTTCATCAGGCCACAGAGGCGGGGCCTTCATGGCCTCCATGTACCCCTTGCCCCCCCCCAAAATTTTCTTGGGCGGGACAGCGGGGCCGTGGGCTGGAGCCTGGACGGGGCCTTGGGCTGGAGCCTGGACGGGGCCTTGGGCTGGAGCCTGGACGGGGCCTTGGGCTGGAGCCTGGACGGGGCCTTGGGCTGGAGCCTGGACGGGGCCTTGGGCTGGAGCCTGGACGGGGCCTTGGGCTGGAGCCTGGACGGGGCCTTGGGCTGGAGCCTGGACGGGGCCTTGGGCTGGAGCCTGGACGGGGCCTTGGGCTGGAGCCTGGACGGGGCCGTGGGCTGGAGCCTGGACGGGGCCGTGGGCTGGAGCCTGGACGGGGCCGTGGGCTGGAGCCTGGACGGGGCCGTGGGCTGGAGCCTGGACGGGGACGTGGGCTGGAGCCTGGACGGGGACGTGGGCTGGAGCCTGGACGGGGACGTGGGCTGGAGCCTGGACGGGGACGTGGGCTGGAGCCTGGACGTGGACGTGGGCTGGAGCCTGGACGTGGGCTGGAGCCTGGACGTGGGCTGGAGCATGGACGTGGGCTGGAGCATGGACGTGGGCTGGAGCATGGACGTGGGCTGGAGCATGGACGTGGGCTGGAGCGTGGACGTGGGCTGGAGCGTGGACGTGGGCTGGAGCCTCGACGTGGACTTGGGCTGGAGCCTCGACGTGGACTTGGGCTGGAGCCTCGACGTGGACTTGGGCTGGAGCCTCGACGTGGACTTGGGCTGGACTCACTGGGGTGGAGAGTACTGTGGGAACGTGGAGCTCCTCATCCACCGTTCCCACAGTAAAAGATGAGCCACTCAGCTGAAGTGCAAAGTCAATATACTCTGCCAATGACCAGTGGATCTTGCCTCCAGGAAGTCTGGAGCTAATAGGCTTATTTAAACCAAAACGAAAAATGTCTTTAAGCGCCACGTCATTAAACTCAACTAAGTGACAGAGTCCACAAAATTCCTCCACGTAGTTCTCTATGGCTTGATCACCTTGGCAGAGCTTGAGCAGAGAAACAACTGCTGGGTCCATTTTGGAGGTCTGTTATTCTGTAACGCTATTCCACTGGAGGCAAGTTCAAGGACCCATGTGCAGTTATTTTATTTACAAACATCAAACAAAGACTTGACTTGACTTAGAACCACTCACCTACAGCGGGTAACAACATTAATAACAGACAAAGACACATGGCAAACATGAGGGCTTAAATCCACACACTAATGACAAGACAAGTGACACCTGTGAACAGTGATTAAACAATGAACCAATGACAGGACAAGACACAAGATCACGAGAGGGCATGGGAGTCACATGACAAGACCAGGAAGTGCACGACAAGACTGTGAACATGACAAACTCAAACATAACCATGAACATAAACTGAAAACAGAACCAAGAACAATGAACATGAACCATCACCAAAACACCCTGTGACACCCATGTGGACTGCCAGTGGATTTATGCCATTGTTTGCTCCATTATCTTGCTCCTTTTACTATTAGACTATTTGTGATCCATCCATCTGTTTTCCGAACTACTTTTCTAATGTAATGTGATGTTTTGTGCATTTAAAATGATTTGTTCTGTGGGAGTATAATAGAAGCCATTATGAATTAAGTCTGTCACAAACTCACATATTGAACTAATTATATGCTTTCTTCTCATTTTAGCTGACAGCAGACAAATATAATTACATATAATTAGGCATATTAGTTTATTTGATTATTTACTGTATTGTTTTTATTTACCTAATTTATCTCATTTCACCTTTTCTTAAGGACATTAAGCAAATGTGGCACAGCTTTCCCAACTCTCCCCTACACAACAAGTGGCATCTATCAAAAGAAAATCACTTTGGTTTGAGATTTCCATTTCCTCAGAGAAATGTCATGCCACAGAGAAACTAGGATGACCAGAAAAATCCAACAGTCAAGCCTGTGATTTGCTTTCATCTTGTGCCACTATCTCAGCTGGGCGACGTTAAAACTGCTCAAGCCAGATGACCTCAAACTAACATTATGCTCAGGTCCAGCACAGATTTGAGCATTAGGCAAAAGATGAAGGTCCTCCTGTCATTGGTAGCATAAGATGAATGCTAAATTCATGAGGCAGGAGAGGTACAGAAGGTGAGTTGAAAACATAAAAAATTCCTTAGTAATGTGATATGATCTATTAGTAATTTTAACTGGCCAAATGCTCCCACTGTCCTATTGAAACACTGTAAACAAGCTGATAAATGTTTATCAATGTAATAAAACATGTTTGGCTACATCATATTTTGTCTGCAGTATGAGCATTTAAGGTGACAATGTAATATTTCATCAAATTGAAAGAGAGTACTGCGAATTCAATATTCAGAAAGATGGAGAAAGATTTTCAGATGTTAGTAGCGCATATGTGTGTCTGTTTCTTCTGAAATATCTTCATTTTACCTCATCTTACAAAAGACGAGGTGTTGGCAAAACAGCCTGCACGAACAAACGTTGCTCTCTTTTGACTCTCTCTGTTTTCCATTTATCTTGTTCTCTCTCTCTCTGGCGTTCGCTCCCCTGTGTGACAGTGAATGTGTGTTTTCACCCCTAATTGGTTAAGGGTCTGAAGTGAAATTGGCTCGTTCACTGTCCTCTCTCAGTGGAGGGTGACTGGGCGACTCTCGGCAGAGTAAATTGTGCATGGAGGGAGTGTAATTGGGCTGTTAGGGCTGGAGCTTTCTATAATAGCACAGAACTCCGACACTCACAATGTGTACAAACATGGCCAGATAAATGATTCTTTTCAATCACACTGAGACGTCACACTGAATTATTTCAGCCGCAATTCAGGAGCATGTAGTGAAGAATTAACTTTCAATAGCTGGACTGGTCTGCAGAAAAAGATCATACTTTCTAGCTGGGTATAAAAATTGGTAGAAGTCGATGTGTTTACATTAGTCTGACGAAGACCGACTTTTGAGTATCGGCCTGAATTCTGGACCAATTTTAGCTTATTCTGGCCAAGAACCACCTGCAGCCTGAAGAAAAACGACCAATCGCTGTTAGTTTTTTTTTTTTACGTTCTATTTAACTAAATAGATCATATAGCAATAACACACAGGAATAAAAGCACTCCAGGGCTCAAATTTCGGCGCAGGATTGCAGGTATTGCACATAATTTTACTCATTTCATGCTTATAAGTGTAATGGAATACAGACTCAGAGACAGAGAAATGCAGTAACTGGTTGTTTATTTTGCAACAATGAGCGTTCAGGCAGGAAACAGCTGGGTAGACAGTGAAATGATAATTTACATAGAACTGAGTTGGATAATAATGAAATGTCTTTTCCTTACAGAGGTCGGAGATCATGGATGGCAGAAGCACACACCTCACTGACAGGTAAGTATGGATCACACATACACAGGATATAGGAGACACAATGGGAGAATGACACTGGAGATATCTTGCAGGAGAATAACGTTGGAGGATGTCGTTGGAGTATAACGCTGGAGAAATCACATGAGAATCAGGTAAATTGGCCACAATGTCTATAAACGAGACCGGACAATGAACTGGTGCGAAGTGTGTGCTTTTGTAGCAGTCCCAGCGATGAGGGAGATGGTGTGCAGGTGTTTGTGATTAGTATTCAGGAGAGAGTGAGCGCTGTGATTTGTTGGGTGGAGAGCCTGGCAGGTCTGTGACAATAAGGTGGGAAATTCCTGCACACATGCACTTAGTGTTTTGGTTGAATGTGCAAATGAATCCATACGGATTACCAGATCAAATCAGTAATTTGAAAACTTTCTATGAGACATATTTTCACACAAACAACAAGTGAATCAGCACTACCACATCCTCTCTCTCTCTCTCTCTCTCTCTCTCTCTCTCTCTCTTTCAAAATGCGCACATTTTGAGATACTGCATGCATCAATTTGAGAAGCTGCATGCTGAGATACTTTCGCTCATGTTTCGGGACAGAAATGTCACTTACCCAATCGGTCCAGTGTTGCATTGTTATTAAAGTTTATTATATGCACAACTTGTCAATTTAAACATTCAAGCGATTTTAAAGCATTCAGTAGTACTCATACGCTCTTTGGTGACAGACAGAACCTGGCCCTGTTTACACCTGGTATTAACATGTGTTATGGTCGATCAGATCAGAAGCAGACGACACTAAATACAGGTGTAAACAGGGTCTAAACATTTTTGAGCTTGTCCACTTTCGACCACTTCCAGAGGTAGTCGAACACGCTTTCGTAGTGTAGACGCTAATGTGGTCGAATGCGTTCAAACAGCCACAAAAGACTGTCTACTCTCCACCTACTGACCTAATGCTTAAACATTATGGGAAGCACGCTAGCCAGACGGGATTTGGAGTTTGGTTTGAAGACAAAAAAATCAATCATTGCGTTAGTGCAGGCAGGCAACATCAGTCAAGTTTGCACCAGCGTTCATATATAAATTGTGTGAGCTAATTTTGTCCATTAGTTTGAAAGATCTGGAAAAAAAAAAAACATACATTTACCCGCTCATACTATAGACCCTCCCCTAGAAGAAATCAGAAGTGGTTGAAAGTGGACAAAAGAGACGGGTTCAAACACCAGGTGTAAAAACTAATGTATCTGCCTCGTCTTCTTATGATCCGATCGATCAAAACACAACTTGATACCAGGTGTAAACAGAGCCTTTGAGAGACAGTTTTCTGTGCACTAAACTGCCATCATGGCATTATCCCTGGATAACTTTCGATTCACTATGCGTTCATGTTGTTTTCTTTCTCTCACAACCAAAAACTCACTTCTTTAGTGAAATTTTTTGATTTTGTGGTCTAAAAACAAAACGGCAGCGCTGCTGACGGCTTCCGTAACCGAACGAAGCTCATTAATGGGCACGCTCTTGCTCTCGCTCTGGTTGATGTGCACACACCCATACAAGGAATTTCGCCCTTTATTTCGCCAGACAGTAGCCTGACAAGTCAGACCCACATCAAGATGTTGGGTCTGGGAACTCACCATTGGCATTGCTCAATCCGAGGGGCGGGATAAACGGTTGTCTTTCAAATTCCCTCTGCACCCAATAGGATAGCGCTACAACCAACCAGAGCAACGAAGAAGGTGAAGCGGAGCTAGTTCATAGATTCAACTTTTGCCGTGTCCGGTCGGCAAACCTTTGAACACATCTTCCTTTCTTAAGAATGACTTCAATGCCATTCTTTGTTCTTTTCTCAAAGAAAAGCTTAACTCCAAGTCTTCTAGAGTCGTGGCCAAAGCCGATTCGAAAGATCGCTGTTCGCCAGCTTCTTTGTTTAAGAGTAGCACGCGGAACCGCCGCATCTATGCCGTCATTATGTTAAGCATGCCCACCGACTCTATACACGATGTGATTGGCCTGACCAGAGTTGGGTTTTACATTTTGTCAAGGGCTTGTTTACATTTATACTTTTTATAGAACACTACTGAATGCCAAAGTTGCAAGTTAAATTAAATGTTTTTTTTAAAGTAAAATTGTTGAAAATTATTGTGATAAATTAGTCGATAGATTAATCGATTAATCGATAAATTAGTCGATAGATTAATCTATATAAAAATAGTCGTTAATGACAGCCCTAATGTTTTTGCAACTGTGAGCAATGTAGCCAATCACAGTCATGTTTGTTGATCTATTGAAAGCAGTGGCCAATCAGAGGTGTTTAATCAGAGGTGAATCCACTCAACGCTCAAAACACCAGTTTTTTTATCCAGTGCTGAGTTCTGCACGCTCGCGAATCCTTTCATTAACAAAGTGTAGACATGATGTAAATAAACATTTAATTGTGCAGTGTAGACAACTTTATTGATTATAACATAACTTTGACAACTTTTTAGTGATTAAAAATGCTCTCTGCACACTTTCTAGGCTAGATATGATTCAGAATTTGAATAAAAGTCAACACATAATGGTAATAGTTATGATTAGCCTTTGACTATGTTATCAAACAGCTAATAATGTGTTGCTAATGTTACACAAACCATGTTCTTGTTCACCATGTCAGAGTCAGACAGCTGCCTTCAGTATCCTTAGAAATAATGATAGGAAAAGCCCCGATTGGTTTGTTATGTTAGTAGGAATTAGGGCAGATTTCACACTACGTTTTTGAGACACTCTTTGCTTACAGTAGTAGGAATTATGGACATTTTCAGTGCAGTTTTAAGGAGAACGTACTCAGCAATAGTGTTGATGTAAATTTTCACATGGTTTGTCTGAAAGCATATTAAAAACACCACATAGACATATAAACAACATTAAAAACTTGATTTTCACCACAGGGGGTCTTTGATTAGTTCTGAAATTGACTAGCCATTTTGGTTACACTTTATTTTGAGGTCACCCTTTTCAACATTCTGTTGACTATAAATAATGTTGCACCTACATGTCAACTAACTCTTACAGTGTTAGTTGAGTATTAGTAGACTGTTAGGGGTAAGGTTAGTAAAATAAGGGTTAAAGGGTTAGTTCACGCAAAAATGAAAATTCTGTCATTAATTACTTACCCTCATGTCGTTCGACACCCGTAAGACCTCCGTTCATCTTCGGAACACAAATGAAGATATTTTAGCTGAAATCCGATGGCTCGGAAAGGCCTCCATCGGCACAATGCACTTTACACTCTCAAGACCTATAAAAGGTACTAAAGACGTCATTACAATCCATCTCACTACAGTGCAGGTTCTACAATAACTTTATAAAGCAGCGAGAATAGTTTTTGTGCGCAAAAAAAAACTAAATAACGACTTATATAGTGATGACCGATTTCAAAACAATGCATCATGAAGCTTCGAAGCGTTATGAATCAGCGAGTCAAATCATGATTCGGATCGCGTGTCAAACTGCTGAAATACGTGACTTTGGCGATCCAAACCGCTGAATCGACTCACTGATTCATAACGCTTCGAAGCTTCATGATGCATTATTTTGAAATCGGTCATCACTATATAAGTCGTTATTTAGGTTTTTTTTGAGCACAAAAACTATTCTCGCCGCTCTATAAAGTTATTGTAGAACCTGCACTGTAGTGAGATGGATTGTAATGACGTCTTTAGTACCTTTTATAGGTCTTAAAAATAAAAATAATGTTACCGCAATTTTTGAGTAAAAATTGTTTCTACACCAGTTTTTGTTTTCAATGTGAGTAATCACAACATACACATCTCGCTACTTAAGCTTAAACCAAACGGTCCTGAATGTTTCTGCCAAAGTAAGCCACATTTGAAGAATAGGACCTTGCTCAAGGTCATCCAGGATTGTATTTCGATGTGTTTGTTTTCAGATGGCTCATTGCTTTCAATAAACTCTGTGCATGGATCTTCTCCATTGTATGTATTCAGCCAGCGTATCCACATAATGACTCTCTGTCATTCAACCCATCATCATGAAATGAGGGGAATGGATCCTTATTCATTTTATACAAGCTAATTAATTTCTCCACTGCACTTTCCACTTGCTTGACTGTGTCCAGGATCGTGGCCAAGGACCTTGACCTTGCAGCTGCTGGAAATTTAATAAGTTGTGAATGGCTCTCAACTGCCGCTTTGATGGGTGTCAAACTACCGTTAAACAACGTTAATGATAGTCTGGATCTGATTCAGAGCCATGAAGGCCAAGGCCCGTGGTTAATAAGTCATGTTCTGGCCACATTATGGATTTTTGTTAAACAGTGACAAATCCTTTTGTTCCCTTTCGAGGGAACTCGCACTGCATCGGGACGACGCTTTGGGGATGCTCCCTTAGCATCAGCGAATCTGAAACCAGAATGCCAACTAGGCCAATCCGATTGGCGTGCGTGATGACGTCATTGTGACGGTATACCCGGAAGTATAAAAGGGGAGCTGGAACGTAATGGCGGTAGTTCCCATTCAGTCGGTCACGTTCGACGTACGTCGGACGTACCGACGAATTGGGATCACTTCTGGGAGCCCCTATCAGCTTCGAGCTATCTAGAACCGGCCAATGAACAATTGGCGTGCGAGATTTGCATCTCGCGCTCCGCCCCGCGCCGCGGGTATAAACAGGAAGCGAGAGCGAATGCACGCTGTCATTCACTTCGGAGCCACACGGCAGATGAAGAGGACTCTCAACGCTACACTGCTTGAGTTTATCGCTGCTATCAGCAAGTTATTTAGAAGACCGGAGAATCCAGGAAACGCGTGTTGGAGAGACGGCACATTCCAGCGGGATCCGCGCTGACTCATCGGCTGCCTCTGCAAGCAGAGAAAAACTGCTGTTTTAACAGCAACAGCAAATCCTGTTGGTCTGGTTGGGCGTTTTTCCTGCTGAGTACAGGCACGGGCTGCACAACAATCCCGTGCGCTGTCGCGTTTCCCCCTGAGTGCTTCAGCACAAGAGCGTTTCCTCACAAAAAGAGTTCACGGGTGACGTGCCGTCCTTTTCAGGATGTCTTACCACCCGTGCGTTTCTGGATGCGGTCGTTCCCTGTCCCCTGCTGACGGTCACAATCGCTGTCTCACGTGTTTGGGCATACAGCACGTTGAGGCGGCGTTTGTGGATAGTTCATGTTCCCACTGCGGGAACATGACTATCGCGGAGCTTAGATCGAGACTCTCCTACCTCCGGGCTGGGGGAGTCCCCTTACCCATCCCACGAACCAGGGCTGCCCCTAACCCGGGTGGACCTGCTTCTTTGGATGGCCAGGGTGATCTGAGGATCACGTTTAGGGCAAACCCGCCGAGTCAATCTCCGCAGGCCCCTATTCCCTCTGCTCCGCAGCCGGTAGAGCCTCCAGGAGAACCCGCTGGACCCTCCCACGGGAGACCAGTGGTGACTTTTGGAGCTCCAGCAGATGAACAGATGTCAATCGCTGCATCGGAGGGGGAGTTTCAGTCCTCGGGGGATGAAGGTTCAGTTGTACTGCCTCCCTCTGGGAGAGTGGCAACGGCTGCACCGGACCCTGAGATGGCTGCTATGCTTTCCCGGGCCGCCGAAAGGGTTGGGCTCGAGTGGAACCCTCCACCGTGTCCCGAACCCTCTAGGTTGGACGATTGGTTCCTCGGGGTGGGTCGCGCTGGTTCTCAGCGTCCCGCCCCGACACCTTTCTTCCCGGAGGTGCATGAGGAGCTCACGAGGTCGTGGAAGGCACCTTTTTCTGCCAGAAACCGGCCGAGTGACTCCTCCCCCCTCACTACTCTCGACGGCGGACCAGCCAAGGGTTACGCGGGGATCCCGCCAGTGGAGCGCGCCGTCGCGATGCAACTGTGTCCGGCGACCGCCTCTAACTGGCGCGGTGACCCGCGTCTCCCGTCCCGGGCCTGTAAGTTCTCTTCCAGTCTGACTGGGAAGGCTTACAAGGCCTGCGGGCAGGCTGCGTCCGCCTTGCATGGCATGGCGCTGCTTCAGGTCCACCAGGCCCAAGCGCTCCTTGACATGCACGAGGGCAGGCCTGACCCAGAGCTCCTCCGGGAGCTCCGGACGGCGACGGACCTCGCCCTCCGGGCGACGAAAGTCATCGCCCGTTCCATCGGTCAGGCGATGTCCACGCTTGTGGTCCAGGAGCGTCATCTCTGGCTCAACCTGGCTGATATGAGGGAGACCGATAAACATCGGTTCCTGGACTCCCCCATCTCGTCAGCTGGGTTGTTCGGCGACGCGGTCGAGAGCTTCGCCCAGCAGTTCTCGGCCGCCCAGAAGCAGACTGAGGCGATCAAGCACATCCTGCCCCGGCGGCCCGCTGCTGCCTCCACCCCGCCGCCGGCGGCAGCGCCTCCGACTACTCGTCGCCGAGGACGTCCACCCGCCGCCGCCTCCGCCCCCGCCAAGGCACCGCAGCAGCCTTCCACCAGCCGACGGCGTGGGGCCGGCCGTGGGAAGGATGTCCAGCCCGCTCAGGCCGCTGCCAAGCCAGGTGGCAAGCGTCGTCGCAAGCGACCCTGAGACGGGCCACCCAGAGATGGAGGAAACTGCTCGGAGGGAGATGGCTGCAGCACCACTCCTTCCCCCGGAGGAGGGCCGGGGGAGAATCTTTTGTTTGTCTGTTCCGATGATTGATGTCACCCAAAACATCAATAAAAGAGCAGTTTCCAATATCTCTGTGTGCCAAGAGAGCGCGCTTGGCGGTGGTCGACGCTCCCATGCCTCGCCACCCTCAAGTACCTCTCCCTTCGCCAGCAGGGGACGCCGGCTGTCGGGACGCACACAAGCGGCCTCCCCACACTCGCACGTCCCCTCCGCGGATGCAGGTAAGTGTTGCACAGCACACTCAGATCCCGCTTCGGGCCGCTCCCATGCCGTCCGTGCCGGATCCCTGCGTTCCGCCTCGCTGCCCCGCTGCGGGTACGTCTGTGGTGCCGATGGTCCCCCTTGCTCGGAGTCTGGGAGCCTGGCTAGCGCTTCCCAGCCCGTCTCGGTGGCTCATCCGTACCATCAGACTCGGCTATGTGATTCAGTTCGCCCGGCGTCCCCCCAAGTTCAGGGGCGTTCACTTCACGACTGTAGTGGAGGCGAACGCCCCCGTGCTCAGGGCGGAGATCGCTGTCCTACTGGCGAAGGACGCGATAGAGCCGGTCCCTCAAGCCGATATGAGGTCCGGGTTCTACAGCCCCTACTTCATTGTACCCAAGAAAGGCGGCGGGTTACGACCGATCTTGGATCTGCGATTCCTGAACCGGTCCCTTCACAGGCTGCCGTTCACGATGTTAACGCAGAGGCGCATCTTCAGGTGCATCCGTCCCCGAGATTGGTTTGCAGCGATAGACCTGAAGGACGCGTACTTTCATGTCTCGATTCTTCCTCGACACCGGCCCTTTCTGCGTTTCGCGTTCGAGGGACGGGCATATCAGTACCGCGTCTTACCCTTCGGCCTGTCCCTGTCGCCCCGCGTCTTTACGAAGGTTGCGGAGGCGGCCATTGCTCCCATGAGAGAGCATGGCGTTCGCATCCTCAACTACCTCGACGACTGGCTGATCCTTGCCCAGTCGCGAGAGCAGTTGTGCGAACACAGGGACAAGGTGCTCAGTCACCTCAGCCAGTTGGGACTTCGGGTCAACTGGGAGAAGAGCAAACTCTGCCCCACGCAGAGGATCTCTTTTCTCGGTATGGAGATAGACTCGGTCGCCATGACTGCGCGCCTCACCGAGGAGCGCGTCCAGTCGGTGTTGAACTGCCTGAATTCGTTCAGAGGCAGGACAGCGGTTCCACTGAAACATTTTCAGAGGCTCCTGGGGCATATGGCATCCGCAGCCGCAGTAACGCCGCTCGGATTGCTTCATATGAGACCGCTTCAACGCTGGCTACACGATCGAGTCCCGAGATGGGCGTGGCACAGCGGTTCCCTCCGCGTCCAAGTGACTCCGAGGTGCCGCCAAACCTTCGGCCCGTGGTCGGACCCTCTGTTTCTCCGGGCGGGAGTACCCCTAGAACAAGTGTCCAGGCACTCCGTTGTCTCCACGGATGCCTCATCCACGGGTTGGGGTGCCACGTACAACGGGCTTGCAGTTTCGGGTCTGTGGACGGGGCCTCAACTGCAATGGCATATCAATTGCCTCGAGTTGTTAGCAGTTCGTCTTGCACTCAGCCGCTTCAAAGTTCCGCTCAGAGGCAAGCTCGTTCTGGTCCGGACGGACAACACTGCGGCCGTAGCGTACATCAACAAACAGGGTGGTCTACGCTCCCGTCGCATGTCGCAACTCGCCCGCCATCTCCTCTTATGGAGTCAGAAGCATCTGAGGTCGCTTCGTGCCGTTCACATTCCGGGCCTGCTCAATCGTGCGGCCGACGAGCTGTCACGTCAGCAGGTACTTCCGGGAGAATGGCGACTCCATCCCCAGGCGGTCCAGCTAATCTGGAGTCGTTTCGGGGCCGCACAGGTAGACCTGTTTGCCTCCCCAGAGACGACCCACTGTCAGTGGTTTTATTCCTTGACCGAGGGGACCCTCGGGTCGGATGCCCTGGCCCACAGCTGGCCCCGGGAAGAACGCAAGTATGCGTTTCCCCCAGTGAGCCTTCTTGCGCAGACACTGTGCAAAGTCAGGGAGGACGAGGAGCAGGTCCTGTTGGTCGCTCCGTATTGGCCCAACCGGACTTGGTTCCCGGAACTAGTGCTCCTCGCGACAGCACCTCCCTGGCCCATTCCTCTGAGACAGGACCTCCTGACTCAGAGACGGGGCACCCTATGGCACCCGCGTCCGGACCTCTGGAAACTCCATGTTTGGTCCCTGGGCGGGACGCGGAGGTTCTAGGTGACCTACCGCAAGCGGTAGTTGACACCATCACTTCCGCTAGAGCCCCCTCTACGAGGCGCCTCTATGCGTTGAAGTGGAACCTGTTCGTCGACTGGTGCTCTTCTCGCCTAGAAGACCCCCGAAGATGTTCGATCGCTTCTGTGCTTACCTTTCTACAGGATGGGTTGGAGCGAAGGCTGTCTCCCTCCACCCTCAAGGTCTATGTCGCCGCTATCGCCGCTAATCATGAGCTCGTAGATGGAAAATCTCTAGGTAAGCACGATCTGATCGTCAGGTTCCTTAGGGGAGCAAGGAGATTAAATCCTCCTCGTCCTCCCTCTATACCCTCTTGGGACTTAGCTCTGGTGCTAACTGCACTACAGAGAGAACCCTTTGAGCCTCTGCAGTCAGCTGAGTTGAAAATACTGTCGTTAAAGACTATACTCCTGATTGCGTTGGCCTCCATCAAGAGGGTAGGGGACCTGCAGGCATTTTCGGTCGACGAATCGTGCCTGGAATTCGGGCCCGGTAACTCTCATGTGATCATGAGACCCCGGCCTGGATATGTGCCCAAGGTTCCCACTACTCCCTTCCGGGACCAAGTGGTGAGCCTGCAAGCGCTGCCTTCGGAGGAGGCAGACCCAGCCCTAGCTTTTCTCTGTCCCGTCCGTGCTCTCCGGACTTACGTGGACCGAACGCAAAGCTTCAGGACCTCAGAGCAGCTCTTCGTCTGTTACGGAGGACAGCAGAAGGGAAAGGCTGTCTCCAAGCAGAGGATGGCCCACTGGATAGTGGACGCCATCGTCTTGGCTTATCAGTCCCAAGACGTGCCCTGCCCGCTCGGGTTAAGAGCCCACTCCACTAGGGGTGTTGCCTCTTCCTGGGCGCTGGCTCGTGGCGCCTCGCTGACAGATATTTGTAGAGCTGCGGGCTGGGCGACACCTAACACGTTCGCTAGATTCTATAGCCTCCGTGTAGAGCCGGTCTCTTCCTGTGTGCTCACTTCCCATAGTCAGTAACACCGAAGTACCCGTTCCAGTGTCGGCTTGCTGCGCCATTCCCTCCCCTATGGTAGACGGATGCGTGCGCTTATTCTGCTCCAGTCGAGTTCCCCGGAACGGCGAACCCTGTTGAGTCCTCCGCAACCCGCGGCAGTCGGACGTGGCGGAGCGTTCGACGCCAGGTCTAACACTCGTATGCATTGGTGGAACTTGTGTTAGGCTGGGTTCCGTATGTAGTGACCCCCACGGCGGTCCCATATGTGTATTCTTCCACGGTACGGCTCCCTACGGCGAGCCCGTGTCTTTCCCTCGGCAGAGCTCCTCTGCCGTCTCAGGTTCGTGTTGTCTCCCTCCTAATTGACCGGGGCCACCCCTGAGACTTCCGTATGTTGTGCTGCCCACGGCCAGCCCATACGTGTATTCTCCACATGTTAACTCCCTCTGGGCATGATGTGGCTTCCGCAGCTGCCTTCACAGGCACGCTTCCCAGCGTTATCCAATACAGTCAGCTGAGTGGGTCTTGCGGAACAGCAGCTTGACTCTCCCTGCGTGAACCTACCCGCCCGCATCAGATCGGGGTCTGTGGGGCTCATCGCTGGGCGCTGGAAGTGGTAGTAACTATGGCGTTTTCCATAGGGGATCCCAATTCGTCGGTACGTCCGACGTACGTCGAACGTGACCGACTGAATGGGAACGTCTCGGTTACGTATGGTAACCCTCGTTCCCTGAAGGAGGGAACGGAGACGTACGTCCCGTCGCCACAGTTGCTGTACCATCACTGCAGGTCGAGCCACTACGTGTGGCTCCTCAGTGAAAAACAGCGTGCATTCGCTCTCGCTTCCTGTTTATACCCGCGGCGCGGGGCGGAGCGCGAGATGCAAATCTCGCACGCCAATTGTTCATTGGCCGGTTCTAGATAGCTCGAAGCTGATAGGGGCTCCCAGAAGTGATCCCAATTCGTCGGTACGTCCGACGTACGTCTCCGTTCCCTCCTTCAGGGAACGAGGGTTACCATACGTAACCGAGACGTTATTGCTCTTCAGCAAGCGCTATCTGTCAAACTGTCTGTCTATTTACTGTTGTATGTCAGTGAAAGTGTGTGATTGAAATGAAGTGTGAAAAAGTGAGAGAGTTCAAGCAGTGTGTGCATCCTTGCCCTCGCTACATGTCGGGCTCGGATACACACCTGCTGTGTGTGCACTGCCTGGGCGTTCAGCATGCTCGAGCGGCTCTCGAGGGAGCCGCTTGTGAGCATTATGAAAGCTGACGCTCAGAGTGCTCCGCTCTCGGCTGGCCGTGTTCGATGAGGCCGGCCAGCCTCGTGAGCCCCGTGGATCGGTCCCGCATCCGCCGAGGCGGTGCGGCGAGGCTGGTCATGGGGCTCATGGATGGACTGTCAGCGGGACTGGGACTGCTGAGGCATCTTCCCAGTCTTTGTCTGACAGTTCAGATGTTCTCCTTCCCCGTGTGGAAGCCCGCGCTGCGGCTTCTTCCCCCGGGGCGGAGGACCCGATGTGTGAGCGGTCTGATTCTGAGGAATTAGACGTACTCAGCATCGAGGCAGTCAAAGTCATAAGCACTTCTTAAATATGCAAGATTCCATCCTCGCGATTGCTGGAAAAAAAGGCAGCACGCAGGTTATGGGTCTGCAATTAATGTGAACACACGCGATCGGTGTGCATGAGATACTGGTTGGCTTAACGGACGAGTCCGTATAGTACAATAAAAAAATCAGTATTTGTCTGATATGGCTGCATTTAAGTCTGAGGATTTAAATGAGATATGATCTGACTCTGTGGAGTTAGACATTCAGTCATTCAGACCATGTTTCACTGTATTGTGTGACACTGTTTGGCTTTTTTCTCGAGGGATGAAAGCCAATTGTATTATGACGGCTTGAACCACGTTGCTGAGGCAACGCGGGGTCTATGAGTCCGTATAAATACAAATAAAACAGTGTCGTCTGATTAATTACGGCTACATTTAATTCTAAGGAATTAAATTAAATATAATCTAACTTTGAGGAGTTAGATATTCAGCCTATCATTCAGACTATGTTCACCTTATTGTGGCTGCATTTAATTCTAAGGAATTAAATTAAAATATTATCTGACTTTGAGGAGTTAGATATATTTTTTATTCAGCCTATTATTCAGATCAGGTTGCACGGGTTTGGTGATTATGATGGCATTTAATTCCGAGGAATTGAGTGTCATGTTATCCGACTTTGATAAGTTGGATACTTTAATTCTGTCACCCAGGCGTGTTTAACTTGTGAACTGGATATTCATCTAAGATGGAGCCCTCCTGAAGTTGATGTCGTTCTCGCCGCCTTGTGGCCTGCGGGACACATCAGTTTCAGGCAATTGCTAATCGCAGTGTCCGCTCTAGGGTTGTGGCCCTGTTGAGCTGCTCCCTTAGATGAGGCCCCTGCTGGCCAGCCCCCTCTCCCGGGTAGGAGCGATCGAGGTCGCCTCCCCTGTGGAGTTTTCGGGAATCGACGCTGTGTTCCCGCCGTCTAGTACGCTTCGGGCCACATCGTTTCCCCGCGCACGCGTGCTGCACCAGCCGCCTCTAGCAAGACTTGCGGTGGTTCAGCAAACGCGTACGCACACCGAAAATCTTCGGCCTTGTGGCCTGCGGGACACATCAGTTTCAGGCAATTGCTAATCGCAGTGTCCGCTCTAGGGTTGTGGCCCTGTTGAGCTGCTCCCTTAGATGAGGCCCCTGCTGGCCAGCCCCCTCTCCCGGGTAGGAGCGATCGAGGTCGCCTCCCCTGTGGAGTTTTCGGGAATCGACGCTGTGTTCCCGCCGTCTAGTACGCTTCGGGCCACATCGTTTCCCCGCGCACGCGTGCTGCACCAGCCGCCTCTAGCAAGACTTGCGGTGGTTCAGCAAACGCGTACGCACACCGAAAATCTTCCTCGATTTCGCCCTGCCGGTTAGCCGCTTCAGGGGGTCGGGGAGGAGGCTCGGTTGACACCCGAGACCGGCCTCGAGAGGCTGGTTCCCTTAGCAGATTATCTCGGCGCATGGTTATGCCTCCGAATATATCAGCTTGGGGCCTGCGACTGTAGAAAGGGGCATACAGACTGCAGTCCGATTACCTTCCCCTGAAGTTCAGTGGGGTGGTCTGGACGGCAGTGGTCCCTGGGCAGGTTCGGGTAATGGAACAGGAAGTTCACTCCCTGCTGGTAGGGAGTCCGGGCTCTACAGCCGGTACTTCACAGTTCCTAAGAGGGATGGCCAGTTGCATCCAACTTTGGACCTGAGGTACTTGAATCGTTCTCTGAGGAGATTCAGATTCAAGATGCTTAGCAATTCCTCCATTGTGATTCAGATCCAGTCTGAGGACTGGTCTGTCACGATGGGTCTGAAGAGGACGCATACTTCCCTGTATCCATCCTTCTGTGTCACAGGAAGTTCCTGAGGTTCGCTTTTTGGGGCAAAGCGTACCAATATCGGGTTCTTCCAGGCGGCCTAGCCCTTTGAGACTCTACACACAGTAGCGTGTTGTCGTCTTCTCAGAGAACTGTGTTCCTGGGAGTCGTATGGGATTCTCTACGTTGTGGGCACAATTGTCTCCCGAACGTATCGAGTCCATACGGGCGGTGGTCTCTAAAAAGAAGCTAGGCCACAGCATCACTGTGAAGCAGTTTAAGGCTGCTGGGGCTCATTGCGGCTGCGTCCAACAGAATATCTCTTGGCCTGCTGCATGAGACCCTTACAGTGGTAGCTGGGAATCAAGGGGTTTTCCTCGGGGGGGAAAACCATTCTGTATGATCAGGGTAACGCGCAGATGCCTTCGTTCCCTAGTCATATGGAAGAAACCTTGGTTTCTGTCCCAGGGGCCAGTGTTGGGAGCGTTCTGTTGCCGGTAATCCGTTTCAACAGGCGCCTCCCTCACTGGCTGGGACGTGGTTATGGGAAGTAAACCAGGTGGCTTTCCTTGAGGGGAAATCCATTCTGTATGATCAGGGTAACGCGCAGATGCCTTCGTTCCCTAGTCATATGGAAGAAACCTTGGTTTCTGTCCCAAGGGCCAGTGTTGGGAGCGTTCTGTTGCCGGGAATCCGTTTCAACAGACGCCTCCCTCACTGGCTGGGACGTGGTCATGGCGGCCGCTTTGCGAGAGGTCTGTGGGAGACCAGGCATTTCTCCTGGCACATCTACTGCCTGGAAATGCTGGCGGTCTACAAAGCTCTGAGGAGCTTTTTCCCGGACCTCCGCGGCCACCATGTACTGATACGGAGGTAAACCAGGTGGCTTTCCTTGAGGGGAAATCCATTCTGTATGATCAGGGTAACGCGCAGTGGCCTTCGTTCCCTAGTAATATGGAAGAAACCTTGGTTTCTGTCCCAAGGGCCAGTGTTGGGAGCGTCCTGTTGCGGGAATCCGTTTCAACAGACGCCTCCCTCACTGGTTGGGGCACGGCAGGGGGGTTTGAGGTTGCGCCCTCTTTGCAGACTGGCGCATCACATCCTCCTGTGGTCCCAAGGGAAACTGTTGTCCATCAGGGCAATGTATGTCCCGGGGGTCCAAAATCAGGGAGCAGACATCCTGTCGAGGCAGGGGCTGAGGCCCGGGGAGTGGCGACTCCACCCAGAGGTGGTGGAGGCCATATGCAAGAGGTTCGGCCCAGTGGAAGTGGATCTGTTTGCGTCTCGAGAGACGTCCCACTGTCCACTGTGGTTTTCCCTCACGCATCCAGCTCCGCTGGGGCTGGATGCCATGGTGCAGACGTGGCCGAGGCTGCGTCTGTACGCATTTCCCCCGATTGCTCTGCTCCCGGGAGTCCTGGAAAGGGTCCGTCGACAGGGGGTCAGTCTACTTCTGGTAGCACCCCGTTGGCCGACTCGAGTTTGGTTCTCGGATATCATAGCTCTGCTAGCAGGTCAGCCGTGGGAGATTCCTCTGAGGAGGGATCTCCTATCTCAGGCGGCGGGTACGATATTTTACCCCCGCCCGGAGATTTGGAACCTGTGGGTCTGGCCCCTGAGGGGACCAGGTTCATAGAGGCTGGCCTATCGGCAGACGTGATAGAGACCTTACTCCGTCTAGTGGCTCCGTCTACGAGGAGACTATACAGCTTCAAGTGGAATGTATTTTCCACTTGGTGCAGAGAACGTGAGGTGGACCCAGTTAACTGCCCAGTGGCTTCAGTGCTGGAGTTCCTCCAAGATCGTTTCTCTGCAGGGCTTACCCCGTCCACACTCAAGGTGTACGTGGCTGCCATTGCGGCTTTCCACACTCCTTTGGGTGATGGGCCTCTGGGTAGGCACCAGCTGGTTGTACAATTCCTCCGTGGGGCTCGGAGGATGAGGCCTGCGGCTCGGTCCAGAGTTCCAACCTGGGACCTGGCAGTGGTTCTCGAAGGATTGGCTGAGGCCCCCTTCGAACCATTGGAGTCGGCTGGACCAAAGGATCTGACCCTTAAGGTGGCTTTTCTCCTTGCCATTACCTCTCTCAGGAGAGTGGGAGATCTCCAGGCCTTGGCGGTAACGCCGACCTGCCTGGAGTTTGCCCCGGGAGGAGTAAAAGCCATCTTACACCCTAGGCCGGGCTACGTGCCTAAGGTGCCATCAAGGGTGGTCAGGTCATTGGTCCTGCAGGCATTTCATCCTCCACCTCATGTGACGGCGGAAGAGGGGAGGCTTCACCTACTCTGCCCGGTTAGGGCTCTAAGAGTTTATCTGGCGAAGTCTGCACAGTGGAGGAGATCACAACAACTGTTGGTGTGTTTTGGTTCACCTAAGAAGGGATTGCCTGCGTCTACTCAGACAATCAGTAACTGGATTGTCCAGGCGATTACCATGGCCTACCAGGTGCGCAGTTTGCCTTCACCTGTGGCCGTGAGGGCTCATTCCACCAGAGGCATGGCCTCTTCGGTGGCCCTTCTTTCTGGGGTCCCCTTGCAGGATATCTGCGAGGCGGCCGGGTGGGCTACCCCACACACTTTCATCAGGTTCTATAGCCTGGATCTCCCTACGACGCCTGGTGCGAGGGTGCTCCAGTCCTAGCTGTGCCCGGTCTCCGGCTTCACACTAGGGCAGGTGCTACCCTTCGGTGTGGCCTAGTGGGTACTCGTTCCCCAAAGCGTCGTCCCGATGCAGTGCGAGTTCCCTCGAAAGGGAACTGCTCGGGTTATGTATATAACCCTTGTTCCCTGAGAAGGGGAATGAGCACTGCATCCCGACGCCACACCTCGGCGCGCCTGGAGCGCATGCTTCAGAGCAATTACTACCGCCATTACGTTCCAGCTCCCCTTTTATACTTCCGGGTATGCCGTCACAATGACGTCATCACGCACGCCAATCGGATTGGCCTAGTTGGCATTCTGGTTTCAGATTCGCTGATGCTAAGGGAGCATCCCCAAAGCGTCGTCCCGATGCAGTGCTCGTTCCCCTTCTCAGGGAACAAGGGTTATATACATAACCCGAGCAGTTTTAAATTCATTGACGTGTACAGTACTTGTGATTAAAGCGGTACATGTGTAAGTAGGATTGTGTTGTAAGTACGATTGTCTCAACACCACTTACAGTGTGCACTTGTAGTATATTCACTTGCAGAAACTATAATATAATGAAATAAAAAGCCACTTAAGTACAATTAAACGAGAGCAAACTTAACTATGGTTCATAACTTTTAAAAAGTGTAATTTGTAATAATGTCAAATTAAAAGTTTCTTTATGTAGATTTAAACTCATTATACATACATTATAAAGCATAAAGTACACTTATTTTAAAGTGTTAACTAACATACTAAAGCACATGTAAAGTACTTGATTATAATTTTAACTAGTGTACTTTTCAATATTACATTTGATTTAATACATGTGTAATTTATTACAAATATTTTTAAATACATGAAATACAAGTTTGAATAGAAATGACATTTAAGTATATTTTAGTTTACCATATGCGTGTCACTACATTCTTTAACTATATTTTAGGACAGTAAAAGGAATTATGAAA
Source organism: Gobio gobio (assembly GCF_949357685.1). Lineage (NCBI taxonomy): Eukaryota > Metazoa > Chordata > Actinopteri > Cypriniformes > Gobionidae > Gobio > Gobio gobio. The sequence continues at coordinate 33,386,445 of NC_137097.1, read as the reverse complement.
TTATAAATATGTACTTTATCAGATAATTATATTTAATAGAAAATTAAACTAATTCATATTCATTTAATTGTAAATAATATGAAGTACGTGTCTGAAAACATTACATTCAGTTTGTACTTAAGTATATTATTTTAACATATATATTCTTTCAGTTATAAGTGAGCTAAAGTGTTTTTTCCCCCAGAAGGGCCATTCAAGTGAAATTTAGCTATTTTGATTTGTTTTTTATATAGCAGCAAAACATTTTATTAAAGCATGCCTTTATTCACAAAGTTAAATATCAAAATCAATATTAAAAACAGTTATTGAAACATTTATAAAAACGCGGGCATTTAACATTCAAACATTTATCAAATAAATTTTTCAAGTAATTATTCATGATTAGTCAGTAATAAAATAAAGAACACAGGAGAAAATTACAAGCAATAGAAGACATAAAAATAAAGATAAAAATTAAGATCAAATATTCAGGTAAACATTCAGAAACTGGAAATTAAACACAAAATTTAGTTGTTAAATTAGACTAAGAAGCAGCCATATTCTTGGAATAGTTTATTTTGTTTTATGCCTAAATTAGTTTGATTGCTGAATTTGATTATGTGTGTTTACATTCTCTTAAGACATAAAGTGTTAAGATGAATATCTCACAAAGATGAGCATTTTGACTTCCCTGGTTGTTGAGATAGTGGAGATAACCGTCTCTGTGAATAAAACAAAGCAAGAACGCCATGCAGAGAAGAAATGTTATTATCCGCAGACTGTCACACGGCCTGACACTGCAGTCTAGCTGATGGCCATTCATTCTGTCAACTTTCAGAGTAACAAAAGAGAAAGACAGTAAAAAAGGAGGTGGACAGGCTTAAAGTAGCCTGAATCCAGGCAGTCTCCACCAAACAGTGTCTAAAATGACCCTCAGTTCATGCCAAATGTGAGTAAAAATCTGCTTTGGACAGTAAAACAAACTTGCACAGACATTTTAAATAAAGCCTAAAACTCTATTTGGCAGCACATATGGAATATTAATCGCATAAAGCCAGCAAAACAAAGTAAGGAACAAGATCACGATGGGTCTTCACATTTTTGTGGCAGATTCCAATGACTAACTGTGTGACATAACTCAATGACTGTATGTCACCAATATGCATGGAAACAGCTAAATGGTTTCTTGTCATAAGGACAAACATATACAGTATATTTGACAATACTTTACAATAAGATTTAATTTGTTAACATTAGTTAACATGAACTAAAAATAAAAATACTTCTAATGCATTTGGTAATCTTAGTTAATGTTATTTACAACTGTGGCAAGCAGGACAAGGCCGAGGCCGAGACCGAGGCCGAGGGCCATGAGAACGGGTCAAGGCTGGTGGCGTGAGTGATAATGAGCATCACCTGTGCACCGAAGCAGTCTCGCGTTTCTCACAGAGGAGCTTCAGAAACGTAAAAGGAAGAGCGACGACAGTGAAGGACGAGAAAGGACCAGGCCTGGACTATTTTACGTTGTGTTTTGTTTATCTGTGTGCGACAGTCGTCCATGAGGGGCTGCCACTTAGCTTTCGTTTTTGTTGTTTGTTTATTTTATGTGATTAAATAGTTTGAATGTTCCCCAGTTCCCGTCTCCTTCTTCCCTGGTCTTTTAATATCATTACAACAAAATTTGCTGAAAAAACCCCAGTGTTAAATTAACACTCTTCAGAGTTTATTTGAGTCCACACTCAAGAGTGTTAAAGATAATGAGAAAATTAAGTGATTAATTGGATGATGATTGACCATTAGTGAAGACACCTGATGTTAAGAATCCCTGATGGAAAGAGTGGACAGTGTTTGCTTTAGTTCGGCTCTTGACCCTTCATTTTATTTTATAACATTAGTTTTTCTCTGGCTGCTGTAACCAAGTTATTGCAGGGAGAGTAGCCAAGAGAAGATGTGATTAGATGTTTTTGGTTATGTTATGACATAATCATTAAACTCATTTACAGCCTAATCTCTGAGATTTATTGTATTGATTACAGCAGCTGTGATTCTACAGCATAAGATCTGGGGTTTTCAATATAATAAGAGGGTTTTTTAAAAGTTTCTGAACATGCTGGTTGTCACTGTTGTTAAGATTCATACGCTGATTCTTGATGTCCGTGTGTGACTGAAAAAATAGTTCAAACATTTGTTGTGCAGAATCTCATGCTGTAACATCACAGGGCTGCTGTAATCAATAATGTAAAATTAACACATCACCCATATAATCAGAGATTGGTCTCAGAATGATCAGTTCATCATACGTGGTGATTGTTAGTATGAAAACGTAACACCTGAAAATATTTTTCTCTGTGCTTTTTTTTTTTGCATTAATACATGTGTTTTCTAAACACACAGTTGAAGCAGGCAGAGAAAAAGTAATGTTAAAAAGTCAAGGGTCAAGAGCCCAAATAAATCAAATACTGATTACCATAATGGTGACTTCAGTGATTCTGCTTGTTATCATCAGGTGTCATCACTAATGGTCAATCATCATTCAATTAACCATTTAACTATCTAATTAACTTAAACACTGTGAACCAGTGTTACTTTTAACACTCTTGAGTGTGGACTCAAACTCTGAGGAGTGTTAATTTGACACTGGAGTTTTTGCTGAGTACATTATTCAAATTAAAAGTTGTATCTGTTGACATGAACTAATGAGCAGTGCTGGGTAGATTACTTACAACATGTAGTCAATTACTGATTTCAAATTACATTACAGAAATTGTAATTAGTAATGTGAACTATCTGAATACTTTTTAATTACTTTTAGATTACTTTTGGTAAACCTTTTTTGTTATCAACAACATAAAATGCATTAAACATCACATTACATCAGGGTTTCCTGAACTGGGGGTAGTGAAGGAACTGCGGGGTGTTTGTAAGCTGATAAAGCAAATAATTAATTAAATAATAAAAGTGTCAAATTCAAATGAATAAATAATTTTCAAATAAAAAACAATAAAATAAACACGTCAACACAAAAATGTGTGACCATGTGACCATTAACAACATCAGAGAACTGCGGACATGCAAATATGTTGTTAAATTGACTTCATTGTTAATTTAAAATCTCAGGGACTACTTCAATTAAATATATTAATTCAAAGAGTTTCTGCTGACAAAAAAAAGTTAGGGAATCCCTTTATTACAATTAAATATGAAATGACAATTTGTGTTTTACGTTTTTGAAAGACAAAAGATTAATTGAGGATAATCAATAAATTATGAACAATGTACCCTATTTTGTGAATAATATGTAATCAATAAAAAATAACTGAAATCCAATAATCTAATTACAATTACTTATTTTTTATCTAATTATGTAATCCAGATTATATATAATCAGTTACTACCCTATATTTGTTAACTAATGAGACTTTATTGTAAAGTGTTACCATATATTCCCAAAAGTATTGGGACACTACTCCAAATAATTGAATTCAGGTGTATAAAATCAAGGCCACAGGTAGCCACAGGTGTATAAAATCAAGCACTAGGCATGCAGACACTTCTAAACACATTTGTGAAAGAATGGGTCGCTCTCAGGAGCTCAGTGAATTCAAGTGTGGTACCGTGATAGGTTGCTTCCTGTGCAATAAGTCCATTTGTGAAATGTCCTCTCTACGAAATATCCCACGGTCAACTGTTAGTGGTATTATAACAAAGTGGAAGCAATTGGGAACAACAGCAGCTCAGCCACGAAGTGGTAGGCCATGTAAAATCACAGAGCGGGTCAGCGCGTGCTGAGGTGCACAGTGTGCAGAAGTCACCAACTTTCTACAGAGATCGTAATACTTCAGCATAGGCAAGGCAAGGCACTTTTATTTATATAGCTCATTTCATACACAATGGTTCAAAGTGCTTTATACTGAAAAAAATAATTAAAATGTTCACAGTGAATAAAAAAAATATAACCTGAATCTAAAGTGAAAGAAAATTGAGAATCAAGTTCGCAATTTTACTACTTACTTTGTTATCTGTCAGAGCATGTCTAAAAGGATCTTCCTCATGCTGGAGAGAAATGTAGGTAGATTTAGCCAATTTTTATTAATTGTCAAATTGTCAAATGTCCATCAACACTTTGGATCTGAACGGATTTTCCTTGCTCTGGAGGGATTCAAAATATTTGTCAGGTAAATGTGTGTTTAAACAGTACCCTTACCAGTGCACAAAGCAAGGTCCAAAGACATGACCGGCCTGCACAGAGTCCTGACCTCAACCCGATAGAACACCTTTGGGATGAATTAGAGCGGAGACTGCAAGCCAGGCCTTCTCGTCCAACATCAGTGCCTGACCTCTCAAATGTGCTTCTAGAAGAATGGTCAAAAATTCCCATAAACACACTCCTAAACCTTGTGGAAAGCCTTCCCAGAAGAGTTGAAGCTGTTATAGCTGCAAAGGGAGTGCCAACTCCATATTAAACCCTACAGATTAAGAATAGGATGTCAATAAAGTTCATGTAAAGGCAGGCGTCCCAAAACTTTTGGCAAAATAAAGTATATGTTTAATAAAATCAATGCAAAATACCATACCATTAGGTGTAAGAAATGGTTAATTCTGAAGTCTGCTCACAGCAATAGCTGTAGTAGGTAGATATTCTTGTATCTAGTGTAGAGATTTCAGCCACTTTTTTTTCAGATCTATGTAGCGCTGTGTGTTCGATGTCTTTGCCAATGTGACATGTCTCTCCATATCCCAATGCCTTCAAAAACACTAGAAGTTTTTGACTTAAGCTTGCACAAAAGAGCAAAGTTAAGTGTTAAACTGTGCCAGATGGCCTAGAGCAAAACACACACCAAAATGTACACTACAAAAACTGTGACATGATTCCTTGGGGGAACTTTCTGGTGTGAGAATCAAAGCATATTGCAGAGTTTGCACACTCATTCTTATGATTTACTGAGCATGTCTGAGGAAAACCCCATTTTGGTGGAGAATGTTTCCTCTTCAGCAGAGGGAAATATTTTCAGTTTAAAAATTAAGGTACACTTGCCATTTCATAATCCACATAGATCAAATTATTGGTAGAAGACAAATTGCCACATTTTGAAAAAAAACTAAAATGCTAAACAGTAAAAGTGTGTGTCTGCAGTTGTAGGCCTACATTATGTGTATAAGAAAGATAGTCACTGCTTGACTGAATTAAGTGCTCAGATACATTTTAGTGATTGTCATTTTAATTTTATCTCACTGTCATAAAAAAAAAAAACGAATGAATTTTAATGTCACACTTAAATGCCATTACACACAAACACACATGTTGCTCTAGGTTCTTCCTTGACAAATTATACACGAGACACTAGATTGCATTCGAAAATCGTGACAAAAATATTTCACATATTAGACATTTTAATTAATAAACCAGCAAATCCAGTGGGGAAGAATTCACCAATAAATAAAAAGGATAAAATAAAAAAGACCTGGCTTACCTTTAATTGTTAATCCTTAAATTGTTGTAAATCTTCAATAGATGCAGATATTGTGCAATATGAAAAGACTGCACAAATCAAACACATTACTTCTCTAATATAGTCTGGGACTGTGTTTTGAACATCAATTTAAGATGCATAAAACAAAATGGTAACACTTTACAATACGGGTGCACTAATACGCATTAATTCATGCTTAACTAATGCACAAATAATAATGAGTTAATGTATGACTCATGAAGAAACCAATTATTAATGATTACTGCATCAGCAACTAATGAAGATTCTAGGTTGCATATGATTAATAGATTAAGTAATATATGAATTACATATGTGAATAACTTTACTTGTTGAGGTACATGACTATTAACTAATTGTTAAGTAATATGTCACTGTGGTTATGGTTTTTTAATTGATTTTGAATTAGTTAATGGTCATGTGCCTCAACAAGTAAAGTCATAACATAATGATACCTTTGCAAATTGTTAGCTAATGATTAATTAAAGCCAACAACTGGAAGTTGAAATGCATGGCTTTGACCCATTTTGGTAATTAACACATTCATTTACATTATTAGTTAATATAATGTGTTATTAGTTAATGAATACATGATGTCATATTTAATTAATAGCAATTCATATATTACTTAATCTATTAATCATATAGAATCTTCATTAGTTGCTGATGGAGTAATCATTAATAAATGGTTTGGTTCTTCATGAGTCATATGTGCATTAGTTAAGCATGAATTAATGCATATTAGTGTACCCGTATTATAAAGTTTTACCAACACAATATATATGTGTGCAAAATGGCTGTACATAGTTTTGCTAATGAATGTGGAAAAAAAGAATTAATAAAAGTCTCAGACTGTGGTCATTAAGTGCTTGTATTATAGCAATTAAAAAGCTAATGTCTGAAGAGTTTTGAAAACACTGGGAAAAGCCAAATTCTTAAATGACTAATGAGGGAAAAATGACTGTGCACCTTTACAAACTGAGTGATAAATAACTATTATGCCACAAATGTTGTCAGAGCTCAACCTGTTTTGAACACATTGCTTTAAGGTCACAATGACTCATTCCCTGCGGGGCTCAAACTTTCTGATTATTAGCATTGACTACGACACCACACTACCCTAAAACAAATGATCATTCTTCACACATCCATAAAATATATACATATACATGTGCGCTACATACAAAGCTGGAGATCCTTTCCTTGTGAAATTGTTAAATGGTTCAGCAAAGGGTGTCTCTCTTTACAGAAATCTGATTAGCATGAATTTGCATCAGTGAGTGATGAGTGACGTTCCTCTTGCTCTTTTTAAAGGGGGTTTAGTGTCATGCATTAAACCAAGTACCATTAAAATCCATATTTTATTATTCCTTTTGGTGACTGCATAAAACATGTAAGCATGTATAATACTTTATCTGCTGTATGCAGGCTGTTAACCATATAATTTATGAGAATTGCTTTTGCACGGTTACATCTTAATGCTTATGTTATGATGAGATTGATGTTACTGTCTTTATTTTGGAGGTTCCAGAGATCTCAAATTACTTTTGTGTAAAAATAATAGTAATCATTTTTCCCTTCAAAATGTTTTATTGTTTAATATGTTCTATGAGAGTTGGCACTCATTTTTTAGAAAACTGACTGGTATCCGATTATATTATAATATATAGTAGAACTATAAACGTTTTCAAATAACTGATATTAGTGTACACACTCCTCTTTAACTCTCTAACAACCAGGGGTCCATTCTTCGTACCTCGCGTACATCTGAGATGATTTGACAGATGCCAGATATTCTAATCATGATAACTGATTTCTGGCTAATTTGGTCTTCAAACGAATTTGTGGATTTTATTAAAATATCTGGATTAAAACCCTCAAGGCGCTTCGGGACAAATGTTGGCAAATATATATATATATATATGCCAACATTTGTATATATATATATATATATATATATATATATATATATATATATATATATATATATATATATATATATATATATATATATATATATATATATATATATATATATATAATTTATTTATTTATTTATTTATTTATTTATTTATTTTTATTTTTTTAAATACTTTCCTTAATCTGAGCGGTACTTTTCCTAAATTTGCCTAAAGTTTTTTTCAATTGCTTGGAAAAAAACCCCCTCTTTAATCCCCCTTTGTGGACAAAAATGGGCACCCATAGAAATGAATGGGAAAAACTGTAATTCAGAGCATTTTTTTTTTTATTTGTCCAATAAAAATCAATAAATCCAACACAATGCAGATCATACATACACACAAATGAAGGAGTGAGCCTATACAACATTCTCAATGTGGCAAACACTCACGCACACACACACACACACACACACATCCACTAAAGCATTGCATTGAAAGCCATTGAATGAGCCTATAACAGAGTGAGTTTTATTTTTTAAATTTTATCAAATACAAAAACAGTCACTCACACATACACAAACAAAGGAATTAAATGAGCCAATAACTGGGCAATTTTTTTTTTTTAATGTGCCAAAGAGCCACTGCAACACACACACACACACACACACACACACACACACACACACACACACACACACACACACACACACACACACACACACTCACACACACTTCAAAGTCAGACTAAATTCCTACTGCAAGATTTGTTGATGCTTCCAAACAAAACATGTTTTTTCTTAGAAATAAACGATTGCTCTGTCTCCTACTTTGTCTTTTCCTTATAGCATGATCATATTTGTCTGTAAGCATATTTTGGCATCTTTGTATAGTCTCACCCAACACAAATGTTTTTTAAAACATTCTACAATTGTAACTTGTGATAAAATCTAAAACTTAAGAGGTTAAGGTCGTTAAAACAGTGGTTTATAGAGTTCAGCCTATGCAGCCATTGAATACTATTGCCATCTAGTGGCTATTGATATTGTAGCTGTTTATTATTTTTATACCATCATATGTCACCAGGTGTCACCAAAGTCACCACATTTTTAGGTTTTGGCTCTCTGGACTTTCAAGAAATATTAAATATTAAATACAACATAAAAATAAGCATATTTTACATTTAAAAAATACGGTACTTTTAGAGGTAAATAAATTCATTAATACCAAAAAAGGCATACATTTATATAATTTATTTTATCGAAGATGGTGATATAACATTTATTTAAAAAAATTGGGATCACACCTGAGACCTTCGTGCCCAAATTTGTCCACGAAGGCGGGATCAAGGGCTGTTGTGCGAAGGGGGCTTAGGGTTAAGTTGTCTGGGTAACATTTTATTTTGATTGTCCTGTTTACATGAAATAAGCTGCTCACGAGCAGGTTTGAGCTTACATACCTGTTGCTATGACAACACCTAACAATCCTGGATCATTCCAAATCCACGTACAAAGAACGGACGAACATCCAAAAAAAAAAAAGAAAGAAAAAAACTTCAATGAACAATGTTTTTGTGCTAATATAACCAGTCCTTCTTGACTTGCTCTGAGCGGGATTTGAATCGGGGTCTCCGGCATGGGAGGTGGGCACGATAACAAGGACGCTAAAAACGGCAGCCGCTAGCATGCCTCTTGAGGCCAGGGGAGTGACGTTTACACACACAAATTTTACCGGCCTACATCCACTACACTCAGCACCCTAAACCTAACTCCCATCTGGGTCAATGGCACCAAATGTAACCGGTCGTACTCAATCCGCTCAGAGCGGAATTCTAACCGGGGTCTGGGAGGCATGGGAGATGGGCATGCTAACAAGGACGCTAAAGACCTCTTACTGACCTCCATCCATTAAACTAAGATATTGAGAACATCTTTAAAGACCAACTAACATTCTATTAAAGTTACTGGAAGATCTTGTTTATAATTTTAACAGTCCATGCCAGGATATTAGCTAAAGTTCTGTAATATTCCCCGTTAGTTGGGTCAATGTTAAACATGTTTTTCAATCTATTAAAATGACCCTCAATCTATTGAAATACCCCAAAGAGAACATGAGGGTCAATCCTCGATACTTTTTATTAGTGTAAGCATGCACTCAATCAATCAATGAGAAACAATCTGGGTGAGGAAAAACAGGACTGAGCTTGCATTTCCAATGCGTTTTGATGTTTTCCACAGAGACAAAACCCTAATTTTGGAATAAAGCCTATTTATGTTTGCTGTATTTGGCACTAATAGTGTTTATCATCGCTGCTTAGAGTGTGACTGAATTCTCCATGCACCAATTATGATTGCTCAGATACACTCCCAGCCGGATAAAGGCAAAGAGCCAGCGCAACTGGCACAATGAGTCTGTATGTTTGTGAAGCATTCTCCACCAGTTTCATATAATGAACAATCTCTGGATGATGCTTCATTTTGGCACAAACGCATTAAAGTTGGATGCCTTCCAAACCGCAACTGCCTAAATGCCCCTGCATGGCTTAAAGACACAACAACATGACCTAATTTCGACATTCTCACCTAGTTTTAGTACTATACTTCTTCTTAAGGGAGGAAATATTCATCACAACCTCAAAACCATTTGTGAGGAATGAAGGGCTATAGCAAAGGTCAGTCAGTGTATGTGCTCTGTGCTGCATGCTAAAGCCACTGTGCCACTTTCAATTTTTCCACTCAAACAATTTCTCAATTTTAATGCATAGCTTGCCAGAGATCAACCATATTTACAAGTGATATTGTCCACAACCCAACAAATGTAATCTGTAACAAACTCTGCAAGGGAACATTTCACAGATGCTGAATAGACACCAATTGTTATCCATGACGATTCTGTAACCAATGTTTCTTTCATTACAGCTGTTTACGTTCCAACAATTTTCCATGTTCATTCCAAGTGTTTTTGCAAATGATACAACAGTAGAAATGGCAGCCTAGGCTCTTCCTAAATTTTTTTTCCCCAGCAAAACTACAAAATTGTACGAATAAATACAATTAACTGCACTATAAACTTGAATAAGTTGGCAAAACTGCTACTTTGGTAGCATTAGCATATCACTTGCTGAATGAAGACAGCAATATAATACATTTAACATACTGTATATCTGAATTTGAAAGACAACTGTTTATCCCCGCCCCTCGGTTTGAGCCCTGATTTGGCCCGAACACAAAGTACCCAAAAGGCTGAAGAGCATAGGACAATCGCCTGGCTAAATACCCCCCAAAATAGTGCCAAGCTTGGCACTCATCACCATGGCAACCGCACGCATGATGAACGCACTTCTTGTGTGTGAAAAGTATATGTCTGTAGTACACAGAGGCGGCAAGATTGCAAGAAAAGCTTGATGTATGCCGGTAACAATACATTATCTTAAGACAGGAACTGTTGTAGTTCTCCCTGTTGCAAGTCTGTGCGGTGTGCACTCTTTACACTGTCCGAGCGCTGCTCTCGCAGTTGACTCTGTCATAATGGTTCCAAAAACACCACGTTATTGAGAATGAGAAGGTGATGTAACGATGTTCAGTGCGTGTTGCATTTCGGGAAGGCGCCACCATATTGGGAAGATACGCTATCCATTGCCATGGTTATTTCGGCTGTGAGACCGAGAGATCAGCTTAAGATTTGTTTGAATTTTTGCAATACAGCGCAGTTTCTTGGGGAGAAATGGAGAAGGAGGAAGCGAAAGGAAAGGGGCTCTATCGGGAGAGACTAAATAGCACCGCCAAACAGCGTTATTTAAAGAAACTGCTTGACATCAACAACATCGACCTGTATGACCTGCCAGATACAGAATGACGCTACCACCTCTCACACAGCCTGACATCGTCAATTATCTGGTTTATGGTATCAGTGCCTACAGAATGCAAGCTTTCAGAAGCTTTAAGTCATTAGAAGCTCATGAACAATTCTGCTGCGGCTGGGTGCAAGACTTACAAACCCACAAACCTGTAAACTGCGAGAGCTGTCATTCTTTCAAAAGTAAGGTTGCACTCCACTTTTATAAAAAAAAAATTTACAGTTTGAATGCTTATTATTGTTAAAAAAAAATTAAATATAATAATGTAATTGTAATGCGTTCATTATAAAAATTAAATTATTTTTGCCTAAATTATTCTTGTTTTGAACGCTGATACTATAAACCAGGTAACTGACGATGTCAGGGTGTGTGAGAGGTGGTAGTGTTATTCTGTAGCTGGCAGGTCGTAGGGGTCGATGTTGTTGATGTCAAGCAGTTTCTCTAAATAACGCTGTTTGGCGGTGTTATTTAGTCTCTCCCGATATTTCCTTTCACTTCCACCTTCTCCATTTCTCCCCAAGAAACTGCGCTGTATCTCAAAAATGTAAACAAATCTCAAGCTGCTCTCTCAATTAACATGCCTTTAGAAAATCGATTATTGAAGTTTGTGAATCGATTGTAATTGTTAGAAGACAGAATCGCGATTGTGAATCATGGCAAAGACACAATTACGTCTTGAGAAAAGGAAGCCGCCGTTTTAAGGTAGCTTATACATTTGTAAGGAAAATATTATAGCATTGTAGAATTGCTTTGAGCGTCGTGTGGAGCCATGTATACAGCATGAGTGGGCTGGCAGGGTGAACTGCCGGAAATGCCATCCATGCTGATAAACTGTCAACAAACGGAGGTAAGACTGTTGCGTATATATACCTCTTACTGTTGATAAGCTGAGTGTCAATTATCTGAACGTGCTCCTCCCGAACCTTGTTAATAAAACTTCATTGGAGGGTAGCGATGCTATTTTGATGCTGTTGATTGGCTCTCATTTGAATTTGCATCGCAACATGTCTGCCAATTACATAAATTGCCACTGAAATGCGTTCCAGTGATGGAAATTAAAAAAATGTTTCATCCACAAATCAGAAAAGGGTGCAAATATAACAGTTCAGTGCAAAATATGTCAACTATTAAAATGCTATCGACATCAAAGGTTTCAATGTCAAACCTGAGGAAGCGTCTGCAGTTATGTAATGCCGAGTTCAGACTGCACGATTTTCAAACTCGTCGAATCACTGCTCTTTTCACACTGAACGACTATCTGGAGTAGCATTCAGTCACTGCTGTGTTCACACTGCACGATGGATCGGCTCACTGCATGAGTTTTAAGAGGAAGATTCGCCTCTACTACGTTTCACAACCAAACACATGCGAGAAGAGACAAGTAAACAAAGCGCAATTATGCATGCGTCAGACCGGAGTTCTCGCGCGAGGCTGGAATTGTTGTTTAAAATTATAAACTGCAGAAAGTTTGTGATACAAATTTTCTGCACTAATTTGCAGCGAAAAGGAGAAAAAGAAAAAAAATGATGGAGGAAGAAATGGTTGGGGACACAGGGAGCATTTTGCAATGTGCTGCTGTTGTGGCCGGTCAAGCAAATGTTTGTGCTTGGTTTCTGTTTGATAGATTTTTAAATATGTCTATTAAAATACTGATATTCTGGTCTCTCCCCGAACTTCCCACTGCCCAATCATCAGCGATTCTCTCAGATTGGGTCTTTGATAATTCACACAGATTGTCACTCATGTGCACGAGCACCGGTTTGCCGGTGATTTTGTTCAACAGGCCTTTCTTCTCTTTAGTTTAAAATAAAATTGTTTAATGGCCATTCAAAACAAATGAAAAGACTTCTTGAAAAGTTTAACAGATCTTAAATCAGCATGAGAAGAAAATTGTCCAGCAGCAGCTCTGCATTACAATGGGCTCTTCTCATCTGTCATTCAGACTCTCTCACACACAGAGGGTGTGTGTTTGCTTGCTCATACTGATAAGACACACCGCTGTTTCTCTGGTGTCACTGTTCGTTCAATCCCTCCATCCAATATGAGGCTGAGAAATCAGAGTGACAGGATTAATTTACAGCAGGATAGATTTAAAGTTTGAGAGTGGATTACAATTATCGATTCCGTCTCTCTGAAACCCCATTGCTGGTTTTCCACTGGTTTAATAGTTTCAAGCAAACAAATACTGACAAATAGAGCATGTGCTGCTGAAAAGCTATTTCTGTGGTGGCTCTGAAGACATTGAAGGCTATTTATTTATTGATCTTCATTCTGAGAAAGTCTTGCTCATAAAATGCCTCTAATACTTCCTGCTCATAAAAGCTACCACTGTAGTAAAACCCCCAGAGATAGATCTTACCTGACATCTGAGAAGACAATACAGTGAAGAGACATCAGAAAATAGAGCCTAATGTGTCTCTGTGACTTACTGCTTATTGCCTCATAATACTAACCTACTCAAGTTATCTGATAGATTTAACTTCCTTACTCACTAACATTTAGCTGTAAATGTTTGTATGTTTACTTATTCAATAAATAAACAAATAACTATAAAAAAACATGATGCTACTATACAATCGAGCGCACATGAAATATCCGTAGCAGATCTATACAGGTGGAGCTGGGGAAGGAAGAGCGTTTCTGAAAGCACACTGCACTGCTAAGGCAAATGCCACCCGAGTATTTGAAGGTTGAGCACCGAACCAATCAGCTGTGCCCTAAAGATTACGATGTGATTACGACCAGGTAGTAAAAGGACTTATCAACCTATGCCATCTAGAGTTTCATGACAGAACTTTGTGTGTGTGTGTGTATATATATATATAAATATATATATATATATATATATATATATATATATATATATACACACACACATACACACACTCACCAGCAATATCATCATGAGGGTATTTAATTTAAGAAAAAGCAAATTGGAATGATATTGTATACAAACATTTGAACTTCGGTAGGTTGATATTGTGTCTAGATAAACAGAAGGAGAACAGAAGGATTGTAATGTGCTGCTTTTATTACCCTTTCATTGTTTGTAACTCGCACTGCGTCCTAGGGATCTTTGGGGAATGCCTCACTGTGACAGGTGTCTGAAACTATTATCGAATCACAGCAATCCTATTGACTGGCAACAGCCCATAATGTCATCAGTGTGCGATCTGGAAGTATATAAGGGCACCTTTCAAACGTGACATTAATCTTTTCGTCTTCAGGGACTATTTTGTCTGAAGCGCTTCGAATTAAGGTAAAACAAATTCAATATGAAACGCACAGAGAAGACCAGGTGTTTTCAGAAGTGTGCTGCCCCATGTCCTAGATATTTGACATTAGAGGACACACATGAGCTGTGCGTTTGACTGCCTGGGAGAAGAGCATGCACAGTCAGGTTGAGGGAGCTGCCAGTGCGAATTGTGAGCGCCCTTGAGAACACTCCATTCTTGTCTGTCCAGCATCTGGGACTGGTGGTGCGGGTCCGTCTCGTGCCAAGGCAGAGTGGCGACACGGATGGAGCTTGCCGATCGTCTCGAGCGGGGTGTAATCCTCTCAGACACCCTGCCCTGTGTATGGGGAGCTGTTAGAGGTAATGGAACGCACTGCAGACAGACTGCAGCTGCCAAGGCAGCACGTTAGGGGACGCTCGGATTCGGCTTGATGGTCGATTTCTCTCCGGCCATAAACCTCAAGCTCCAGTGAGCCTTCCATTCCTTCCCGATCTGCATACGGAGATCAAGAGGACATGGAAGAGCCCATATTCGGCCCGTATTTATCGACATCAGCGGGCTAACTTCGCTGGTGTCGAGGGGATAGGGGAATATGGGTATGTGTCGATGCCACCGATTGACGAGATGTTTGCAAACTCACATCCCGCATTTGGGCAGGCATCGACACTGAGAGCTCCAACCCTGCCATCTAAGCCTCATCAGAACAACGTTTAAATGGCAGGGCATATACGTCAGCAGGTCAGGCTACTGCTGCTTTGCACACCATGGCGGAGTTGCAAGTGTGCCAAAAGAGTGGAAATTTCTAACCTTCTCTTCATGCTGGTTCTAGAACTACCAGGGCCTCCATTGAGGCAGGGTGGCGTAAGTTGTACTCCCCTTGCTTAAGGGGTTTATTGTGGTTTTGCTGAGTACACTGCTATTGGCAATGTAGTTAGGTACTAGGTCTGTAGGTGCTGCCAGCAAAGACTGCACTATCGTGTAGTAGGCCTCAGCAGGCCTCCATGACGGCTGGCCCCAGAACGGGCTTTTTAGGCCAGCCTGGCTGCTATCAGTTGATCTGGCCTTAGCAGGCAGCACCTGAAGACAAATTCGCACCCTAGCATGACAAAAGAGATCACTTTTCTGCTACTGGTTCCCTCCAAGGAGGGGAACCTATTGGTATCTAGGCTACAGCCTGGTTTACCTACCAGGCAGGCTCTGTGTTCCCCTCACTGAGGGTCGCCTGTGAGTACTCAGCCTGCTGAGTCTGGTCAGCCTCCCAGTTAGATCAGCCTGTGCGGCCTCCTTAGGGCTTTGAACGATAAGTGCTTTGTAGATCCTTGAATCGACCAGAGAGACTCCCCTCTCTAACAAGAGTTGTAAAGTGCTATGCTGAGTATTGCTCTCCAGGATACCCGTCTCTGAGATCCGGTCTGAGTTGGTTACTGCCAGTTTCGCAGTCCCTCTGTCTGGATGCCTTACCTAGAGGCAAGTATCCAGAGGCTCTGTTTCTGAACAGACAGGTTGTTGGCCAGACCAAAGTGTCCAATGTAAGTGAGGATCAGGTCAGGCCTCCCTGGTGGCATTCGGGTGAACATGTTCCACGAGAAAGTGATTGGCTAGGGCTCCCTCGGGTTCCCTAGCCAAATTCCCTTAAAGGGACCCCTTCTGTGGAAGTGGTTGGTTCCAGGCCTTTGAGCAGCCTGGGTAGGACTTCATGTAAAGTGTAGGAAGGTTTTCTCTTGAGGCTTATAGCTTATGTAACTTGAAATGTGTAGGCTAAAAAGAGAAGTGATTGTTGTGTACATTGTTTATTTTTGTAATGCAAGTTATAATTTGTACATGGAACAAAATACTTTTATTTTCTTGTCATGTAAATTAAAATGTGTAAATGAAAATAAATTGTACTATACATAACTTTTTACAACTATTTACAAAATAACTTAAGTTTAACTTCAGAAATAACATAAATGTACACCTCGGGCATTCAGTTCTTTCTAATTCATTTAACTAAGCTGCAAATGCCATGTGACTAATCACTCTGAACATGCAATATCATGTAATGATGGCGCCACAAAAACCTGCACATTCTCAAACTCTTCAGTAGTAATTATCCTGAACTTCAATGTTATAGGCAGCATAGACTTTCAAATAATGACATCTACGATGCACATTTTGGATGTTTTTATTAAAGGACACATTTCTTCTAATGAGCTGATGCACGGGTGTCCAATCCTGCTACTGGAGGGTTAACGTCCTGGAGAGTTTATCTCCAAATTGCCCCAACCTAATTGCCTGCCCAGAAGTTTCTAATTAAGCCAAGACTGAACCCTGCATCCTAAATAAAAATGACAGTTGTTAAAAGAACAGCTTTGATTAGCGACTTCATGTGTGCTTAAATGAGGTTGGAGCTAAACTCTGCAGGACATTGGCCCTCCAAGAGCTGATGAGTTGAATTGGGTGTGTTTGATTAGGACAGAATTTCACAAATCTGGCCCTTGAGCTCCTGCAGGGTTTTACTCTAGTTAAACAGAACAAGCAACTTAGAGTCCACATGGAATCATTTGGTTTTTTTTTTTTTGGCTTTTAGTAGTGTTAGCATCTATAATCTAGCGTGCTCCAAAACAATTCAAAACTTACAGTCTCTCAATTCCGCCAATATGGATCAGTGATTTTGATGATATCTCTCTGCACTTCAGCTTCTCATCAGATTTTCTGTCCAATCAAAAGCTCTCTAGAATCTACAGTGTGGCCTTTTTCACATATTTACTATTTCCTATATGGTAAATATCACATAGTGCACTATATAGGGGATAGGGAACAATTTAGACAGTGTAAATATGCTTTCCATTGGGGCGAATGACGTCTGGTTTCATATTAGTGTCATGCGAACCATCGAGTGTCCAGAGACACGATAGCACAGAGCGGATCATATGCTTGAGTCGACGCAGACCACAAAACGTATCGGACCCATTCGAATTCTGCACAGAATTCTGTATTTTAAAGCAACATGGAGGAGATTGGGAGGAAACTGGCGCTTTACTGAGCTCAGCGACAGTGGTATAAACGGAACACTATTGGCTATTTAAAAAAAGGGGAGGAGCTATTCGATATTCCCGCTTTGTCTTCTTGTTTCAGTGGAAATCATGTCAACACATTGAATAATGCTGCATATTTCAAGGCACTTCAGTGGGACTTTAAAGGGTCATGAAACCCTAAACCAAATTTTCTGAGATTTTAACAGAATTATGTGTGTTGAACATCATGGAAGACAATGTTACTATCTGTTAGTTTTGAGTGTGGGAGAAAACTGGTTAATTTTAAACCTTTTTGCTCTATTTTCAACTTCCTGGTTTAAATTCGTCTTCATGTCAACGTCAAAGGATGAGACGTTTTCTCGTACTATAGTACAGCGATGAGTCATCGGTGTCTCATAATTATTCATGAGACTGCGTGTCTTTGTCCTATGAGAAGACGCGTTGCTTCATTCATGACAGCACACGCTTAATTATTCATGACAGAGCGCGTTGATAGGCATTTTCCTCTGACTGGCACTTTAAACAGAGAGATCGCACACAGTAAGTGAGAGAGCATTAATGGATCAAAAACTAGTGTTTTTTTCGCTTTGTATGAGTTTCTGCATTGCCTACCTTCTCTTTAATAGATCCTGAGTCTTCACACAAACACTGTGAGTGTAACCGCTCTTTACGGGCCTTTAAAACCAACCAAACGGCTTATAAAATCTCCACAAAATAAACCTCAAAAGTTCCTAAAGGTATGCAACAGTGTGCTCATATATATTTTCGATGCAGAGAACAAATTGCGAATGGCTGTGCATTTAATTGTCCATTGAATTATAGGTGTCACAGGATATATATGTATTTGTGTAACGATGAGCTTAAATCCATGTGTATATTGTCTTGCGTGTAACTCAATGGTCATTTGCAGCATGGATTTGTGGGAAGCTTTGATACTTTTAATGAGAGTGAAATAAAATTGTCTGAATCAGAAGCCGTTGATGTGCTGTCAGTCTCCCCTCGTCCCCCTCCACTCAGCCGCTAAACCACGCCCACTTTTATAGCATTTTTCAAAACTGTGGTGAGAACTGACTGCTGCTGAAACAGGGTGTTGCATGACCCTTTAAAGGGTAATTTCACCCAAAAATGAAAATTCTGTCATTAATTACTTACCCTCATGTCGTTCGACACCCGTAAGACCTCCGTTGATCTTCGGAACACAAATGAAGATATTTTAGTTGAAATCTGATGGCTCTGAAAGGCCTCCATTGGCACAATGCACGGTTCACTCTCAAGACCCTTAAAAGGTACTAAAGACGTCGTTACAAAGTCCATCTCACTATAGTGGTTCTACAATAACTTTATGAATCGGCGAGAATAGTTTTTGTGCGCAAAAAAACCCTAAATAACGACTTATATAGTGATGACGATTTCAAAACACGGCATCATGAAGCTTCGAAGCGTTATGAATCAGTGAGTCGAATCATGATTCGGATCGCGTGTCAAACCACCAAACTGCTGAAATTTGACGATCTGATTCAAAACGCTTCGAAGCTTCATGATGCCGTGTTTTGAAATCGTCATCACTATACAAGTCGTTATTTAGGGTTTTTTTGCGCACAAAAACTATTATCGCCGATTCATAAAGTTATTGTAGAACCACTGTAGTGAGATGGACTTTGTAACGACGTCTTTAGTACCTTTTAAGGGTCTTGAGAGTGAACCGTGCATTGTGCCAATGGAGGCCTTTCAGAGCCATCAGATTTCAACTAAAATATCTTCATTTGTGTTCCGAAGATGAACGGAGGTCTTACGGGTGTCGAACGACATGAGGGTAAGTAATTAATGACAGAATTTTCATTTTTGGGTGAACTAACCCTTTAAGGTCTTCAGTATTGGACCTAAACTTTTGAACTTTTGAATGTTATTTAATGTAGAAAGATGCTTTTAGGAACCAGAGTGTGTAGTTTCAGCATCAACCAACAGGGCTAATAAGACTAGTCCAACCTATGTAAAAATATTTGTCTTTTACAGAGATATTATAATTCCTTTTGCAATCTGCCTCATGCCTTTAGGGAATGAACA
Source organism: Gobio gobio (assembly GCF_949357685.1). NCBI lineage: Eukaryota > Metazoa > Chordata > Actinopteri > Cypriniformes > Gobionidae > Gobio > Gobio gobio. The sequence continues at coordinate 33,366,906 of NC_137097.1, read as the reverse complement.
GTCTTGGTTTGACTGTAGATGAGGAAAACTACTGATTCGAACCTGTAGACCAAGCAAAAGGTCAAAGCTAATTTCTTTTCCCAACACACTGTGATCATTCATTCTCAGTTATTATGTCATAATGAAACCTAGCTTCCGTCTGGAGCTCATTTTTACTCTGGTAGATTCACACTACGGGTCAATGCAAGCCCCATCCTTGTTTCATTAGAATTTGTAATCAGTAACATATTCATCATCATGATTGATGTGTTCAATATGGCAGGAGGGAATGTGCTATTTTTTTTCTTTCTTATTACTACTAAGTAATCTCTATCAATATGGCTCACACACAGGACCAGGCCATAAAATAATGACTAAATGACACTATGAGTTGACATTTACATCTGTTTTCTTGAATCAGTAGCATTCATATATTCTCAGATATGATTAAGCTTATGTGTGCCAATGTTGTTTAATGTGAATATGGAGCCATTAGTTTCGCTGTAAGATTTTGTTTAAATCATATTAAAGAGATAGTTCACCCAATGACAGGCGTATTCTGTGCCTGTGTGTGAAGGAGATAACTGTCTATTTAAGCAGATATATTTATATATATCTATATATAGATATATATTTTCTATATTCGTCATACAAAAAGGGAAAGTGAAACTAAGAATTCAGGTATACAAACTATAATCAAAGCAGCGCTTGTTTACCGTTTTGAATACCAATCATGCTGATCACATTCTTTATTTCACCCCGCTCATGTTATTATGAAAATATTTGCACAGTGTTGCTCAGGTGTAGTATATACTTGCTGGCTTTCATCACTTTTGCTCTTATTCTCATGCACTGATTCGTTCGCTAAGCTGAACAGCTGTTGTGTATTTCCAGTAATAACTTCAGAGAACTCGACTTTGATCTAACATACATTTATTCCAACATTCTCGACTCTTCTTCATGGTATTCAAGTCCTACCAGGCAACTGGTACACTAGTGTCACCTACTGTTCGTACATGCATTTCAATATACCACATATTCCCCCATTTGTTAAAAAACAAATATCTGAATTAAACAAAAAATATATATAACAAAGCACAGAACACAAGAAAACCAACAGTTCTGAATTTCAACAACATACATAGCCTTAGATCACTGAATATTTCAAAAAGTATGCAATTTAATAACTCATGTTTAACCTGCTTCCAGTCTGGGGAAAAGGGTGAACAAGTATTTTTTCTCAATCTCTCTTATTTTTTTCCTTTCTTTCTTTTTCTTTTTTTTTTCATGAAACATGAAATCAAAATATAACAACATAAATGTCTCAAATACCTTTTCTAGACTATTATCAACATTAAACACCTTTTATCTTTCCCCCTTTTGTTAAAGAACTGAGTATGTCCCTTTATGTAATATAGTCCTTAACCCACACTGGGGCACGACACACTCTCCGAGGATGACAAGTACAAGGAGGAGAGATTGACATTTGAGATGTCTAGGGTGCTTGAAAAGGCCTAAAGGAGTCTTCTGCTAGAGAAGGTGTACCAGAAGTGGTAACACATGATGAAGATGGAGCCAGGTGAATATCATTCCAAGCTTTTCCATCAGAGAGAAGATATGTTACAGGGCCTTTCTGAGCTACAACCTTAAAAGGCTGAGAAAACTTGGAATGTCCTTTCTTGACGATTCCAGGCCTCCTAATGCGCACAAACGAACCAACTTGAATCTTTGGAGATTGTGCACTGCGTTGCTGATCGGTGTACTCTTTCATTTTGTTTCGTGACTGTCGGATGATTTGTTTCAAATTCTTTTGGTCCTTTGGCGGGCCCACAATTGGAAGACCACCCACATGCAATTTTGTCTTAATTTGATGGCCATGCAGAAGTTCAGCAGGTGACAGTATTGTCACAGCATGTGGAGTTGCTCTGTATGTATGTAGAAACTCACGTTCAATCTCACCATTTGCTTGTGGATAATAGACAGAGCTACAGTAGTGTTTAATATTTCTGTCTGCGAGGAATGCCTCAAACTCAGCCAAAACAAATTGTGAACCATTATCAGTCACAAGTTCAAGTGGATTTCCTTCACGGCTAAACACAGCAGGCAGAAACTTCACAACAGTAGCAGAAGTAACGTCAGGTGCAAACGCAATCTCTGGCCATTTACTGTAATAATCAATGAAGTGTCATTGCAAAACGACAACCTTGGGGAGCATTATTCAAAGGCCCAACTACATCAATAGCCACTTTCTCCCAAGCAGTTGTTGGAGTAGTCATGGGACTGAGTGGAGCTGCATGGGTAATAGCAGTCTTGTCATGCTGGAGACAGGGTGAAACAGGATTTGATGGCTTTTTCCACTTGACAGTCCATGGCAGGCCACAGTACAAGTCCCTCAGTCTCTGCTTTGTGCGCACCATCCCTTGATGAGTGGCATGAGCCAGATGGATGAACTATGACTGCAAAACTTCCAGAATGATCACTCGGTGTGTACCACAAATTACATATCCATCTTGTACAGCCAGCTTATTCCGGATACGATGATATGGAGCAATAGCGAATTCAAGCTTTTTGCACTACGAGGCCATCCCTTATCAATGCAGGTCTTTACCTGTTGAAGGATAGGACAGGCATCACAAGTAGACCTCAGTTCCTCTACAGAAACGGTTGCAAATTCAGGAGACAGTAGAGCCACCATCTCAGGCTCTTGGTATTGACTGCAGTTGATGGAAGCGGAAGTCTGGACAATCAGCTGTGACATTGTCTCAACCAGGTTTGTATTCCACGCTGTAATTAAAACACAGGAGGAATGCAGACCATTGGGCAATTCTCATACCAGCACGTCCAAGGCCTTTTGTGGAAAGCAGTGTAGATAAGGGGCTGTGGTCAGTACAAAGAGTGAAATGGCGGCCCCATAAGTAGGTGCGCCATTTTTTCTTTAGCCCAAACACATGCCAAGGCCTCTTTTTCTTTTGTGGAATACTTCCTTTCACAGTCAGACAGTGTTCTAGGTGCGAAAGCAACCATTCTTTCAGTACTGCCATGACACTGGGTAAGAACAGCACCAATGCCATAAATCTGAAGCATCCGTTGTGACTGTCGTCGGTAAAGCAGGATCAAATAATGCAAGGGCTGGGCTAGCAGTGATAAGATTTTTCACATGGCTAAAATGTTCCTGAGCCTTCTCTGTCCAGCGAAAGCCAGTAGACTTTCGGAGCAGTGCACGGAGAGGTTCCACCAATGTCACAAAATTGGGAATACATTTGGAATACCAGCCTGCAAGACCCAAAAAAGAACGCAATGACTGTGCATCATGAGGAGCTGGTGCTTGTTGTATAGCCAGAACATGATCTGGATGTAGATACAAGCCTAAAGCTGAAATAACATGGCCAAGAAAAGGTAGCTCAGTTTTCCTGAAGTGGCACTTTTCCTCAATAAGCTTCAAACCACTGCTTTGCAAACGTCGAAGTACAGTTTGAAGTCGTTTCTCATGTATTTTTGGATTCTCACCATAGACAATGATGTCATCTAGATAACATTGTACACCATCCTGACCAGCCAAAATTTGAGACATCATTCTTTGAAAAGCACTAGGTGCTGAGGCCAGACCGTAAGGGACCCGTGTGAAATGATAGAGTCCATCATGGGTAACGAAAGCTGTCAGATCCCTACTATCTTGATGCAAGGTCACTTGGTGGTATGCATTCTGGAGGTCTATTGTAGAGAACATAGAAGCCCCACGTTGTTCTGTAAAAACCTCCTCAATATGTGGCAAAGGATGACTGTCAATGACGACAGCTTTGTTTGGCTCTCTTAAATCAACACAAAGTCGAATTCCTCCAGATTTCTTTTGAATGACCACCAGCGGCAACACCCAAAGCAATGACGGCACCTTTTCTATGATCCCTTCTGATTCTAGCCTCTTTAACTCTTGCAAGACTGCATCTCTCACTGCAAATGGCAATCTGTGCAATTTCTGTTGTCCTGGCGGCACATCTGAACGCACATTTACTTTATGTACAAAGCCAGCAGCCACACCCAAGGGCTCAGTGAAGTTAACAGTAGTTTGACTGTCCTCAGCAAAAGATGCAATAGATCCATTTAGGGTTAGGTATCGTTTGGGTTTTTTTCAATTCCGGTGCCAAACCGATACTTTTAAAACGGTACCGGTGCCTAAACGGTTCCTGAACCGATACTTTAAAAAAAAGGCCACAAAACGAGGTGGATGACATTAAATGGCTTTTTATTTATTTTTTATTTAAATTGAACCATTTATTAAAAGTTTAATGTATACTTAAATGTATGAATGTACATAAATACAAAACACAATTTACTTATTTACAAATTATTATTGACTTATTTACAAATTCACAGTAAAACCTAAGCCACCTAACCCAACTACAAGCCTAATATAACTCTAAATAACAGTTACAGTAATAACAGCAGTAGTCTGTGTTCTTGGTCTGCTACAAACCAGCTTCAGCTTTATTTTGAAATATGATCATATTCTCTGGCTAAATATTTTAGAACGCAACGCATTAATGTTTCCATGGCGACGCGTCAAGTTTCTCACGTGACACACAGCAGCCGCAATAGCGCTGACAGCTCCGCTGTATCGGGTTTATTTCGCTTTTTCTTTTTATTAAAAAAATTCACAAACTTCTTAACTGTGTCACAAACTATCTGATGTTCAAATGTGTGAGTGAATGTGTGTTAGTTGATCTATAAAGGGCAGTGCGGCGCCATGTTAGTTTGCGCCTCAGAATCGTATCTGTTGGATTTACAACACTTGAGTGCATTCTCGTCTCACGAAATACATGAAAGTAAGTGACCAGTGAACTGGAAAAAGAATAGAGTAAACTATATAGTTACTATATAATGTGCATGTATCTGATGTGAATAAAACACGTAACGTTGGTCAAATTATAACCGTCTGAAAGGATTGTCATAGACATCAGACATCAGTGTGTGTTTTTAGACATCAGTATAGACATCAGTGTGTGTTTTTTGCTAGTAGCCTACTTATGAGCATTTAAATGTGGCGGGTTTCGGTACCCAACCCTAGATCCATTCCTTATCTCAAGATGCATAGCGGTAAAGAGATCCATGCCAAGTAATGGTGTTCCACTTGGTACAATGTAGAAAGAACAGTTAATTCAGGTGCAGAAACTTCTTGTACATTGCACGTGGATGCAGAACGATGACAAACTCTGGAAAAATGTCCAACTTTACCACACTGTCTGCATTTAGACTGTTTGGCTGGGCATTTGGGGTAGTTTGCAAGATGTGAAGTAGCTCCACAACGGAAGCATGTTTTTGCATCCATCGTCTTTTTCTGTGATTCATTTGATGGCATTTGACGAGAAATTGTGGACTAACGTGGAGTAGATCTCTGTCGCCACCGCAGTTTTGCACCGTCACGTGAGCCAGTATGCACCACTTTAACTGAAGCTTCTGGCGCTCCATAGCTTTAGCTTCCGCTATTGCAGACTCAATTTGCCCTGCGATAGTAATTGCCTTTTGAAGAGTGAGGTCCGTTTCCAGAGCAGACAGTGCAGTCACGTAGTTATCAAACATACAAATTCATGAATTAAACGGTATCGTCGGCTCACCCAGAGTTTGCAAAAATGCAGGAGGGGGCGAGAGTGCAAGTAGGGCCATCCTCGTCGCCAATATGTTGTGTATTTCCAGTAATAACTTCAGAGAACTCGACGTTGATCTGATCTATTCTCAACTCTTCTTCATGGTATTCAAGTCCTACCAGGCAACTGGTACACTAGTGACACCTACTGTTCGTACATGTATTTATAACAGCCAATCCGAGTTCTCTCTCTCACAGACAGCCTGACGTTGATTCTACAGTAAATGTTGAATCGGCCAAAAAAAAATCTGATGCCATCTGACTAGAGCCAACGGTGTGGAATACACCGGAAAAACTAAGTCAGGAATTTAATCTGATTCAAGGGGAATTAGAATACCAAATCTTGACTGACGAGAGGAGGAGCTGGGGATGGAGGAGAGTAATGAGCTCCAGAGAAACACGATAGCAGCTGATAGTAGTGAAGGAGCTTATGCTGTGATAGACATCGTATTCCTATAGTGAGACGTGATCAGCTGACACTCAGCATGCTTGATAAACGTGACCTGCTAGAACTGACGCTACGCTTGATTTTGGACAATATAAACATGTTTACACTGAAAATGGCCATAATCTATATGTGAAAATATGAGTATAAATATATTTTGAAGTGTAACTTCGCTGATTTTCAACCCGTTTTATATTGTAACAGTGTCAGTAGTTTATGTAAATGAACAATGTACGTTCTCTGTCTTACTTGGACATGTTTATTTGTGAGCAAAATTCAGCTGAATGATGACTTTTGACAGCTCCAGGGCTTTTGTGAAAACTACAGATACTTCCACATGCTCAGTGCATTATGGGTGTTGTAGTTTTCCTTCATATTTGGCAAAAGGGAAGACAGCATCCTTTTTTCTGTTTTCTCTATTCAGATTTGCACTGATTAAAAAAAAGCCTTTCTACTGCATAGGCAGCCACGTTTTAATGAAAGTCCATTTTGCCAGCGGTGAAGTACCCCATTTATATTTTTTGTAACTTTTTTTTATATATATATTTTGAAATGTATTTAAAAATATATGACCATACAGATGTTTTACTGTATGAGATACAACAAAGTGCATTTTGTGAAAAATCGTTTGATCTGGTCTGAATGATTAATTCATGAACTGTAATTCTTGTTTCTCTGAAATTTTTTTTTTTTTTTTACACTGAGCTATCGTATGGCCACAGAAGACTTGGAATATAGTGCACTATTTTCATGGTCCTTGTTTGAAGCTTGAAGGCTCCAGTCCCTGTTCATTATTTTTGTGTCCAATAGAGCAACCGGCATGGTCTTCATATTTTCTCCTTTTGTGTTCAACAGAAGAAAGAAAGCCATAAGGGTTTGGAACGACATGAGGGTGAGCAAATGATGACAGAACTATTCCTTTCATTTTTTCCACTATCCTATGAATGCATAATCACATTAACTTAACAATTCTGTCTTTCTGTCCTCCTACACTGTCATAATTCTGAACGCAGGGCTAATGTTTTCAGCCCTCTCAGAATAAAGATCTGTCTACATGCTAGTGCTAAAACATCAATAAAGTAAATGGATCTGTCGCTCTGAGTGCAAAGATAGCGGCAATAGGCACAGTCAAGGTTTATGTAAGATTTATTAGATTGTTGTCTGAACTGTGTGGGTTCCTCTCAGAGAGAAAGCGATGCTAAAGAACAACTCTTTAAAACAGATAAATAAACCTGAGCCCACGGGCGTCCTTCAGTGGCTCTAATAAAAGTGCAATGTAGAATTCATCAGGATTGCTCTCAGAGCAATAAGAGAAATTGTTATTTAAAATTATGTTGATAGGGAGCATTTGGCAGTGCTGTGACAGATCACTCTGCTTCAGTTCATGTGAAGGGTCTGAAATTAGCTCTTTTAAAAGACACTTTAATTTCCTGCTGAAACGAAAAATTAGGGTCGGGACATATTGAAGAGCTCATTCCTTATATATAAATAAAGAAACATTAGACTTTGGTGAGTCATCCTGTTGAAAAAAAAGACAACTAATTTTGAAATAATGCATGTACTTTTCGGGGAAGGTCAGAAATGTTCAAGCCATCTACTTTTTCCCCTCTTGTGAAAGTGAAATTGCAAGGACCATGTTGTAACTAATTGGATTTCATCTGAATAAAAGTTTGCAATGAGGCAGACTGTAATGTGTGCTGGAATCCATGGACAGTGATTCCATAGAGAAAAACTGTAATCCAGTATTACAGCAGTCATAAAATACAGTCCAGTGAATGATCCAAAAAATCAACTCCTGCACAAAATCAAGACAGCATAAACAATAATATAAAGTTGTGCAACTGCTCAGAACAGGAAAATATAGCAGGTGCTAAAAAATGTATGAGTGGTAAAACAGTTACAATTACTTGTGAACCCATACAAATACTAAAAAAGGTTCTGGGGGGGGGGGGACTTTTGTGTACCCCCTTCTTCCACTCATTAAAGTCTAATGCTATTTTATGCATTCTGACTTATTCAGAATGTTAAAGAGTTGGATTCTCAAAAAAAAATTCAAAAAATTTGTTGGATGTATGGCAAGTTTGGAAAGTTTTTTTAGAGTATGGCCCTGTATTATTTCAAAATGGGTGCGATTCCTTGTATAGGCACTTGAAGAGCGCGCGTGAGAGCGTGTGTGAGAGTGTGCCCATCAACATGCTTCATACGTGTTATGGGAGCAGTCGGCAGCATTTTGTTTCTAGACCACAACATTAACAATGTCACTAAATTATGTTTTATTAACAAAGTTCGGAAGGGGCACGTTCAGATAACTAACACGAGTCGAGAGCATTCAGCCAATAAACGATAAGAGGTGTATATATATATACAGTGAGGAAAATAAGTATTTGAACACCCTGCTATTTTGCAAGTTCTCCCACTTAGAAATCATGGAAGGGTCTGAAATTGTCATCGTAGGTGCATGTCCACTGTGAGAGACATAATCTAAAAAAAAAAATCCAGAAATCACAATGTATGATTTTTTAACTATTTATTTGTATGATAATTTGTTGTTACGCTTTGTTTGCAATTCCAGAGGTCAAACGTTTCCTGTAGTTTTTCACCAGGTTTGCACACACTGCAGGAGGGATTTTGGCCCACTCCTCCACACTTCTCTAGATCAGTCAGGTTTCTGGCCTGTCGCTGAGAAACACTGAGTTTGAGCTCCCTCCAAAGATTCTCTATTGGGTTTAGGTCTGGAGAACCTTGATATTCTTCTTACAGAGCCACTCTTTGGTTATCCTGGCTGTGTGCTTCGGGTCATTGTCATGTTGGAAGACCCAGCCTCGACCCATCTTCAATGCTCTAACTGAGGGAAGGAGGTTGTTCCCCAAAATCTTGCAATACATGGCCCCGGTCATCCTCTCCTTAATACAGTGCAGTCACCCTGTCCCATGTGCAGAAAAACACCCCCAAAGCATGAAGCTACCACCCCCATGCTTCACAGTAGGGATGGTGTTCTTGGGATGGTACTCATCATTCTTCTTCCTCCAAACACGTTTAGTGGAATTATGACCAAAAAGTTCTATTTTGGTCTCATCTGACCACATGACTTTCTCCCATGACTTCTCTGGATCATCCAAATGGTCATTGGCAAACTTAAAGAGAACCTATCAGGGCATTTAAAATGTTCCAAATATTGTTTTAATATTTCTAAACAGAGGAGTATTTTTTATTCAATACTTCCTCAAAATGCGCAGATATAGCCTAATCATGAGCGATTGAGTCTCTTATGTGTTGTTTTCAATTCATACTGGCAGCCGGAGGGCGCTCTGTGCACATGTAGTCCATATATGGTACAGACAGATGAAGAAGAACCATGTGCCATAATACAAGTCCATAATAAAAGATTCCTGAGATCGCGAAACATACATTTGACGACTAATAAACACTCAATCGCGACGATGTATGGTTTGTCTTCAAGCCACTTAGTCTTCAAATGCTCATCCTTGGGCAGATGAAAAAAGTTTGCTTTTGAGTCGCACTTCAGAACACAGCGTCTCGTCGCCATGATGTTTTCTAGTTTTCACTGGCGTCTTGGAGCGCAATAAGTGGGCGTATCGTATTCAAATAACTTGACAAGTTGACGTCATCTAGTCAGAGAAAAAGCTTCGGTCTTCTAACGATTCTTAAAAATGACTCAGAGTCGACTCTTACTTTTGAAAGAAAATAACTATATATACGATGCACTGTCATATTTCAAACTATGCAGGATGTTTTTGTTCACTTAGATCTATGTTACACACTACATGAAAAGTAAATTTCAAAATTCCATGATAGGTGCTCTTTAAGACGGGCCTGGACATTTGCTTGTTTAAGCAGGGGAAACTTCCGTGCCATGCATGATTTCAAACCATGACGTCTTAGTGTATTACCAACAGTAACCTTGGAAACGGTGATCCCAGCTCTTTTCAGGTCATTGACCAGCTCCTCCCGTGTAGTTCTGGGCTGATTTCTCACCTTTCTTAGGATCATTGAGACCCCACGAGGTGAGATCTTGCATGGAGCCCCAGTCCGAGGGAGATTGACAGATTGGCAATTTCCCCGTAGCCCTTTCCAGCCTTGTGGAGGTGTACAATTTTGTCTCTAGTGTCTTTGGACAGCTCTTTGGTCTTGGCCATGTTAGTAGTTGGATTCTTACTGATTGTATGGGGTGGACAGGTGTCTTTATGCAGCTAACAACCTCAAACAGGTGCATCTAATTTAGGATAATAAATGGAGTGGAGGTGGACATTTTAAAGGCAGACTAACAGGTCTTTGAGGGTCAGAATTCTAGCTGATAGACAGGTGTTCAAATACTTATTTGCAGCTGTAGCATACAAATAAATAGTTAAAAAATCATATATTGTGATTTCTGGATTTAGTTTTTTAGATTATGTCTCTCACAGTTGACATGCACCTACGATGACCATTTCAGAACCCTCCATGATTTCCAAGTGGGAGAACTTGCAAAATAGCAGGGTGTTCAAATACTTATTTTCCTCACTGTATGTATATATATATATATATATATATATATATATATATATATATATATATATATATATATATATATATATATATATATATATATATATATATATATATATATATATATATATATATATATACAGCAGTCTTACCTCTGTTCATTGACAGTTTATCAGCATCCCTCCACCAGCCCTTCTCCACACTTCTAGTTCTAGCCACTTCTATACAAGGGGGAGTACTCTGGGTTCGGGCCAAATTCTTTGCTACATGTTTGAGAAGCAGCCATCGCCGTCCGCCAGGTGGATGTCCAGTACCATCACATGGCACCTCGAGTGAGAGTCTCTCAGCTGGTTGAGGGCCAAGCGGCAGTGTTCTCCTCTCTCCCCTCTCTCCCCTCTGTCGCTCCATATTGCTTCCATCTCGTTTTCTCTTGCTGTCCTTACCCCCAGGGGCTGTGGCTGCCATAACTGGTCCCCCCGGGGGAGTACAGTGCAGACTCGATGGGGGTATTTGGCAAGCAGGGCGGGGCTGAGATCCATGAGAATGCGGGTGAGGCCGGTGGCGTGAGTGATAATGAGCGTCACCTGCACACCGCACCGGTCTCGTATCTCTCATGGAGGAGATCCGGAAGCATGAAAGGAGGAGCGTCGACAGTGAAGGACGAGAGAGGACCAGGCCCTGGACTATTTATGTTATGTTTTGTGTATGCATGTGCGGCAGTTGTCCGTGAGGGTCTGCTGCTTTTACTTTTGTTTTGTGTTTGTTTATGGATTAAAGTATTGTTAAACGTTCTCCGGTTCCCGCCTCCTTCTTCCCTGATCTACTAACGTTGCTACAATGACAAAATGGCAATAATTATTTTCTAAAGTGTTAAGTCATAACAGTAGTCATTTTTCGCTAGATATAAATGCAAGTGAAAATATTGTTGAACCAAATGAACATCCTGAAGTTATCAGCTTTGAGACACACTCTTCTGAACCTCTACCAGTGTCCTATAATCCACTTATACGTTTCTGAAAAGACGTCAGTTATTCACTTTCCATTAGAAGCTCTTTATTGAAATTCATTTAGCAACTGATCTGGGTCTTCGAGGCTTATGGCATGTTGCGTAGATGCCACAGAGAGCTGCGTATTCCTAGAGAATGTGCTTTCAAGCTCATTGTGCTGAATGCAATGTGTATTGGTGATAACCTAGAGATGAAAGGAGCCATTGCAGCAGCCAACCAGCGTCCACTGAGCGTGACAACAAACCCAGTGAGCCACTAACTGGATTGATATGGAGAGACATTAGTGTTCTACTGGAGCCAACGCTGGCAGTTTAACCATGTGCAGAGAGTAACAGCTACACTGAACTTCCCCTGCAGTCTTTCCGTCATCCAAATGCTCTTTTAATACTCTCACCAGGAAAAGAATGCAGGAAATTCTCCATCGGTCTACAAATCGCTTCTAGCTATAGTGACCTCATTCACAAGGGATGGGTAGCATTTCTTTTTTCTGATTGCAATGATTCTGGTTCCTTAATTTAATTAACAAATCTTTTAATTCTTGAAGAAGATAACATCCGGATTCAGTCATTGTGTGAGTTGATTTAAACTGATAATTCACAGACATACTGTATGTCTAATTTCTGATTGTGCTGACTGACTGATATATAAATACTGTAAATACATGCAAAAATACATACATGGAAATGCACACAAATATTATTTGGTTTGAGTACTGTACAGTAAATGAAAAGGTCTTTCTTCCAAACTCTATTATTCAAAAATTAATTTACTATGCGGCTTAAGCCACTAAATATAGCAACAAGGCAGTGGACGAACTGCCTAAGGCAGGAATCTTTTAAGACCAAGGCTGAGTTCAAATGAAAGGGGTCTAGAGACTGTCACTGGCCTTGAAAATAATATACCTTCTTAGTGCTGGTAGTAATTTTAAGTTATATTCATTTTTATATTCATCCTGGGCAAATGTTAATGAAGCAAAGGTCTGCATCTGAATGTACTAGCAGCAGAGCATCAGTATGTGTGGATAACCTCTCATTAGAAGCGGTTTCTATAGCTCTCGAAGGAACAGCTGGTGTTCCTGGTGGAAATGCAGTACCATCTGGCCTCCTGTACACGGGTCACAAAGTTTGCACAACTAGTTCCGTAACATCACTTGCACACCACTTTGTGTAAAGTATTTTCTGATTTTTTTTTTCAGGTTCAGGGTGGTGAGTGTAACGGAGTCCAGCTAGTAAAAAGCTGTGCAGGTAAACCTTACACCTCAAGAGGTGCAGTAGCGCATTAGCGACTGATGCTAGAGGCTGTGGTCTTTAGTGTCCTTGTGGTTCGAATCCCGCACAGAGTCGCGTGAGTAGGACCAGTTACATTGGGGCCAGCTAGTAAAGAGCTGTGCAGGTAAACCTTACTCCCTTGACCTCAGGAGGCGCAATAATGACTGACGCTAGATGTTGAGGATGTCCTTGTTAGCACGCCCGCCTCCAATGCCAGTGATGCTGTTTTGTATGCCACTCAGAGAGTTGAGAGTAGGACCAGTCACACTAGGGCGCTCTGAGTAGATGCAAATAGACAGCGACATCACATCTCAGTGTTTACAGTGTCTCACTTTCAACTTTTAACCATCAATGGCACTTTTAAAAACAATGAACCTATTGGATGCCTTTAGTGAACTGAGTGTGTTTATACAATAACAGTATGTTGATTTTGTCAAGCCAACATAATATGTTTAGTCTCATTTCAAGTGTCTGATATAGACATGCCTAATTCATAGAATATTTTCATCCTGACCTTTTTCTCCACAGTATTCACAGTCATGTTCTTCCCCTTGATTAGCGCTAATGCACTGATTGAGAGTAATTGGATGTTTCTCTTGTTCTTCATCTCCACTGAGCTCAAGGCCAAACACATCATTAGGGGCACAGCTCTCCTGCTATGCCATTGCTGTAATTTTGCCTTTTTTCTCTTTGAAACCTCCTATACACTCACATTCAACTTAAAAACCATGATGCTTTGTTGTGTCAGGTTTTATATGTCGGATAAGCAAACATGAATATGTCAAATGGAAAATAAGATTTGAGAACTGCGGTGGAGGAACAATTCAATAAACAACTTACATTTCCGTTATCATACCACTTCAGAAGACTTGATTGATTTTATTTTATGTGGAATTCAAAAGCATTTATCTAGCATTTATCATGGACAGTTTTAAACAATAACCCTTATTGACCTCAAATAAGTGTCAAAACAAAGCAACTCAGAAGAAAAGTCTGTCCCAGAACAATATCCAATATCCCAGCAGCAGATTTGATACTTACTTGCTCAGATTATATTCTTTTTGAACTCTTTAAAATAAAAGTTCCAAAAGAGGGGTTTTGTAGCGAATAACGATGCAATAGCAATTGGTTCCCCAAAGAACCTTTCAGTGAATATTTCTTAAAATTAAATTTTTTATCTTAGAGTGTAAAGAAAATGTTAACTCTTTCCCCACCATTCATGGAATTTTACAGTTTCCTAAAAAGCGATTTTATCATCTTTTTGTTCAAATGTTGCTTTTTTTATTCAATTTACCCACATTTAAAGGGATAGTTGACCCAAAAATGAAAATTATCCCATGATTTATGTCATTCTGAAGCGAGACGATGCATTTTTGTAAAATATCTAGCTTCCGCTAACTTACGAAAACAGTGTAACGCCTCTCGTAGGTCAAAACGCTTACAATACGTCCAACGTCATCGTCGCCCAGTTATGCTTTTTCGTAAGTTGAATACGGAAGGTGGTCTGCCAGAAGCTGGATATTTTACTTTTTAATGTGTTAAATATGGGTATTTATCTTACACAAACCCATCAATTCACTTCAGAAGGCCTTTATTAACCCCATGGAGACGTGTGGGTTATGTTTATAATGGATGGATGCACTTTTTGGGCTTCAAATTTTGTGCTCATATTCACTGCCATTATAAAGCTTGGATTAGCCAGGACATTTATTAATATAATTCTGATTGTAGTCATCTGAAAGAAGAATGTAAAATAAACCTAGGATGACTTGAGGGTGAGTAAATCATGGAGTAATTTTCATTTTTGGGTGAACTATTCATTTAAGTGTTTATAAAAAAGAATGCACTAAGTTAGAATAAAACAGTTTTTTTTTTTTTTTTTTTTTTGGATTAAAAGCACATGCTTTGTTCTTTCTTTTGATACTGCATATTCAGATATTCATACAACAACACTTTCTGGGGGCCATGAGGTTTTCTCAAACAATCTGTTTCTTCAATGCAAAAGGGCAGAGCCAAAGCACAACTATCATTAAATAACTACTCTGCAAGTGAAATGCAATGTTGTGCTTGTACCACAGATGGCGATAAAGAGGTCAAAGGGCAACTTGAAGCACAGCAAAATCTTTACATTCGTTTTGTCAGTGTCACTTGTGTAATACATGTTGCCCTTAAACTGTTTTAATGTGATGAAGTTCCTCTGTAGAGGTGGACAAAACTTCAGGTATAAATTAATCATTCAGATAAATAATCTAAATATTTTTAGTTGTCCTCTCTTACACATCCTTTTTGTTTGTAGTGTTATGCTAGATATAGTTATCTTATTTTTTTAACAGCTGATTTTTTACCTAAAAAGATGTATACCTCGAGGGCTTTATTGTCCCAATAAGGTGACATCCATTTGATATTATTACAGCATCCTGTAAATGTAATACTGAGGTGCAAATAGTTCTTTGCACTTATTGCAAAGAAATACTACTTTATATTGCAAATAGAATATATGGCTATTTTCCATGAGCCTTAAGTTTCAGGGTCCATGTACACGACACAGTTTTCAACTAAAAACAGAAAACTTTTCATGTGTTTTGGCCATTCATTTACGCCCCAACATTTTGCGGGCCTTTTTTTGCAAAAACGAGTTTCAAGTGTACGCTTTTAAAAACGATACATTAATTGTCACAGTGTAAACTAAAAAAAAAAACAATTTTTTTTTGTTTTTCTTTACAAAGTGACCTTACCAAATGCTGGTTTGGCATGAATAATACAGGATTTGTATTTGTTTTTACGGATCCATGTGAACGGGGATCATATTGACAACATTGTCATCTACACAAAAAAACACAAAGTAAAAGCTTTTCCATTTTTAGTACATATTTGTCATGTAAATGTACCTCAATTGTCTGTACTGTGTCAAAGCCAGATTAGGCAAGATTAATAATGAATGTGTACATTATAATTGAATATAATTGCATAGCCTTCAGTAAATTAAAAAATATCAGCTTTTTTTCAGCCTGAATTGGGCTTAAGATTAGTAATGAATGTGTGCATATTGTGAATTAATTTAATAAACTTAGTTGCCTAGCTTTCCTGGTAGCCTTCAGTAAATTACACTGTAAAAAAAAAAATCAGATCACATCAAATTTTTTTAGTTGGCCAAATTGAATTTCTGTGAATTAAATTGCATCATTTCACAGAAATTCAATTTGGCCAACTGAAAAAATTAGATGTGATCAGTCAGTAGAAATTTTTCAATTGGAGACCTGAATTTTTTTTACACAATAACGTGTCTATAACGTCAGTATAACATTTTAAAATGCACATATGTGGATCATAAAAACTAAAAAATTTCAACGGGGAGCATGCCCCCGAACCCTCCTAATTAACTTGTGATCTCAGTGATTATAAACCTGCTTACATTCCTGGGTATGATAAGGGATGTACAATGTGGTTATGTAGAATAAGGCGTTAATATTTGCAACAATAAACAACCGATATCCTAATATGCAATAGGCGCTTGAAGGAGGTCTTGCCCAGGGTGCAATTAAATGTAAAACCACCACTGACTGTGTGGTGTATTTATCTCCTGTGTTCCTGAGTTTTGTATCTCTAAATGATCCTGCGTTCCTGTGATATTTTAAAGACTAATTCAAGTATTTTCCTAGCCTGGATGCCAGCCGAATTTAGCCCCGCCCACAACATTTGAGTTCGGGAAGTTCGGTCATATTCTGACTAGAATTGAGTATGACAACGTCAGGCTAGTATTTTCCTGTTTAAATGCCAAAATGAAAACATAAAGAGGTTGTTTAAAATGTAATCTTATGTGGGAATTTTCAGTATGTTTTAATGCTGTAGTAGTTGCTCACAGTTTCTGTTGTCCACTTATACAGATATTGAGGGCACAAAGTGGATAAAGTTCAATTTTAATTTAACTGAATTCAGTTTAAAAAATATATATAAATATTCATTGAAAATACAACTATTAAATAATAAAAATAGCTCCAACCCTAATCAAACTCACCTGCCTGTAGAGTGTAATCTTGAAGACCTTGATTAGCTTGTTCAGGTGTGTTTGATTAGGGTTGGAGAAAAACTCAGCAGGAAGGTGGATCTCGAGGGCCAGAGTTGCCCACCCCCATGCTAAACCCTATTTCGTGGGGCTTCACCTACCATAATTTCATCTCAGTCGCAATTTAAGGGACTTTTAAATCAATTATGCAATCTATTTTCAAATTAGCTGAAAACTGCAGCTGTGGCAAGCTATTTTCCCTCTTCCCCTTACAAGTCACAAAACAATGAAGCTAATTAGGGGAGCACGGGGCACAACCTACGCAGGGTTATTTGTAACACGCATGGTTTAACACTTTCCACACGTCAGGATGACGAAACTTAGTGTATTTACTAGTTGCCAAATATACATTATTTAAAGAAATAAATGCGGCAAAATTAAAAAATCTTTGGAAGATATTGCTGAACATTTATTTTACCATAGCAAAACTAAATTTCTTACTTAAAGGATATGCTCCACGTGGCTCCAGGGTGTTAATAAAGGCCTTCTGAAGCGAATCGATGCGTTTGTGTAAGAAAAATATCCATATTTAAAACTGTATAAAGTACAGTTTCGGCCGACCGCCTTCCGTGTTCAATTTACGGAAAAAGTGTTGAAAGGTCCTCTGCCGATCGAAAGACTAACACGACCAGGTACACTCATCATGACGTCACGTACGCATCTTGAGTTTCACTTTCAACTTTCTAAATTTTCCATGGAAGGCGATCGGCTGGAACTTTACTTGATAAAGTTTTAAATATTGATATTTTTCTTACACAAACGCATCGATTCGCTTCAGAAGGCCTTTATTAACACCCCAGAGCCGTGTGGAGCACGTTATTCGATGGACAGGTGATTTTTTTATGGTAGTATTATTGCCGTTAAAATGCTTGGATTAGCCTGGACTTTTGTAATATAATTCTGATTGTGTTTGTCTGAAAGAAGAATGTCATATACACCTAGGATGACTTGAGGATGGGTAAATCATGGGCTAATTTTCATTTTTGGGTGAACTATCCCTTTAAGTTTAGTTTTCATCTCTGTTTTTTGTGTTTATTTAAAATAAGACAAATCTGATATTATTTTAATCTTATATCTGTTAGTTAACAGTTGATATAGTTCTTTAATGATGATCTAACCAGCAGAAGACACGAGCCGCGGTTTAAATCCCAGTTGTGCAAGTGAGACATGTTGTACACTGCGTCACAATGAGCCCCTATTAGAAATATGCTATTATATTATATAATTTTGTGAATTCTATTGAGAAACCATGAGAAAAAGGTGAATAATGACTGAGAGTCAATTTTCAGAAATTATTCATTATTATGTTTTGAACTATGCTGTGTAGCTGTGTTTAGCGATGTGTTTGTTGTCAAACTCAAAATGTTTTATATTTTTAATGATTACATTTATTTTTAAAGTTAATAATTGTTTTCATTGACAAAATATTTTAGTTTGTCTTGGATATTTTTTTGATTATATCAGGTAACATTTTAAACTGTCATTTGATCATGTTACAATGTGCCCCTCACATGTTACAATGTAACTATGGTGCATGTTGTCACATTTCACTTCCATTATTTCGGGGTAAATCAAGAAAAAAAAGTATACACTGTATTAATGAAACAAAACCACATAATTGTACTAGACATGTGTGACATTAATATGTGAAAAAAAAAATACTCTGAACCCCGGATTTACACAAACTTGAGACAGTCAAAAAGCGTTAGGTTGTGCCGCGCTCTCCCCTACATTAATTATTATGCTTCAGTCTGATCAGTGGGAGATCCTGGCAGTTCTTGAATGAATGCTGTGAGTGAAGTGTCAGAAGGGTGCACTCTCTGTGTGTCTTTCTGTCCTATGTACAGATGAGCAGAAGAAGATGTAGTTCATATCCCACAGAACAATTAACATGGTCCAAGTATGAACCAAGAAGGACATCAGTGTGGGTGGTCTGTAGACTTGCCATCTCAGGATTCATGTACTTATGGGAAGCTTTTAGGCAGTGATCATAGAGACCGACAGCTCACTCTGCCCCACTTCAGTCATTCATCTGGATCAGTGTATGAATCTTCTCCTGTATTAAGAACACTGAGCTCAACACACTTTAAATATATATGTGCTAAGTGAGTGAAATGCCAGAACCCCTTATTCATGCACCAAGGCTGATGCTTGACATCAGCCCTGAATGACAGCTTTTCTATTTTAAAGCACAAAGAGAAGCTTTTTCATGACCCCTCAGGGATACAGGCCTATTCTCTTTGCAGTAATAAAACTGTGCTCACTGAGCCATAACCAAACCTTGTCTGAGTCGCATCAAAACATTCTAAATCACAATGAATGACTGAGTTAAATTCCTAAACTGACCCTACTCTCAACCCATTCACTTACTCAAGCAAATCTCAGACCCTGTTGAGCCGTGTCTCAGCCTCATGTAGTATTTATTAGCTTGCCGAACATCCTCCATGTGTTAAGCTATGAGTGTTTATTTTGAAAAAGTAGATTCATCATACCAATATGCAGCTGAGTCAATATATGGCCACAAACAGGGGCGTCTGCAGGATCCTGGTCCATGACACACCAAAATGTTGACTTATATTTTACCAAGATATAGATGGTTTATAATCTTTATTGGTGTATAAATGGCCCAAGATAAACATATTTAGACAGGTAGTGAACCCTGTTTTGTTTCCACACATTTGGATATAATTGTATTAATTTAACTTGTCAACAGCAGCTGTCACAGTTGCTAGGTGACAAGAACAATCCTCCGTAGGCTAGACTGTCCCATTTAACAACGCTCTGTTCAACCTCCGCGCACTTTGAAGGTGTAGCCTTTGAAATCCATGTCCTTCGAAGGATGCAGTCTCTGAACTGGGACACAGCTATTGTCTCTGATGTTGGTTGGACAATGTGACTTTTTTGGTCACACCACATTACTTTTATTCGGCGTAGAAAGATTTTTCCAAAATGATTGGAGATTGGATGGTTGAAAATCCAATAATTTTACTCATTCCAGAAGCCGTTTCACTTGGATATACATTACAATAGGGAAGAAAAGACTACAGTCTTGCAACTTCAGTTTCATACCGACTTTGATAACTTAAGTTTTATTATTATTATTAATTTTCCCTATTAACACTTTGCCTACAAAGTTAACGTTTGTAATTTGTTAACTTTCTGTAATTTGTTCAAGCATCTGTCAGTGATATGGAATACTTAGATGCTTTGTTTGGCTGATCATCAGCACCTCCATCTTAGAAAGGTCAACATTTGGGGTTGAATTCATAATCATTAGTCAACCAATAGTCATTCATTTAACAAAAATGGTGCAAAAGGTTTTGTTAGATCACATATCATGGGCACTGCATGAATGTCTACATGAGTAAGTGGTGTCTCTGATAATGATAATGGATTGGCATGCCTATAATGTCAGCGTGTGCATATGCTCGGGTGCCAACTAAATGACTCCTGTGGAACCACTGTTGACATATTGTACAGTGAATGTGCATCAACCGGGAGCCATCAGTAGGAAAAGATAATAGGCCACTTATGTGGGCAAACAACTGTTCAGCATTTGAGATAAATAGGTTAGTGGCTACTCAATGGGGTGTGCTTGATATAGGCAGATCGTAGGTAGTGACTAAACGTACTAAACACTCCCACACTGCCTTGAGGCAACAATTAAGTTACAGTTTGTAAACACAACATTCAAACGTGGCCCCTCGTTGGAGGCGGAACAGCCAGAAGAGCAAGATCTCTCCCCTGATATGATATCAGTTGTACACACAGCCCATCTGACGCAATAGAATACCAGCGGAGATGAGTGATGAGCTATTTTGCTAATTGTTTCTCATGTTTCTCATGCATAAATAACTTTGTGTATATGAAAAAAAACTGTTATGCTAATAGATGACTGGCTGTAATTTGTGAGCGAGTTTAGCCATTTTCAGTCTAGCTCACTAATAAACAATTATTATGTGTCTGTCATGGATAGGCTGAGGATGAAGATGAAGATGAAGTGAGAGTGTTAACTTTAAACAAAACAAAAGAGTATAATACAACACAAAGATAATCTAAACAAGCGAAGCCAACGTAACAGTGTGCATGAAACACAAACAACGCCAGACCAAGACTATCTAAACAGAGGGCATTATATTCTGAGGAAACTAATGGGGAACAGGTGTGTGAGAATCAATGAAAAGGTGAATAACCATGACAACAAACGTAAACAGAAAGTTAACCTAGTAAATGATGATAAACACAACTAAAGGCGCAGTCACACTGCACTTTTCGTTCCATTGACTTCCATTCAAACAAATGCTGATGCGTCAGACCGAAAACGCAAGTGTATGCGAAAAGTTTCACATTTTGTTGCGTTCCACACTTCAAGTTTGGTGAACTCTGAGCTGCGAGTTCGCATCACGTGAAGACGAGTGACCAGTGGAAGATCAATATGTCACAGCGTGACCTCTTGTCTGAATTAAAATAATTATATTTTTGCAGTGAAGTTGAGTAAATTGTACCTTTTGTAACATTTTTGAGTGACGTCATATCACGACCGCTGCAGTGTCTGAAATTGTTTTTCATGTCTAGTCTAGTGTGACTGCAGCCTAAGAGTAATAAGTCCATAGAATGAGGGTGAGAGTCTTGACCAGCAGAAGAAGAGACCACCAGGGTGGACAAAACCAAAGCTGAGCAGAAGGAACAGGAGGCCTAGGCAGAGCCGTGGTGGTAAGCGTTAGAGGTGAAGCCAGAGTGCCAGACAACTGAGATGGAGCCAGTGTGAATGAAGAGTGAGGGAAGGAGGAGCTGGAAGGAGGAGCAGAGGTGCAGCCGAAGGCCCGGAAGTCAATGGCAGGGGTAGAGGTATGTGACAACTGACCATGGTGGAGATGGAGGGTTAAGAGTTCCTGGTGAAGCAGGAAGGATGACAATTCCACATGGAGCAGAGGGAGTGGGAATCCAAGGCAAAGCCGACTGGTCAATGGGCGTGGAGTTATGGCTCGGAGGTCCAAGGTAGAGCCAGGGAATCATCACACCAGTGGTGGGCCGTCAGGGCCAGCAAGGCCTTCTCTGCTGGCTTAATCACTATCAGAATCACAGACTTAAATTTTAATATATTTTTTCCATGAATATGTGTTAAAATTATTCCCAATAGTCTATTTCATTAACTTAATCGATTTTCTCTTAGTTGCGCTGCTTCCAATAGTGTTTGTTTATGTTAGAGCTTTTATCCAATCATATTTCACTCATCATGTGTTGCCAGGTCAAAGAAATCTGCCTTGAGGCCTTCAGAATCTGTTCAGAATCAATATCGCGGGTGCCGCTAGCTTAAATGAGTGGAAATGAAACTGTGCGCTTTAACCAATCAGATATGATGTGATTTATTTTTTCTTGTAAATTTATGATCAAATTTAATTATTATTATTTTCGTTATTAATATATTATTTACAACATTTTCATACTATTAAAATATAGTTTTGTGGGGTTTAAATGTAAAAAAAATTGTATTATCTTTGAACCTCACCTTAAATAAATTTGTCATACTGTTGGTATAATTTTTCAAGAACCATTTATGCTGTTACGTTTTCTTTCGTGTAAAATATGCACCAAAAAAAAACACACAATTTGCTTTCCGTGGTCGGAGAACTCAAAAGGTAACGTTAGCCTACTACAAAAATGCACGGAAAACCCGGAGCGGATCAATGCTTCTGTTAGATATGATGTATGTGGCGCTGCTGTGGCTGCAGTGAAAGGAGACTTGTTGAATTGTGTCAATTGGGTTTCCTGCGTTAATAACTCTTAAATTATTTAATGATTTAATCATTAATTATCGCTCCATGAGAGACGCAACACCCTGTTATACTGCGTTTCTGTATAATATTAATGGTTTCTATTATAGCCGTGGCGTCATGATGATTTTATTAAGAGGTGAATTAATTCAGGTAGGATACCACTGAAGGCCTAGGTGTGAAATTCACGGCCCGCCACTGCATTACACCATAGCGGAGCTGTAGACCCGGGAGGCTCGAGGCATTACAGCATTGTTTGGCATGAGTCAATGGAGGAAGAGGAGCCAAGGATCAACAAAAAATATTACAATGCCTAGAAATCTAAAGATAGAAGTCAACAAGACAATTGGAATTGCAACCGAAGCTAACTGTTTTTGTGTCGAGACCCAACAACTTAGCGGAGGAAGGAATTTTTGCAAGCGCAGGGTTTTTTGTAATTTTTTGTAACATTGCAATTATTGTTCTTAATTTAAGCCAGACATTATGCACCTCAGAAGCAGATCCTTGAATGCTTTCCAAATCCTGCCTGCACTGAAAGACACAAACTCTAGATTTGTTATGGCACCTTGCACCCACAAGACTCCTTCCCCCTTACTTTCCTTAACTTGACTCTTAATAAACATTCATCAGAGTAACTTCCGCCTTCAAAATTTTGTTTGTGCCTCATCCTTCAGCACACTTCTACAAAGACTTATTCCCCCACAACCTCTGCAGGCAGCATAAGTTAGTGTATGCTGATAAGAAAACATTTGCTGCTGACTGTGAGCTCTTGAGCATTAATGAAGGACGTTACCACTGTGATAAATAGCTTTGGTTTGACATATTAATATGCTTGAGAGCTTAATGGCTTCTGAACAAAACTGCTGAAAGAAACAAACACAGTCTGCTTAATTTTGTAAGTGTCTTTTGATGTACAGATATACAATCTCTTTGATTTGATATTGTTTTTACTCTCATGTTGTTCCAAACCTGCATTAAACTTCTTAACTTTGCCGCATGCTTAACTTCGCTGGAACATTAAGATATTTTGCAGAGTGTCTGGTCACGATTTTGTGAGATGTGCAGTTGAATATGAAAGTCATTATTTCCCCTCCTTCACAACTCTCAAATGTAATCCACCTGTTCAGATGCAACACAACTAATAAAGCAATGATGCATCTTTCTGACATGTGTGAGAAATAATTTCAATGTTTCAAAGTTTCACACAGCTAAATTAATGAGTTCTCCAAGTCTTTCCTAATTAAATCAAGTAAAGCTGATTTCTTTTATCAATATGTCTAGAAAAATGATGTCAGAAACAGTAAGAGACAAATTAAAAATAACTAGCAATGAAGGAAAATGATTGTATCTTGACATTTGCATCACATAACCAGCTCTATGTGGCTTTTCTGACATAGTAAACTTCACTGTAAAAAAATGCTGTAAACAAATGGCCAAATTTGACAGTAACATGTTTTTTTCCTTTAAAACAGTAATATACCGTAGAAAACAATGCATTTTAGGTAATTTTTGTCATTTTCGAAAAATAGCCAACAGGAATATACTGTAAATTAAAAGCGCTCGAATTCGACACTCAGAGGCTGTGCTCCAAATCACACCCTATACCCATTCACTATTCCCTACACTAGTTTACTAATCAACTGAAGATAAAAGGAGACATTCAATCTCTGAAGATCTCAGCAGAGGAGGATTAAACCACTCCACAAACAGCATTACGGTAACATACTGTAAAAAAGGAGAGCTGTAAATTAACAGTAGAGGACTGTAAATTAAAGGTCCCATGGCATGAAAATTTCATTTTATTAAGTTTTTTTACATTAATATAAGTTCCCCTAGCCTGTATATGGTCCCCAAGTGGCTAGACATTTTGATAGGTGTAAAGCAAGTTCTGGGTGTCCTGCTCTGCCTTTGAGAAAATGAGAGCTCAGACGAGCCGATCTGGAATCTTCCCTGTATGTCGTCATACGGGGAAAGGTTACCTCCCCTTTCTCTGCTTTGCCCGCCCAGAGAATTTGGTTTGATTATTTTACTTGCAATGTCAGCACCTGCTTTTACGATATGGATTCGACAGCACCGCCACAAACAGTGAGTAACAGTGTTCAATAATGCCTAATCTGTGATCAGTGATTTCTGATGTGTAGCTAAATATTCAAGTTCACACAGACTTTCTTTCTAAATCGTGTATGCATCTGTGCATCAAGCCAGTGACTAAATTATCAACTTCACATTGTTCCTCTTAGTAGCATGAATTTAAATTGTGATTAGATGCTAGATTAGCAATCAAAGAACACTCTCTTTATAATGTTCGGAGCTGTGAATCACACATTGCGAGTGTATCTGCACACTTGCCCAAACTGCCATTATAATGAATGACGCTTTTATGCTGCACAACGAGGCTCTTACTGTATTCATATCGATGTTGTGTTTGCTGTTAGTTGTGGTGAAAGCATTTCATGAGAGAAATAGCGTTGCAATGACGAGATCACTGCATTCACGCGATCAACAGACTGCATGTGTACTCAATGCTCGTCACTGCAGCCTTTCATGTGATCTAAAAATAAAAAGATCTAAAAATAAAGATTTAATGGTAAAAAAAACATAGTAAACTTTCTCCAGCTCTCCGTCTTTCTGGTCTACAAGTGCCCAGTCCGTCTCTCTCTCTCTCTCTCTGGCAGTGCGTGCAGACCTCGCTAAACCACGTCCCCTCTGCCAAAAGATCTAATACTCATTTCAAATGCAAAGATGTCAGCCAATCACAACAGTGGCCGTTTTCACTGAAGTCTCACAGCAGAAACGCCCCTTGAAACACGGCATTCAAGCCAGAGGGCTAATATCAGAATAGAAAAATGCCTTTTATTATGACATTTTATGATGTAAAAATCATACTAACAATATACAACCCCAAATCAGAAAAAGTTGTGACAGTATGGAAAACGCAAAAAAAAATTGTATTTCATTGCAGACAATATGAACAAAAAATATTTCATGTTTTGTCTGGTCAACTTCATATCATTTGTAAATATGCATCCTTTCCTGTCATTCAGACCTGCAACAAATTTCAAAAAAAGTTGGGACAGGAGCAATTTAGGGCTAGTAATGAGGTAAAATGGTTAAATAATGATGTGATTTGAAACAGGTGATGTCAACAGGTGATTGTAATTATGATTTGGTACAAAAGCAGCATCCAAGAAATGTCTAATCCTTTAGGAGCAAAGATTGGCAGAGGATCGCCAGTTTGCCAACAAATACGTGACAAAATTATTGAAATGTTTAAAAACAATGTTCCTCAAAGAAAGATAGGAAGAGATTTGGATATTTCACATTCAACAGTGCATAACATAATTAAAAGATTCAAGGAATCTGGAGGAATTTCAGTGCGTAAAGGACAAGGGCGCAAGCCTAAGCTGAACAACCGTGATCTCTGATCCCTCAGGCGGCACTGCATCAAGAATCGTCATTCATCTATAAGCGATATCACCACATGGGCTCAGGACTACTTTGGCAAACCTTTGTCAAGTACCACAATACATAGTTACATCCACAAATGGCAGTTAAAACTGTACTGTGCCAAAAGGAAGCCCTATGTTAACAGTGTCCAGAAGCGCCGTCGACTTCTCTGGGCTCGGAGGCATCTGGGATGGACCATCACACAGTGGAAACGTGTACTGTGGTCAGATGAATCAGTATTCAAGGTATTTTTTGGGAGGAATGGACGCCGTGTGCTCCGGACCAAAGAAGAAAAGGATCATCAAGACTGTTACCAGGAACAAGTCCAAAAGCCAGGGTCTGTCATGGTATGGGGTTGTGATAGTGCCCTTGGCAAAGGTAACTTGCACTTCTGTGAAGGCACCATTAATGCTGAAAAGTACATAGAGATTTTGGAGCATAATATGCTGCCTTCAAGAAGACATCTTTTCCAGGGACGTCCATGCATATTTCAACAAGACAATGCAAAACCACATTCTGCACACATTACAAAGTCCTGGCTGCGGAGGAAGAGGGTACGGGTACTTGACTGGCCTGCCTGCAGTCCCGACCTGTCTCCAAAAGAGAATGTGTGGCGCATTTTGAAGCGCAAAATGTGACAACGAAGACCCCGTACTGTTGCCCACCTTAAGACTTGTTTGCAGGAAGAATGGGACAAAATTACACCTGAAACACTTTATCACTTGGTGTCTTCAGTCCCTAAACATCTTTTAAGTGTTGTGAAAAGGAATGGCAACATTACAAAGTGGTAAATGCTTTACTGTCCCAACTTTTTTTTAAATGTGTTGCAGGTCTGAATGACAGGAAAGGATGCATATTTACAAATGACATGAAGTTGACCAGACAAAACATGAAATATTTTTTGTTCATATTGACTGCAATGAAATACAAGTCAAAGTAAATTTAGAAATCACTTCTTTTTTTTTTTTTGCGTTTTCCATACTGTCCCAACTTTTTCTGATTTGGGGTTGTAAGTACACCTCAGGAAACATTATACAATAATAAAAAAAAATCCACAACATGGGACCTTTAACAGTACATTGCTGGCAACCACAGCTGCCAGTAGATTACTGTTATTTTACAGCACAATTTTTTACAGTGAGCATTGCACTTGTGAGTCCTGTGAAACACGATTTCATGATAAAATAGCTCAAAAACTTGTGGAAACAATCTAAAATGGCATGGTTGCATTTTTATTTCACATTCTCTTTAGTTTACACTATCAGTTAGGTTTAGTTTATAGAGTTTACTGTAGGTAGTATGGTATTTTCAGAAGCCACTCACCAGACATTTTATTTACGAACTGCCATGATACGTTCAACAACCGATGTAATAAAACATTGCCAGATTCACATTCATCTGTTTCGGATAAAACTGCCATTACGAAAAAGACAATTATTCAAGTGTGCTATTAGTATACTTTTAAACTAAAAATAAGAAAGTATACTTTCAGTCTACTTTTTTATGTACTTCTCAGAAATATAGTTAAAATTGCACTTAAGTCTAAGTATATTTGGTCTATACTAGTACTCAGTCTTTTGATTATTTAAAAGTATAATTAAGTATTCCAAGTATACTTGGCTTGTTGTATACTATTTTTATTGAGTAGCCTATTAAACACATGTATACTGTCCAGTGGTTTAGAGAACTCCAATAAAAATTTGGATTGTATCCTCTACTGATCTCTTATCTTTTTCAAAATAAATAAATAATGCTCAATATCACATCCTGTGCTGATCACTGCAGACACTTAGGCTGTGTCTCCTGCCCCTGTTAGCGGTTGGCCAGATGAAAACTTTACCCGTCCACATTACCCTCTCCCTCTGGAGCTCTACCGGTAGATTCATTAACACATTAACACAGAGTCTGATTTAAATGGAGCTGCTCTCATGGGGTAAAATCTATTAGAGCAGACAACCTCTGTCACATCTCTTCAGCATCTCATCTGGCTCTCATGACTCCTGACAGCTCAGGGAAAAAGAAAAGTGGCCTCCCGTAATCTAGCAACACTTTAACTCAGCAAGTCTGTGCGGTATGCATACACTTATGCAAAGGAGCAGCGTTGACAGGCCTTTTCCGTTTTCAGAAAACCTGGGACCACCAGCCTAAAGCCCCAATCGCAGCTTCACTTCATTTCACTCTGGCAAAACAAATTCTTCTTTGGAACAGTCGGCCTCTGTGTGACTGCATGACAGTAGTACATTTATTGAGTGTTCAAATTATCCCAGAGGTTCCAGGCACCGTTGGGGGGAAAGTAAGTTTTGTGGCATGCTTCCTAGGTCTCAAAAAAAATCAATGATGTTGATGTCCACCTTGTGGTGGGATATGAAGAAAATGATTTATTTACAATGTTCCAGGGAAAATAAGCATCATGCACAAAACAAGCAATTTCCTGTCCTGATGAGAACTCAAAAAATGAAGCACTGTTCACATAGTCTGGTCTGGAATATTATGACAGGAGTGATACAAACAGTGAAACTGCCAAGTACTGTCATTCTGGGCCCTATCATACACCCAGGGCAATGCGGCGCCAGGTGCGACACAAGTGTTTTTTTGCTAGTTTCAGCCCTCATTTTCACGTCCTGCACTATGTTGTTTAAATAGCAAATGCTTTTGTGCCTATTTGTGCGCCCATGGCCGTGCTGGTCTGAAGATGAGGTGTGTTCAGGCGTATTGTTAGCGCGTTGCTTTTTTGAGGAACTGAAAAAGACTGCACCATTGACCATCAAAAAACTGGTCTAAAGTCAATGCCGCAATATGCCTCCAAGTGTGCTTCCATAACAGCAGCAGCACACAAACATTTTTAAATATGAAAAATTAAAGGATTAAAATGTAAAGGATTAGTACATAAATATGTAACACACTTGAAAGAGATAACAAGCGTGTGATTTGGTTGGGTTCGTTTATTCAGTGAGCACCATTTGCTACAGCTCCGTGCCACACAGTACAATACCATACTATACTGATTGTCTCGTAAAACCTTGCGTGAACAACAAACTAACTCTTCTTCTTCTCTTTTAGGTCTACCCTGGGGTTCCACACCTGGTTACCGCCACCCATTGGACACCCATCACATAGCTGTAAGTACTACAAATTTACATGCATGTACTGAATAATTAACCAGCAATTTTCAATAACAGAACGAAAATTATATAAACATAATAAAGATTAGGTGGGTCTAGCTTTCAATTCACAATTATATTAATATATATATATATATATATATATATATATATATATATATATATATATATATATATATATATATATATATATGTGTCAAAATGGATGGTCATTGCATCTATTAGCCTACCTATTTGCAGTAATGATGAGCGAGCAGGTGTCATTGGATGAGCAGATCCATTTCTTCGCTAGAGAAGCATTTAGTTTTTCCTCTTGCAAATTCCGCCATGTAAATAGCGAATCCGCCATGGTGCGAGCGCAACTGGTTTTGACAACACACCCATGACTTATTAAGAGACTAGGTACAACCCTTTTGGACCATGCGCATGGCGTGCCGACCATTTTTCCTGTCATTAAACTAGCAAAAGTGGATTCGGACACACCTGATGTGCACTTGCGCCTTGCGCTCAGATGGTTAAATTAGGGCCCATTAACTATCAATATCAAAACGCCACTTGGCCAATCAAAATAGAGTTTTGATCATTGTTATGATGAGGAGTTGGTGTTGCACTTTCTAAATCAGTAGTTGACATTTTACTTACAATCTAATATTTTGGTTAAAAAAATACACGCTTGGATAAAATGTATAGTGCAGAGATGCTCAAACTGGTCAAAATGTCTGTACACAGGCTTAAAGCATAGACTAGTTAGCTGGCCTCCCTTGTCCAAGTGGTTTAGGCTGGATCTGGTTTACTGGTTTTAGAAAGGTTTTGAACTAGAACAGCTAAGAAAACCAGAAAACCACCATTGGCTGGTTTAAGCTGTGCATTTCAGCAGGCCAGACTCCCATGTGCTATAACATCCAAATAAATAAGGCTTTAACTTACTTCATGATTGTTAATCTCTTTCTATTATGTAGGAGTCCTACTGCGGGACTGAATTAATGAACACCAATGTAGTTCCACATGAACATTATAAACTTAATTAATAGTAGGAGGTAAAACTCTCCCACAAACTCACATGCTAGAAAATCTTATTTACTTCCCGGTGGGG
This sequence comes from Gobio gobio, assembly GCF_949357685.1. Lineage (NCBI taxonomy): Eukaryota > Metazoa > Chordata > Actinopteri > Cypriniformes > Gobionidae > Gobio > Gobio gobio. The sequence goes on along the minus strand of NC_137097.1, from coordinate 33,336,564 downwards.
TCCTGATGAGCTACGTTTTTAAGGAAGAGATTTCCAAATTAGATTTTGTGAGTCTCTCCACAAGACTAAAACGGAATTTTAAATTCATGACCAATTATTTTGGAAAATAGAGCTTGTTTTTATATGTTTCTGTCAAACAGATTTGCTTTCAGATGAATTAGTGAAATGTATTTTGTTTGTTTTGATGTTTTTTATTGAGGATGGTGTGAATACTGTCATTGTTTCTATGCTGGTGAAGGAGTCAGTGCTGCATTCAGCTGTATAGATACTATAGGTAGTTTATATTCAGTAACATTTTATTTTAGGTGTCAATTCCCGCTATTAACTACTTGCTTATAAGCATGCATATTACTAGGATATTGGTTGTATATTAGTATTTATGAAGCACATATTAATGCCCTATTCTGCATGACTTTATTCTACATCCCTTGATCCCAATATCTAAACTTAAACGCTACAAAAACTACCTTTTAAGCAATAAGGTACAAGAGGCTGTGCTATATCGTGAATAAATCCCGACTGATGCAAAGCGGAGTGCCTCCAACCCCTTATTGACTTATATAATTACTTCACGATACAGCACTAGCCTTGAGTACCTTATTGCTTTTATAAAATGGTTACCACACAATACAAATATTAAAACCAGAAAATGCGTATCAATGCAACTTTCATGATGAAAAATCACTAAAAGCCTTCCTTCCGCTGGACAAAATAGTCCCTGACCATGAACAGCAAAATAAGTTATATTATTACACCATTAGATGGTGGCGAAGACTGTCTTGATGATTGAGTCACTCAAAGACTTTTATATTGAACTTGTTGTGAACACGGAAAATACGCTAATGACAAATGCTTTGACTGCTGTATAAACGCGCTCACTCGCTCTCTCTCACACAATACTCTACATAATAAAGTAAACTTCTATGAACAATATCAATGACAACAGACATATATTTACGTTGCTAAGAGTGCTTGCTAAGGGTGTTGTGTATACACAGAGCTGTTGAGTGAAGCGGTCATAGCTGTGTTTTATTGTGAATAAAACACTACTGACAAATCAGAATCAGGGACTGGAACTAACCGTTTTATAATAACTATTAATAAGCAGTAAATTACTTACGAACACTTATGAAAGTATGGTCATGGTTCAAAACTGAGTGAAGGGCATGTGAATGTGTTTGATTTGAACACAATTGCATAAGACACAGTAGCTATGTTTCTATGTTTTTATGAACATTTCAGCTGGATCGAAACCCCAAGAGGAGCATACATTCTAAAAATGTGCATAAAAAACATAAGCGCTCAATTGAGGAGGATATTTTTTTTTTTTTATCTGATAAGACATGAGCATAAACTATGATGGAAACACATTTACCAAATAAATCCCTTGATGCGCAACAAAAAACTTGTGATTCTATGTGACTTTGCCTCAACAGTGGATGTGATTGGATTACTGAACTAAACAGCGGACCAATCGCATCACAGCATCTCAAATGTTAGTTTGATCATTCTAAAATGTCTGAGTCTAAGTCTGTCATTAGAATGATTTGGTATAATGACCTCCCAGAAGCATCACAAACACCATCCGAACACAAGATAACATGACAGCATTTATTGCATTTCCTCTTCACACTCTGAGACATTTATGATGTAAGAAAAGAGCCACTGCACTGCAGCAACTTCAATTTTTATTGCAGAAATTTTGCAGCAATTTTCCAGGAAGTGATGATTTTGTGTTCTTGAACACATGGTATAATAACGCTGGAAATCTTTTATTTCGTCGCTGCCCGAAGAAATTCACGTATGTCCAAAACGGTTACTTTTCAGGAAGTAAAAAAACCCACTGTATTTCAAAAGCAGTTGAATGTAGCATTGTCATACTTGGTACGGCATCTTTACATGTAACCATATTCTTGCCAGTGTAATGATATAATCCACATTTGACCAAAATTTGACCAAAATTGAGTTTAAATGGACATACGTGCATATTTTACAGTAATGGTGGTCGATACGCGTTCTTCCGATTATTAATTAGAATGGCCAAAAAAGTTTGAATCTTATCAATGTTTATTTACATACTAGCAAGCAAACTAATCTGTGAAGAACTAGATTAGAACTAAACTTTGTAGAGCTTCAATGTCGTACTTTCGTCAGCCAGGTTCACAAATATAAAAATAAATAAAAAATATTCGGTGACAATTACTTCGTCTAGACCATTTACCGATAAATAATAGTTGTGAATATATAATAAACTTGAGAGCAGTTGTCAAAAACAAATGTTTGCTGATACTTTACCTCACAGTGTTATTCGGCTATCCAGTGCTGAGCTTCGATGAAACTTCACGAGACCGGCGAGATGCTTCCACAGGGCGGGAGATACGCGGCGTGATTGACAGCTTTGACACCAAATGGATATACGTGAAAATCAGATGACATGATTTCACAACTTTTCATTGGCCATTTAGATATGTGAAGCATACTGTATACGGAAATGAACCTGGACATTCAATCCGTCGAAAAATCTCAAAATCGGCAAAATGGACATACGTGGTTTTCATCGGACAGCGACGATTTGCAAATCTTTGTATGTGATATTCCAATTTGACTTTGAAGTAAGAAAATTAGTTAATTAGTTCAAAATTCACTTCATTAACACCTATGAAGTGAGGTTGAGAAGCATCTACTCAGTCAGATTTTTGTTTTATTTAAAAGAATGTACATTTGCTAGAGTCTTGATTGATTGATTGATTGATTGATTGATTGATTGATTGATTGATTGATTGATTGATTGATTGATTGATTGATTGATTGATTGATTGATTGATTGATTGATTGATTGATTGATTGATTGATTGATTGATTGATTGATTGATTGGATTCCTTCCTTCCTTCCTTCCTTCCTTCCTTCCTTCTTCCCTTTGTTCTTAAAGAAAACCTAGCTTGTGAAAATGTTCTTGTGCTTTAGTGTAAAGAGAAGAGGGGAAACATCACTGAGATGGTCAAGGGAGGAAAAGAAAAGAATTGAACGAATCTTTCAGCAGAAGTCTTTGTAATTTGTGGCCATCAGTATGCAGGCTGAGAGACAGACAGCAGATGACTCCATCACACACTCCACTGCCCTTTACAGCTCCACAATCAGCACTGTCATGCGGGTTAGTGTTTGTGAGGGGCTGTCAACCTGCCTCGATGCACATCACTGTCTTTCATCTGCATAAAAAGGACAAGGGCAGCACTTCCTGATAATGGGAATGTGCATACATTTGACTTCTGCCACCCACTGCAGCAGTACGGCATACAAATATTAATGGCTTGAACTCTTTGAAAGACCCTAAGATCTGGATCTTTGTAGTGCACAATGTTTCTGTTGAAGATCCCAGCACGATTGTTTGTGTCATACAAGGAATCAAGGTTTGCCCTTACTGGTCAAAGCTGTACCCAGCAAGCACATACGTCAAAGTGACGTCAGGAAGACGTTGGACTCCAACTAATCCAATGTCAGGCAGACGTCATATTTTGGTTGAAAGTGAAAGTCGGGTTGACGTCTAAACCCAAAGTTTGTTTGACGTCAAGCTCGAACCTCAGACAGATGTTGAATTTTGATTGGAATAAGCACCGCACTGCAAAAAAGGGTGAAATGCATGGCAGCACATTACATTTCTGAAGATCTCAGCAGAGGAGGATTAAATAACTCCACAAACAGCATTACCAGCAGCTTCACTCATTACTAACCAGATTGACTTTATTTCTGTCAGACGTCTACAGAAGTTCTTATTGAGAATCAATAGAGGTTTAGATGTTGATGTTTTATTGAAAATAATAGTTTGGATCACCATTATGGTGTTTGCTTTAGTTGGGTAGTTTGACTTGACTTTTTAACTATAGTTTTGCTCTGGCTGCTGTAACGGTGTTTGTTATGGCAAGAAAACCAAGAGAAAATATGATCAGATGGTTTTGTCTTACTTGATGATAAAGATATAATCGTCATATAGTGTTCTGTTTCACTGATGTCATCCAGAATCTAATCTTCTGATATGTGATAATTTTGTATTATAAATTACATTGAGCCTGTAATACTACATTGTCCACTAAACATTATGATCTCTAGCATCTATTAGACTCACACAGACATCAATAATCAGCATATGAATCTCAACATTGGTGACATGTTTAATGCCACAATGCATTTTGGGAGCCATAGACTAGTTTTGTATGATGCACCCAGAATGCAATGCGGCGTAAAGCATGTCACCATTATCAAGATTTATGTGCTGATTCTTTAATGTCTGCATGTACTTTTTACTTTTTGGTGCACAATCACAGGACTATTACAATCAATAATGTGAAATTAATAACATGATATCTAAATAAACAATAGACTCTGAATATGATCAGTGATGATTTTCTTTAAGTAGCCGGCATCATCTGAACATAATTTCTCTTGCAGTTTTTGCCATAACAAACACAGTTACAGCAGTCAGAGAAAAACTAATTTTAAAAAGTCAAGAGTCAAACTGCCCAACTAAAGCAAACACTGATTTCCATAATGGTGAACAAACCAAACATTTTCAACTAAACGTCAACGTCTAAACTTCTGTGGACGTCTGAATAAAGTAAATCTGGTTAGTAATAAGTAAAGCTGGTAATAAGTGTACTGCCATGCATTTCGACGTCTGTCCAACGTTAGAGCTTGACGTCAAATAAACGTTGGATTTAGACGTCAACCCGACTTTCATTTTTAATCATTTTCTCCAACATTGAAGTCTACATCCTGTGCCTGCTGGGTATCTACACCATATGGTCCAAAAAACAACTTTCTTAAATTGATGATGATTCAAAAGTAGCCATGCAGTGACTGCTGCTTTATGTTGTATAATGATACTATACAGTGACAAATTATGTTTGTCAGTGCTGAAGCAGGTGAATCATACAACAAATTAATGCTCCACAACATTTGCTAAACTGCACAGATGGAGAAATTTTCTATTGCAGACATTAGCAGAGCCCCAGCCTGGTCCTTTCCATTCTGTTCAATCTAATTATTTTTGCAGACACTCCATGAACTTCACACTCACCGTCACTGACCAATGTTCCATAACCAGAGCCAAATGTCAGCGCTCCTCAGCAAACAATGGCTCTGTAATTAATCACCTGTCAAAGGCAAGTCATTTAGCTTCACATTACAACAATGCAAATGTTTCATCAAATCCTTATAAAGTTCACTGGTTGTCTTTCTTTTCATCCCCATGGGTGCCTTGACCTTCTGAGACATGGTGTGGACTATACAGACTTTTCAACTGTAAGTCGGGTTAACTATTCAGGGTGACCGACCATTCTAATACTACTGTGCTCTTTAAATAAAGTGTGTGTCTGTGTGGTCCTGATAAAGCCTACATTGTGAGGAAAAAAAAATTCCTCATAAGGATAGTAATACCAGTAAAGTTTGACCTTGTGGGGGCTTTTTTTTTTTTTTTTTATCCCTATGTGGAAAACAGAAAAATGTAGAAAGTTTTCTGTGATTGATGGTGAGGGTTCAGGTTAGGGGATAGAATACAGAGTTTGTACAGCATAAAATCATTATGTCTAAGGCTACGTCTACATTAATCTGGATAGATTTGAAAACAGAGTTTCAAATTTCGTTTCAAAATGCTTTTCGTCCACACTAGCGTTTTCCTACATTACACTAGCGTTCGCCACATTCAACTTACTGCCCATGCTTAAAACCTCATAAAAGCTCACTGAGATGATACAGACATCATAAAGTTATCACACAATTCTTCTGGCAGGATCAGCAAATGTAGAAGTACATTTTCTGTCATCCTTGCAGGACTGTGATGTGAAGTATGCAATGTAACATTTTAGCAACTGTGTGAAAGTGAATAGCACATAACTCTGGCAAAATAGCGGTATCAACATACATATCTATTGGTACAATATGCGTCATATGACTAAACATGCATCATCGTTTTCAAATACCTCTGTCTTCACAGTTCACACTAAGACGCGACGCGACAGCGTTTTCAAATTTATCCGCTTTGGAGAGCGTTTTCAAAAAGCTACTTTTTCGTTGACTTAAAACGCTGTCTCAGTGTGGACGGAAGGCCAAAACGATGAGAAAAAGAAACGTTTTCAAACTAACATTTATTGGTGTGGACATGGCCTAAGGAAAGTCCCTAGGATAACATAAAATCAAAATGGCTACAGTGGCTACATGTACATATAACCAAATAATACATTAGTAATCAGCTTGATGGTTCAAGCCTAAAAAGTTTTCATGTAAATACCTCAATCAATTTGACTGAGCTTGATTCAAATACATTTCGATAGGCGTAGACCTGAAACAATCTGATTGGGGGGGGGACACAAAACAATCACAAGCAATGCTCAAAGTATACCACTACACCTACTTATGCAGTATTAAATAGATGAGTTTTAATAAGGGATTTAAAATAGTCATATGTTGATGTAGATTTAATGTAAAGTGGCAGATTATTCCAGAGCTGTGGAGCAGCCACTGAAAAGCCTCAGGTTAAGACTTATCCTGGGAACAATCAACCATAGACATTTGGTTGATCGGAGGTGTCTGGATGTATGATGAAATGAAAGGAGATCAAAAATATATGAAGGAGCCAAACCGTGGAGGCCTTTATAAACGAACAATAATGCTTTAAACTGGATCAGATATTTTATTGGAAGGCAGTGAAGAGAGACCAGAACTGGCGAAATATGTTCACTTTTTTTGTTCTAGTCAAAAGTCTAGTGGCAGCATTTTGGACAAGCAGGAGACGTGACGGTAAAGACTGTGGGACACCCAATACATTACAATAATCCAGTCTGGATGAGATGAAAGCATGTATTACAGACTCCACATTTTTGGATGATAAAAATGACTTGATTTTGGCTATATTCTTGAGTTTCTTCTGACCTCAGCAATGTTGTGTTTATCAAATGTCAATGCAGAATCAAAAGTGACTCCTACATGTCCAGCATGTGTATGAAGGTTACCAGATAAATGTTCACTAATTTACTGACAACCATCTCTGTGGAAGCAGTGTTGCCAAAAACTAGGACTTCAGTCTTTGCTTCGTACACACTGTGCTATTTATAATAGTCCTTTACGATTGTTCCTTGTCAGACTGTACGAACATGATCCCCGCTATAAGCCATGTCACACTGTAAGATCTAAGTTGTCATTAATGTCAGACTGTACGATAGTCAAGGTACGTTAAAAATGGACGCATGCATTTTATTACGCGCGTTATTGAAATGGTGGCTATAAAGAAGTCACACTGCAGGACTATTCCCCAAATCTTCTGACACTGCCAGAATTTCATCTGAGGTAAAATTGTATTGCAATGGTCGTTAATCGATCAAAGACTTTAGATTTTAGCCTAGGATCAGAGGAATCTTTTAGGATTTGCAAAATTTGTCTCAGATGGCCAAATCTTGGTAAAAATCGCACAGTGTGCACCCATCTTAACTGAAGGAAATTGATTGACATCCAATGTTTAACAATCAAATAAACACTGTAAACTAGAGGCATCCTTTGAATGTAAGGCAAAGTAACACTGAGTTTCATCTGCATAACAGGGCATGAAATATTATATTTCCTAAAACATACAACTGAGGGGAGCATGTATAATGAAAATAGAACTGGACCCAAAATTGAGCCCTGTGGAACCCCATACAAAACTAATGCATGAGATGACGGATAATTGCCAATCTCCACAGAAAAGTTATTTTAAATATGAAGCAAACCAATTTAAAGCACAACCCTGGATCCCAATGAGCCGTTAACGATTCAAAAGGATGCCATGATCAAGAGTGCCGAAGGCCGCACTGAGGTCCAGCAAAATTTGAACAGCACAGTTTCCAGAATCGACAGAAAGCAGTAAGTAATTTAATGCTTTGAGCAATGCAGACTCTGTGCTGTGCTGTGGTCTGAAGCCAGACTGATATGAGCATTTATAAACATTTAAATGCCTGAATCTGACTGTTTTCTCAATTGGATTAAAAGTACCTTGCGCACGTGCAATGCACATGTTTACAGTTTATATATTACATATGTAAGTTTATGTACATCCACAATCTGGCCAGTTTTGCCTGAATTGCAAGAAATAAAGAACTGTGATATACACTTGCGACTGTGAGGGGGGAGTCAGAATTGTGAAATTTTTCACACGGTTGAAAACTAGATTAAATAAAAGTGCTGGCTCAGTCACTTGTTTTTTTATTATTATTAAACATTAGCACAAAATAAATTAAGCACTTAGGCAAATATCAAAAACATGAACAAAACAACTGGTTAAACGTGATGAGATCAGACAAATAACTGAATAAAAACCCAGGTTCATATACACAAGCAAACAAGGAAACGAGAAATGGGTGCATAATCAATCAAGCAATGAAAAATCATAGAAATAGACTAAAAAGGTAAAATTAACTAAAACAACCCAAAACAGACACAAACCCAGAATACCCCTTACAAGATTTAAAGTTGCAATTAACTTATTTATTTATTTTTTATACTTGGTGGAAACAAGCTTTCATATAAGCAAGCTTATTGGCTGATTTAAGATGTTTGTTCAGCAGAGATAATCTTCATACATTTTCATAGGCTTACAACCTTTAAATGTTCTGTAAGTGATGTTTTCTTGAACTTCCATCAGACATAGCCACTGAATTAGACTCTTATTATATACTTCCCTGCAAAGAAACCGCTGCACTATTGAGATTGTTGTATTCATAGAGGGTGGATGAGTTGTCATCTCAGTGTTGTCAAAGGTAGCAAAACAAATGACAAACTAACAACTGCCTATAATGTCTTGAATGATCTGCTATGTCTCAGCATCCTACTTCCTATATAAGGGCTGCCCAGTGAACATGCTAAATGAATATAAATGTTAAGAAATCTTCCCCCTTTGTGGTTTAATATTTCATGCACTGGAAGGTTTAAAGTACTGAATAGAAGTAAGGAAGTTTCCCTATGATTATATAAAACATGATGTGCATTTGTGGTCTGTTACTGTGGATTCCTCCTGTGCCAAATTGAAGAGCCCAGCATGCTTTCACATTCACATTAGTATTTGCTGGAAATATATATTTAACTACAGAAAATAGCAAATCACATCTCTGTCAGTAGTGACAGAACAACATGAGTTATGGTGATTTTTCACATCATTTTCTGTTACCTTGTATTAAGTGCTTGCTCAGTATGTAGTAGAAAATTATGGACATATTTCAATGGCAGTGTATCTCGTTTATTGACTTTACAAAAATGAAATGTTTGTCATTTTTGCTGACACTCATGTTGACGCTCCAAAAAAGGATCAATTTAACCCATAACCCTCCTATTATTTGTGGGGTCAATTGGCCCCATGCAATGTGTAACGTTACAATTTTTTATGTTTTCATGCCCCGAAGATCATGTTTTCATAATTTTATTGTTTTCGGCTTTGTTTTTATTTATTTATTTTTTTTGTGCAGTGGTTGGGAAAACAGATAGAACATAAAGACCAGCCCCAAAAAGTACTTTAAATTGCAAAAAATACTATATTATTTAAATATTGTAACCATTTACACACACATCTGTGAAGTATTTTATAGTTCAGTTTTCTTTGGTACAAATGGAGCTTTGTATTGGTTTTATTTACTTATTATTTTATTATTATTCAGACTTTTTTCTATATGGTTCCATTATTCTTTATTATTCTATATTTTGTTTTAAAAATGGCACAATTCACCTTAAATTCTTGACTTTAAATCATCTTATATAATGTATAATGTGCCAACACTATCAGAAAAGCTCAATATTAAAGTTTATCCAGAATGATGTGTACATTTCTTTGGCTCAGAAAAAATGTATGGGACGTGTAATAAATAATACAGTACATAAATAATAGAATGCTCAAAAATTCTCAAACAAACACAGATAATTTAACAAAACAGAAAAAAAGATGTGAAAACACCCTCACAAACGTAAGCATATGCATATTACAGGAATAGTAAACAACTCTGATTTTCCCAGAATGACCATTAGTAGCTATTAGAAACATGAATCCAGATCATGCGTTAGACAAAATTAGGTTTGTCCAACAACAGATACAAAACACAGAGTAAGAGAATGTGCAAAAACTGAAACAGTACATGACATGAATAACACATACTGAAGAAAAATAAAGGCAGAAAACAAGACGGTATAGTGGAGAAAGAGATGTAGCTGGAGGCATTATATGTGCAAGTATCAAGATGAGATATAAATTACCATTTAATGAGCAAGTGAGCAAGTGTTTTTCCTGAGATCCCAAGATGGCTTTCTGAGAATGGTAAATTCACAAGCTTCTGTCATGCTCACTAATCCAGCAACAACACTGACCAGCGCTTCACTTCAACAACATGTAGCAGTGATGGGTTCAGGGAAAATGCACAAACAGATACTGCTTTCTGTTTGAGTCTCCTGCCTCAATTCTGGGAAAATCTTCTAAAACAACTATTCATTCCACACAATATGGGTTCCCAGATCAAAGGTTCTTTGCAGCAAATAAAGGGACAGATCATCTAAAAATGAAAACTCATTATGTCCTTATGTACTCATTATCGTTCAACACCTAAATTACATTCTTTCTTCTGTGGCAAACACAAAATGAGATAAATGTGCTTAATGCGCTTGTACATATGATGGTAGTTTGACCAGCTGAGAACTCGTGAAGAGTAAAAAATGAAAATGAAATAAATATAAAATTAAAAAAGTCAAAACAGCGGCAGGAATCCCTCTGTCTAACACACAAACGAAGATCTGCTGCAAGGAGACGCAGTTCTGACGCCTGTACCAAACTGTGATGGGCAACATCATGACTATGATGAGAAAAAACAGGTGTGAGTGAGCATTGAGACCTTTGTAGGGTCGCATCTTGTAATATCACGTCCGGTTTTTGATTTGTTTTGATCGGTGTGTGTGTGTGCGCGTGTGTGTATTTATATATATATATATATATATACACACACAGATCAGGCATAACATTATGACATTATGAAGTGAATAACACTGATTATCTCTTCATCACGGCACCTGTTAGTGGGTGGGATATATGGCTGGTCAACTGTGTCAGAGCATCTCCAAAACTGCGGCTCTTTTGGGCTGTTCCTGGTCTGAAGTAGTCAGTATCTATAAGAAGTGTGTTTAAGGAAGGAACAGTGCTCATGGGTGGCCAAGGCTCATTGATGCACGTGGGGAGCGAAGGCTGGCCCGTGTGGTCCGATCAAGCAGATGAGTTACTGTAGCTCAAATTGCTCAAGAAGTTAATGCTGGTTCTGACAGAAAGGTGTCAGAATACACAGTGCATCACAGATTGTTGTGTATGGGGCTGCATAGCCGCAGACCAGTCAGGGTGCCCATGCTGACCTCTGTCCTCCGCTGAAAGCGCCAAAAGTGGGCATGTGAGCATGAGAACTGGACCACGGAGCAATGGAAGAAGGTGGCCTGGTCTGATGAATCACGTTTTCTTTTACATCACGTGGATGGCCAGGTACGTGTGCGTCGCTTACCCGGAGAAAACATGGCACCAGGATGCACTATGGGAAGAAGGCAAGCCAGCGGAGGCAGTGTGATGCTTTGGGCAATGTTCTGCTGGGAAACCTTGGGTCCTGCCACCCATGTAGATGTTACTTTGACATGTACCACCTACCTAAGCATTATTGTTTGAGGAGCACAACAACGTGTATGAGGTGTTGACTTGATCTCCAAATTCCCCAGATATCAATCCAATCGAGCATGTGGGATGTGCTGAACGAAAAAGTCTGAAACATGGAGGCGCCACCTCGCAACTTACATGACTTAAAAGATCTGCTGCTAACATATTGGTGCCAGATACCACAGCACACCTTCAGGGGTATAGTGGAGTCCACGCCTTGATGGGTCAGGGCTGTTTTGGCAGCAAAAGTGGGACCAACACAATATAGGTTATGCCTATTTAATGCTGTTAATAAACAGCAGCTATTTGTATCAAGTATTATGAAGCACACTGCAGTTATATTATTAAGAATGATCCTGTCTGTTTAACAAACATGCCAGTCTCATTATCCTTAAAATGTGTGGGTGTAAATAACACTTGGATATAGTTTGAATCCATAACCTACTGCTAAAGGAGGTCAATGAGATTAAAGCAAGTGATAGGCCAAATACAGCCAGACTTGCCAATTTTGTAAGGAATTGTAATTTGCTGAGCCATCAAACACAATAATCCTGTCAGAAAATTTTTTTATGGTACATTGTTGCACAACAGCCTACCTTAAGAAGAAAAACCCTGCACCTGATACACCGCTAAAAGGTCCATTAGTACCTTGTGTTCACACTTGCTCTGTTTGTGCGGTTTATTTGAATAAGTGTGAATGCTGCCATCTGAACCCCGCTGCGCACCAAACAAGCGGAGCGATAACGCTGAAAAGATGAGTCTCGGTCCACTTCAAAACTAACTCTGGTGCGGTTAGAATGAAATATGAACACAATGTTGACCAAAGATATGTAAACGAACCAAAAACTGGACATGATGTCACAAGATGAGATCTAAAAAAATCTGAATCCTCAAACATACCTTATTTTTCTCATCATATTCAGAAGTTCTCAGCTGGTCAAAATACCATCATATTTAGGCTACGCATATACAGCGAGTTCATTTAGCCCAGAACACAGCATTGTTTGGGATGTTTGGTATGTTCCTTCACAAAATATCCGTGATAAAAGCCAATCAGGTTGTGAACGTATCCCTATGACTTTAGGTTCAGTATCTTTTGGTTAAGTGTTAAAATGCCAATGTTAATGCCAAGTAGACCACGAATAAATGTTTTTTTTTTTGGTCCGGACAAAACAAACCAAGCAAACCGAACTACAAGTGTTAACACACCCTAAAACTTCAATCAAATGTTAAGCATAAATAAGGTAAAAGATAATTAATTTCCCCATGGGGATTAATAAAGGAAGTCTAAGTCTAAGATGTCGCTTTAAGGGTACTGTCCCTGTGTACCCCTAAAGAAACAATTTTTGCACATTTTAACTGAGTGTAAGGTCAATTAACTTAATGTTGCTTGTCAGAATGCCGAAGGGACTGGTAATAAATCAGAAGGACATTTTACAATATTATGTTTGTATCAGAAGCACTGGAATGGACTGGCCATCCATCCAGAGTGTTTCCCTGTCTACAGTTTGAGACACTGGGAAAGGCTGTAGACATAAAAACAGCAACAGTGTCATCTGCTGGTTCATATATGACATTTTCAAATATCACAAAATCTGCACTTATTTTCAGGAAGACAACTTTGAGACAAATCAGTGTACAAAAGAATGAATATTAAGTAAATAAATCAATAATCACAATCATCACAACACATCAGGGGCAGGGGCTCAGTGGTTCATGTAGGTTGTCTACAAACCGGAAGGTTGGTGGTTCGATCCCCGGTTCCACCTGACCAAGTGTCGAGGTGTCCATGAGCAAGACACCTAACCCCAGCTGCTCCCGACGAGCTGGATGGCGCCTTGCATGGCTGACACCGCCGTCGGTGTATGAATGAGTGTGTGAATGGGTGAATGTGAGGCAAAATGTAAAGCGCTTTGGATGGACGTAGGTCGGTTAAAAGCGCTATATAAATGCAGTCCATTTACCATTTACCATTTACCATCAACACAAAGCTGAAGCTGTCATGATATCTGGGCTTCCTGGGCCCTCAAACGCTCAGCACAAAGTTTTTGAGCCAATCACCTGAGCCGTAAATGCCATTTTACTAATTATTACCCATAATAATGCACCTGAAAGTCATTCACTACAGCAACTCTTGCCATGTCCCAAATGGCACACTTGATGTAAATTACCAGCATAGAGAGCTGGAGGGATCACGTATTTTTGTCGGCCACCCAATAGGACTTTTCCATTGCAGAAAACAAGCTCTGTGACCAACAGAAGTTTGTTACACGTAAGTTTGTTAGACTTCTTAAACCTTTTGTTCATCATGGTAATCTTCACAAATAAACATGCCTTTTATTAATTTTGAAGCCTAAATACAACTGCCAGGAGTAAAAATCGAAACGAAGGCTATAAACAAATCACCACGGTCGCATGACGTCAATATTACTACGTTTTATTCAACTTATTCAGTCTTTATTTAAAAAATATTTACCTTGAGAGTTTGAGTTATAGTTTGTAAAAGTGTGATTATAAACACAACAAGGCTGTGAAAGTGACTAGTGAGTATAGAGTGTACCTTTTTGGCTGATGACGTTTATAGTCACAACAACCTTTTACAAGACAAGTAAAAATCAGGCTTTCCACAAGGTTTAGGAGTGTGTTTTTGGGAATTTTTGACAATTCTTCTAGAAGAGCATTTGTGAGGTCAGGCACTGATAAGCTGTGTCCCAAAGTGAAGGGCGTGCACTTCTAAGGCCGCATTTGAAGTACGATTGCATCATAACAGCACTACGAAGGCCGTCCCAATGTGAAAGCTGCACCTCTGAAGGCCACATTTGAAGTGTGATTGCGTCACAGTGGCGCGACAAAGGCTGCCACAAGTCGAAAGCGACTTCAAAATGCGCCCTCCGTTTCTCAGGCAAAGGAAGGGTACAGCAGATGGAACCGTCGCACAACTTCGCAGCCTACCCTATCCCAGAATTCATTGCACACTGGTAACTACAGGATTTGACTGGTCCACATTCCCGCCGGCACTCGATCAGATTACTTGCGAAGACGGTAGCGGTCGGTAACTCAAGTGTAGCCTGGATACTATTGAACACAACAGCGCAATCGCTTGAAATTGAAGTAAACAAAACGTTCAGTGCATTCGCATAGTCCCCAGTTCCCTGCCCTGAGTAACCTGGCAAGATAAACTTTAATTTCGCAATTTTAACTTGAATAAATGTAATTTATTTCTCAACCATTCTCTCAAGAAGAGGAATCAGTCCATTCTCTCCCTTTTCGCTCTTTTTTTCTTTTATCTTTCTTTTTTCTGCACTTTCTTTAAATAGGCTACAAATTAGACCTGCGCGGGGCTGTTTTTTCATCCCCCTCCCGCTATATGATCTATTCCAGTGGTTCTCAACTCCAGTCCTGGGGACCCACTGCTCTGCAGATTTTGTATGTCTACCTTATTTAAGGCACCTGATTCTGATCATCAGCTCGTTAGGAGAGAGCTCCATGAACTGAACTGAGTGTGTCAGATAAGAGAGACACAAAATCTGCAGAGCAGTGGGTCCCCAGGACTGGAGTTGAGAACCACTGATCTATTCCGCACTGCACCCTCCCGCTCGCGCTTAAAATTCACTCCGTTCTCATCCGCTATAAATTATTTTATTCTCGACCCAACCGATCCCGCTAAATTTAGATTTCGTTTCCAGAATCTCTCTTTTAAATTTCCCCAACAGAAAGAGAGAGACTGGGGATAAAAAAAGTAATAGACTATGTTGGCCATGCAATCATTTATTTATTTTTCTTATACTGTCAACACCGTAGCTAAAAAATGTCACTGACAAAAATATTTCAGAGTGAGCATTTTGTATAAAAAAAATTGGACTGCTCGATTTAGCTGACGCAGATCTAGAACAGGACACAGCCCTCCATCCTTCTTTGGAACTATAAAGTACCGGCTTTAAATCCCTGACTCTCTGCCGTGGGGAGGGACCCTTTCTATAGCCTCTTTTCGCAGAAGAGTTTGTACTTTTTGTTCTTTTTGTTCACTGTGGGCACCACCCCATTGAACTTGGGTGGGCGAAACCCGAATTGTATTCTGTACCCTTTTTCTATTGTCTGCAGGACCCAAACGGAGATATTTGGCAGAAGTTTCCACGCTAGTGAGCAACTGAACTGACCCTTTTTGAACCCCCCTCGGGGGGTGCGAGCTTCCCCGCGCCGCTACGTTTCCGGGCGGACACAGAGATTTGTACTCGCTGAGGACCGCTGTACCCCGAAGCACCAGAGGTGGCGGGGTTGGCAGAACGGCCCTCTGATGGCACCAAGAGGAGGCGGGCACCTCAACACAACGCTTCCCCTCGGAGGGGACTGCCATTCGAAGCCTGACGCCTTTGGCGTCAGGACTTCTTCTTTGCCGAAGCCTTCCTAGAGATAATCACAGTCCTCAGATCTGCTCTACCTCGGGAAGGCTTCGGCTGAGCGCGCTGTCCCGACCCCCAGTCTCTCTGTGGGGGAGCACAGGAAGCCACGCTCACCTTTTGCTGGGCTCTGTGTGAGGAGGACGCACTCGGCCGGGGCTGCTCCCGCCCAGCAGCCCCAGAAACGTCTCGGTTACGTATGGTAACCCTCATTCCCTGAAGGAGGGAACGGAGACGTACGTCGGACGTACCGACGAATTGGGATCACTTCAGGGAGCCCTTATCAGCTTCGAGATATAGAGAACAGGCCAATGGGCCATTGGCGTGCGAGATTTGCATCTCGCGCTCCGCCCCGCGCCGAGGGTATAAACAGGAAGCGAGAGCGAATGCATGCTGTTTTTCACTGAGGAGCCGAACTTAGTGACTCGGCCCTGCAGTGATGGTACAGCAACTGTGGCGACGGGACGTACGTCTCTGTTCCCTCCTTCAGGGAACGAGGGTTACCATACGTAACCGAGACGTTCCCTTTCAGTCGGTCACGCTCGACGTATGTCGGACGTACCAACGAATTGGGACCCCTTTGGAAAACGCCATAGTTACTACCACTTCCAGCGCCCAGCGATGAGCCCCTCAGACCCCGATCTGATGCGGGCGGGGAATTCACGCAGGGAGAGTCAAAGCTGCTGTTTCGCAAGACCCACTCAGCTGACTGTATTGGACAACGCTGGGAAAGCGTGCCTGTGAAGGCCGCTGCGGAAGCCGCTGCGGAAGCCACATCATGCCCAGAGGGAGCTACCATGTGGAGAATACACGTTTGGACTGGCCGTGGGCAGCACAACATACGGAAGTCCCAGGGGTGGCCCCGGCCAATTAGAGGAGGGGGACAACACCTTCCTGAGACGGCAGAGGAGACTCTGCCGAGGGAAAGACACGGGCTCGCCGTAGGGAGCCGTACCGTCGAAGAATACATATATGGGACCGCCGTGGGGGTCACAACATATGGAACCCAGCCTAACACAAGTTCCACCAATTTAGAGTGTTAGACCTGGCGTCGAACGCTCCACCACGTCCGACTGCCGTGGGTTGCGGAGGACTCAACAGGGTTCGCCGTTCTGGGGAACTCGACTGGAGCAGATAAGCGCACGTATCCGTCTACCATAGGGGAGGGAATGGCGCAGCAAGCCGACACTAGAACAGGTACTTCGGTGTTACTGACTATGGGAAGTGAGCACACAGGAAGATACCGGCTCTACACGGAGGCTATAGAATCTAGCGAATGTGTTAGGTGTCGCCCAGCCCACAGCTCTACAAATATCTGTCAGCGAGGCGCCACGAGCCAGCGCCCAGGAAGAGGCAACACCCCTAGTGGAGTGGCTCTTAACCCGAGCGGGCAGGGCACGTCTTGGGACTCATAAGCCAAGACGATGGCATCCACTATCCAGTGGGCCATCCTCTGCTTGGAGACAGCCTTTCCCTTCTGCTGTCCTCCGTAACAGACGAAAAGCTGCTCTGAGGTCCTGAAGCTTTGCTTTCTGTCCACGTCCGGAGAGCACGGATTGGACAGAGAAAAGCTAGGGCTGGGTCTGCCTCCTCCGAAGGCAGCGCTTGCAGGCTCATCACCTGGTCCCGGAAGGGAGTAGTGGGAACCTTGGGCACATATCCAGGCCGGGGTCTCATGATCACATGAGAGTTACCAGGCCCGAATTCCAGGCACGATTCATCGACCGAAATGCCTACAGGTCCCCTACCCTCTTGATGGAGGCCAACGCAGTCAGGAGTATTGTCTTTATGACAAGATTTTCAACTCAGCTGACTGCAAAGGCTCAAAGGGCGCTCTCTGTAGTGCAGTCAGCACCAGAGTTAAGTCCCAAGAGAGTATAGAGGGAGGGCGAGGCGGATTTAGTCTCCTCGCCCCCCTCAGGAACCTGACGATCAGATCGTGCTCACCTAGAGATTTTCCATCTACTAGCTCATGATTAGCGGCGATAGCGGCAACATAGACTTTAAGGGTGGAGGGAGACAGCCTTTGCTCCAACCCATCTTGTAGAAAGGAAAGCACAGACCTGAGCAAACAGGTCTACCTGTGCGGACCCGAGGCGACTCCATATCAGCTAGACCACCTGGGGATGGAGTCACCATTCTCCCGGGAGCACTGGCTGTTGTGGGAGCTCGTCGGCTGCACGATTGAGCAGGCCCGCAATGTGAATGGCAGGAAGCGACCTCAGATGCTTCTGACTCCATAAGGGGAGATGGCGGGCGAGTTGTGACATGCAACAGGAGCGTAGAACACCCTGTTTGTTGACGTACGCAACGGTCGCAGTGTTGTCCGTACGGACCAGAACGTGCTTGCCTCTGAGCGGAACTTTGAAGCGGCTGAGTGCAAGATGAACTGCTAACAACTCGAGGCAATTGATATGCCATTGCAGTTGAGGCCCCGTCCACAGACCGAAACTGCAAGCCCGTTGTACGTGGCACCCCAGCCGGTGGATAAGGCATCCGTGGAGACAACAGAATGCCTGGACACTTGTTCTAGGGGAATTCCCGCCCGTAGAAACGAAGGGTCCGACCACGGGCTGAAGGTTGGCGGCACCTCGGAGTCACTTGGACGCGGAGGGACCGCTGCGCAACGGCCTCATATGAAGCAATCCCAGCGGCGTTACTGCGGCTGTGGATGCCATATGCCCCAGGAGCCTCTGAAAGTGTTCAGTGGTGCCGCTGTCCTGCCTCTGAACGAATTCAGGCAGTTCAACACTGACTGGACGCGCTCCTCTGTGAGGCGCGCTGTCATGGCGACCGAGTCTATCTCCATACCGAGAAAAGAGATCCTCTGTGTGGGACAGCGTTTGCTCTTCTCCCAGTTGACCCGAAGTCCCAACTGGCTGAGGTGACTGAGCACCCTGTCCCTGTGTTCGCACAACTGCTCTCGCGACTGGGCAAGGATCAGCCAGTCGTCGAGGTAGTTGAGAATGCGAACACCATGCTCTCTCATGGGAGCAATGGCCGCCTCCGCAACCTTCATCAAGACGCGGGGCGACAGGGACAGGCCGAAGGGCAAGACGCGGTACTGACATGCCCGTCCCTCGAACGCGAAGCGCAGAATGGCCCGGTGTCGAGGGGAATCGCGACATGAAAGTATGCGTCCTTGAGGTCGATCGCTGCAAACCAATCTTGGGGACGGACGCACCTGAAGATGCGCTTCTGCGTTAGCATTCTGAACGGCAGCCTGTGAAGGGACCGGTTCAGGAATCGCAGGTCCAAGATCGGCCGTAACCCGCCGCCTTTCTTGGGTACAATGAAGTACGGGCTGTAGAACCCGGACCTCATATCGGCTGGAGGGACCGGCTCCATCGCGTCCTTCGCCAATAGGACTGCGATCTCCGCCCGGAGCACGGGGAAGTGAACGCCCCCAAACTTAGGGGGACGCCGGGCGAACTGAATCGCATAGCCGAGTCTGATGGTACGGCCCCGAGACGGGCTGGGAAGCGCTAGCCAGGCTTCCAGACACCGAGCAAGGGGATTAACCACAGACGTACCCGCAGCGGGGCAGCGACACGGAATGCAGGGATCCGACTCGGACGGCATGGGAGCGGCCCGAAGTGGGATCTGAGTGTGCTGTGCAACACTTACCTGCGTCCGCGGAGGGGGCGTGCGAGTGTGGGGAGGCCGCATGAGTGCATTCCCACAGCCGGCACCCCCTGCTGGCGAAGTGAGAGGCGTCTGAGGGTGGCGAGGCATGGGAGCGTCGACCACCGCCAAGCGCGCTCCCCAAATGAAGGAGGGGCTGAGTGTGGCAAGACTTTGTGGCGTTGCGCACGGTCTGCCTCACCTCCTCCCTTGTCCACGCACCGCTGAGAAGAGGGGAATGAGAGTGGCGAGGCTTTGTAGAGTCACACACTGCCATTCTCGCCCTCTTGTGGGGAGGGGAATGAAAGCGGCGAGGCTTTGTAGCGTCACACACTGCCATTCCTGAACTCCCGAGACCCAGAGGTATTGGAACTGCTCTTATTTTTTTATTTGGGTACCACTGGCTGTTTTTAACATCAGTGGCGGAACAGAATTACTAATGGTTTTCCACCCGGCCCTCCTCCGGGGAAGAACAGTTCCAGACCGAATCCGGGTCAATGGTGTTTCTGGGTGGACATCGTCTAGCCAAGGGCCAGCGCTGTGCGCAGCTCAACCTCGGCTCAGAACTACCCTCGTGCACTAAGCAGGGCGGAGGTGGCCTGCCAGTGGCACTGCCACCCCACCGATGAGGGTAGTGAGAGAGAGGAAAACTTTATACAGATTATGGCCCTATTGGTGTTCCATATTTTGGCACCAATAGTTCCACAATGCCAAAGCCTTCCAATGCACATCCGAGAAAAGGCAAGGGGCAGGCAAGGCGATTTATGCGTTGCACTATGCCTCAGCCACCCGGGAAAGCATGGCTGTCAAATATGAATCTGATTCAGCACAAGCGCCCACTATTACGGTGGGAATCTCAGCATCATCTTCATTTTCAACACATAACAGCCCTCTCTCCGATGCAGCGATTGACATCTGTCCTCTGCTAGAGCCCTAAATGAAACGCTAGGTCCCCTTTTAAGGACCAGCAATTCCATCTGTAAGCTACCAGCAGACATGTGAGATAGTGAGTGTGGCCGTGAGACGGCACACGGCGCGCTGAACACTTAAGCCCTTATGAAAAAGGCAAGACGAACAACACGCCGACGTGGCTATGCTCTCATGAGAGATTAGAGAGCATAGACCCCCCCACAAACACAGTCTCAACATGCTTGCGATGCGATAGAGGAGTGAGGGGCCCACAGAGATGTACGCGGCGGGGAAGCCTCACTGTAATCCTCAGGTCACCCAGGCTTATCAGCCAAAATAGTCCCCCCTCTGGTGCACCAGATAAGTGACTAGATCTGGGTATAAGCAAAGGGACTCAACCCCGTTTGAGGCATCATAGTCTCAACTGCGCATCGGAGGTGCAGAGTGACGCGCGCTGAGTTGCCTTGGCAACCCGCGCTGTCACCCAGCAGCTAGACGGCACACGGTGCGCTGAACACTCAAACCCTCACGCGGAAGGTGAGATGACCAGCGCGTCGACGTGATCCCGTTGCCCTGAGAGAACACGGATCACCCACGAACACGGTCTCAACATGTTTATGCGAGAGGGATCGTGGCCATCAGGACAGGAAACAACCGCATCCAGAAACGCACGAGTGGAATGACGTCTTGAAAAAGACACAGTGTCACACCCGTGTTGCTCTTTTATGAGGAAACGCTCTTTTAACATTGCTGAAGCACCCAGGGGAAGACCGCGGCTACACACAGGTGGTAAGTGCAGTCCTGTGTTTGCACTCACTGAACAAACGCCCTCACCAAAACCGACAGTTGCTGTGAGAACAGCAGTTTGTAATGCTGATGCAGCGGTGAGCACGCGGTCGCGCTGATTGTGCCTTTTCGCCAACACAGAGCGTCCTTCTCGTTCTCTGGAGCATCTCTCTTGCAGATAGGCTCTCTTTTAGAAAAGCAGTCTTGCTTCATCAACGCCGTTTGGCTCCGAAGTGAATGACAGCGTGCAGTCCGACGTACGTCGAACGTGACCGACTGAAAGGGAACATAGGTTTTGCGAGGGAAAAATTTCTGGAATGCGGATGCCTGCTTCTTTGCTTCCTGAAATCTCTCTACAACCGCATTCACAGAACTGCCAAAGAGGCCAGAGGCGGAGACAGGAGCATCTAATAAAAAATTGTATCTCTGTCTTTTATCTCAGAGAGATTCAACCATAAATGTCTCTCCGTGGCCACCAGTGCTGCCATGGAGCGGCCGACGGACTTTGTCGCCTCCCTGGTGGCCCGAAAAGACAAATCAGCTGCTCTCCTAACCTCCCCGATCGTTTCTCTCTCGACCTCTACAGCTGCCTGGTCTATGTCTTTCAGCAGGTGGGCTTGATATGCTTGTAAGACCGCCATAGTGTGTAAACTGGCGACCGCCTGACTTGCTGCCGAGTACGCCCTGCCCACTAAGACTGAAGTTGTTCTCACTGGCTTAGTGGGCAGCTGCAGGGCTCTCATCGATGACGCAGACTTGGGGGAGAGATAGCTCACGAGCATCTCTTCCACCCGAGCATGGGGTTAGAGACGGGTGATCCCCTATCTCTGTCCTTACCCGCTAGACCCAACGCTTCAGTTCGCGAGTCAGAAGCACGTGTTGCGGTTTCTTCTCCTTGCGCTGAAGCGCAGGTGCATCAACACTCTAGTTACTACACTACAGTGTAGTAGTAACACTACACTCATAACCATTCTCTTTTAATCCCATAATATTAGAGTACTCTGGTGTTGTTGGATTAAATACTCTAAAACATGCTGGTGTACCCCATGACTTTGGTACCTCAGTATGAAGATCAGGGAAGAATGGTAAGCCCCGTTTTGAAGGCTGTGATCTCGCGGGCAGGAAGCATTCGTCTAATTTGCTCTTTGTCTGACGAGCCAACCTAGATGTATATGACTTTCATATTTCAAGCAAACACAATCAGAGTTATATTAAAAAAATATCCTGGCTCTTCCAAGCTTTATAATGAGTGAATAATAAGTGCATCCATCCATCATAAAAGTAATCCAGTTTAATAAAGGCCTTCTGAAGCGTTTTTGTAAGAAAAATATTGATATTTATAACTTTGTAAACTATAATCACTAGTGACCTGGACATTATTTTATAGTGAAAAAGATGTTTTCTCTCACTTTAAATTTCTTTCCCATTTTCATCTGTCTTTCTCTATTTGTCCTTCTCTGTCACTAACACTATTGTGTCTTTTAAAGAGCACTTCAATATTTACAGATGTACAGCTGCACTTTGAGCCCTCCCTGTCTATCTGTGCGAAGATGACTCTTCAAGACGTGATATGTAGGTGTTGTACTTCTCATTTGAGATTTCAAGTTATTTTATCTGCTTATGCCAATGAAGTTCTCTGGTGCTTTCAGACTGAGGAGGTGGAAGAGCCAGGCTTTGTCATTTCATTACTTATAAAGACAGTACATTTACATTTATGCATTTGGTACTTATAATGCCATACATTTTTAACATGCGTGTTCACTTTGAGCCCTTGTCATTTGAGAGCTTGACAGCCCCAGTTCCCATCGGTCAGAATATTATTCAAAAATCCACATTATTATTCAAACGTTTTGTAACAGTTAGTATACTCAGAGAAGAGAAGCATGATGCCGTTTAACAGATAAACAAACAGTTGAGTAAATATGGCAGTAGGCAGGTAGTAACAATAAACTTAGTGAATTAACCAGTTTCTTATCTTGGCAGGAATGGTGAGAGATCATGATCTAATCCTGGAACGCACACACGTAAAAAAAAATACATATCAGCTTGTGCCTTATATTGTGATCTCACATGGCAGAATATTTTATTCCAGAGGCATGTGACGCATAATTAACAAATACATGCATGCACAGTTTTAATGCAACAGTTAGTATACTCAGAGAAGAGAAGCATGATGCTGTTTAACAGATAAACAAACAGTTGAGTAAATATGGCAGTAGGCAGGTAGTAACAATAAACTTAGTGAATTAACCAGTTTCTTATCTTGGCAGGAATGGTGAGAGATCATGATCTAATCCTGGAATGCACACACGTAAAAAAAAATACATATCAGCTTGTGCCTTATATTGTGATCTCACATGGCAGAATATTTTATTCCAGAGGAATGTGACGCATAATTAACAAATACATGCATGCACAGTTTTAATGCAACTTTAATGGCCTTTTTGGTTATTTCGCGAGTTCACACTTAGTTGTAAGCACAGGAAGGGATAGACAGAGTAATCAGCCGGGAGCCACCCTTCGTTGATGTTTCGCTCCTTTAATCCCGGAACATCTTCGGGTGGCGGAGCAACGGCAGGGAGCCCCCGCAGCCAGAAGCTTCCTTGCTCTGTCGTCTCTGCTAGCTCTTTTAGTGTCTTTGATAACCTGGCACCTCTGATACCTAGAGACTTCAATATTTGCCGTGCTGTCCGGGGAGAGGGCTCTGAGCTTGGTAATTGGCCCGAATGCAGAGTATCTCCTCTACTGAGGTGTGTGCTCAAATGCAGTGGCTGATGAGGTGCAGATAGGAAACCTTCGGGGGACACATTTCAAGGTAGGAAGGCATCAAGGCACGTCCGATTCCAATGTTAGTTTCACTTCCTTTCTCCTGAGAGACCTTCACCTGAATGATTTTTTGAAGGCAGCATAGATGTATCCTTCGCTGCCTTTGATATCCCACAATCCTAAATGTTCCATTCAGTGACAGTCGAGCTAGAAAAAGAAAGATGGCGTCTGAAAGTTGCTGGTCAGTTTGTGTGTAAATGTAAGTTTTTTACCAACATTTCCACTTCTGATGTCATTACTTGCGAGAAATTACTACTATAGTAATTAAATATTTGTTTATTTCTCACCAAAGAGAAATCAGCAATCTCAGCAATTTTGCTGTAGATCAATAAACTGTTACACTGCCTCAGAAGTCTGTTCGAAATCAGTTCCTTGAGGTGCCTGTGAGGGGGGGGGGTTTGTTATAACTAATCTGTTTAAAATTATACTAAGCCCTAAAGTTCTGCATAATTAAGGGCGTGGCCACTTGAGTGACAGATGGATTGCCACTATGGTCGTTTCAGCAACCAGGCACCTCAGCTCCATCCACATCCAACGTCCCACGTCCCACGTCCCGGCTTTTAGGCTTCAAAAATGCTCTTCGGAAACCTACGGCAGAGATGTTCACAAATCTTTCATCTGGAGTCCGAGTCAAGTCTGAAGTCTTTATTACTGGAGTCCGAGTCAAGTCTGGAGTATTTTGTCACGAGTCCGAGTCGAGTCGAGTCTCAAGTCATTTTATGTCTTACAAAAAATAATCTTTAGAATTTTGACAAAATATATTGACCTTTCTATCATCTGTTTTGTTTGTTATAAAGGTCATAAGATGTAAGGGATACATCCAGCCTGTTACGTTATAATCCATTAAAATAAAAAAAAACAATTGCCCTGCAACAAGACCAGTAGTCATTTTCAATACAGTCGCTGAATGGACACAAGATGGCGGCAGTCACGTTTATTATACAGCGTTGTTATTGACGACAGTCATTATCAGAAAATAATCAAACCGAACGTTTACCTCCAGTCTTTGTGCTAGCCAAGCTTAGCACAAAGACTGGAGGTAAACAGCTCCATCAAGCCTTCTGCTCAATAAATGACAAAACAACGCCAACATTTTCCTATTTACATGTTGTGATGTGTATAGTTACACCGACGGAAAATGAAAAGTTGCGATTTTCTAGACCGATATGGCTAGGAACTATACTCTCATTCCTGCGTAATAATCAAGGAACTTTTCTGCCTTTCCATGGATGCAGCAGGCGCAATGATATTACGCAGGTTTTCACGTTGGTTATGTTGACGGAAGTTAGCCTATTTTCATGGGTGCATATGTAACCGGCGGAGTAATCGCTTTCTGGTTGAAGTTTGTCCCTCTGCAGCTACGGTAACCCCCTGACGTCACCCAGCTAGCTGTGAGTGGCTAAGCAACCCATTTGCGTCTGGGTAAGTTTCTATAAAATCGTCTGCCTGTTGGGCTTAGAGATATTCTCTGGTGTATGGACACATTTTCAGTCTTGTTGCTGCTCGGGTATGTGGTTCTCCTGTGTCACAAAGGTGTTTGACTGATTGCCAGACGCTTCCGGGTAATCGCGCTGTGTATTGCTGAAGGTCTTGGGCAAAGCACACGCCGGGTAGCTTTACCACAATTAAGCAGTAGCATCAAGAAGGTATTATTTGTGCATTTTACTGTTAACCATAATGTGGGTGTCATTGTTGTGATACATGCATTGTAATGAGCACATTTTGCACACAGGTCTGGGGCAAAGTACCCGCCGTGTAGCTGTAACGTTACTGCCAGACGCTTCCGGGTAATTGCGTTGTGTATTACTGAAGGTCCTGGGCAAAGCACACGCCGGGTAGCTTTACCACAATTAAGCAGTAACACCAAGAAGGTAAAAAAGTTTGTTTATTGTGTGATGAGTAGATCCAGTGTGACTAAAAGCTTTTGAACACATGTAAAATGAGTCTGATTGTGTTGCCCTGACATATTGTATGACTGTTTTATGGTCAACTCTTAATATAAATGTATTTAATGAATATGCTGTGTGTAACAACTGTTCCCTTTCGTTCAGTCACTACGACGTAACGTTAGTGACTAACGAATGGGGGTTTCGCTTAGAAGCCTATCAACTTCGAGTTTTGAGAAAACGCCCAATGGCGTGCCAATGCCATGGGGCATGCGGAATTTGCATACGTAGCTCCGCCTCACTGCGTGAGTATATAAGGAAGTACGAGGCAATATCGCATTATGTTCTGCTTTCGGAGCCAAGAGTACCTACCTCTTCACTCCTACAGCCTTCTGAGACTCTGTCAGCTTCTTCGAGACGAGCAGCTTTCCAGTCGGGGTTGGTGTGACGGCGCGTTCCAGTGATCACATACTTCCTGCCTGCTGATCTGTGCAGTGGTCCGCCTGACAGCTGGTGTGTGTTTCCCTGGGCGCTTCGGCATCGACTGCAAGGTTTTCCTTTCACAAAAAGAGCTTGCGCGTGGCACGTCTTTTTCAAGACGGCTCGCCCGTGCACTTCCGGGTGCGATCGATTTTCCGCTGCTGTCTGTGGACGCATTCACTGCTCGGGCGTGTTTGGGCTTCAGCACGCACGGGCAGTGTTTGCGGATGTGTCACGTTTCCATTGCGGGGGCGTGACCATCGCGATGTCATGGTCGAGACTCAATGATCTCCGTGAGGAGAGAGAGTCCCCTCTGCCACACCCCAATCTACCGTCCCCGAGTGAGATGGTACTTTGGCTGGTGGCCAGGGTGACCTGAGGGCGGTGCTGTGGTATTAAGAACCCCGACGTTCATTCCTCGGGCCACACCCCCCTCTTATACATCGCTTCCGCGAGTGTTGGATTGAATCTACGGCCCGTCTCTGACGCCCCGTTCGTTCAGTTCACGCTCCGGATAGCAGTGAGATGTCGATCGCCGCATCCCAAGGTGGGCTGGAGTCCTTTGGGGATGACGATTAGGTTGTGCTCCGCCTCCGGGTGTGTCAGCACTGCCTGATCTGACCTAAAGTTGACAGCCATGTTATCTCGGGCAGCCGCGAGTCTCGCGCTGGTGTGGAACTCCGCCCAGTCGCGGGTGCTCGTGGTTGCGCGATTGGTTTTTGGGGGCGGCACCCGACAGCTGTTGGGCCCCGCCCCCAATGCATTTCGCTCCCGGGGTGCATGAGGAGATCACGCGGTCCCGGAAGTCCCCGTGCTTCTCGCGACCGTTTGGTGGCCTCCTCCGCCTTCTCTGCCCTTGATGGGGCCGCGGCCTAGGGTACACTGGGGCCCCCTCCCCCCCCACTGTTGAACTCTCTGTTGCGCACTACGGTGTCCACGGAGGGCTTTGACGTGGCGTGGTGTGGCTGTCCTAAGCACCCCCCCCAAAGCCTGTGGGCTCGTCTACTTCGGTGGCGTGGTCCCGCAGTGCTACGGGCAGGCCGCCGCCCCTTTGCACATGCACAAGGGTGGAGCCGACCCAGGGCTCTTCATTGAGCTGCGTGCCGCAACTGACCCCGCCCCCGGGCGGTGAAGGTGGCCACACGCTCCCTGGGTCGGGCGATGTCCACAGCTGTGGTCCGGGAGAACACCAGGCCTTACCTGGTGATGTGGAGGACGTTGAGCGGGCCCGCCTCCTCAACTCACCCATATCCCAGGCTGGCCTCTTCGGCGGCGCGGCTGAGAACTGCGCCCAACAGTTCTCGGCCGCCCCAGAGCAGACTGAGGCTGCAACACGTACTGCCCCGGCGGCCAGCTGCTGCACCAGCCGCCGGCCCAGTCGCCTCAGTCCGCTCGCCGCCGAGGGCGCCCTCCCTCTTCCCGCCCGGCCCCAGCAGCAGCCTTCACCTGGGCCGCGCCGTGGAGGTGGTTGAGGATGTCGCCCAGTCCGCTCCCCAGACTGGTTAAACGCCAGGATGGAGGTGGACAACTCAGAGATGGGTTCCAGTTCTTCCCAGGGGATGGTAGCAGGGCCTCTCCTTCCCCCGGTGGAGGGCCGGGGGAAAATCCTTCCGCTGCTGGCCCCCGGGCTAGCAGCGCTTGGGAAGAACTCATGTTCCTGTCTCTGAGCACCCAGAGACCGGTGATGACAGTGCGCGCCACCCTCGGGTCTCGCCACTCGCATCCCTCTCTGTCGCCAGCCCCCTGGCAGAGCAGACCCCAGTGGAACGCGAGTCCTTCCCTGGTCTCCTCTGTCAGGGCGCAGCCGTTAACCGTGCTCCGACCCGGGGACGCCCAACAGCCTCCCCTGTCCGCGCCGGTAACGCTGCCTCGCTGCCCCACCCAGGGTACGTCTGTCGTCCGGATGACCCCGTTGGTGCAGTCTCTGGAAGCCTGGCTTCAGCTTCCGGGGCTGTCCCGCTGGGCTGCCCGGACCATCAGGCTCGGCTACGCGATTCAGTTCGCGCAGGCTCCTCCCCGTTACAGGGGAGTCCGCTATACCATGACCGGGGCCCATGCCCCCGTCATGCGTGCGGAGATTGCCACTCTACTGGCGAAGGGTGCGATCGAGCCTGTCCCTCCAGCCGAAATGAGGTCGGGGTTCTACAGCCCCTACTTCATTGTACCCAAGAAAACCGGTGGGTTACGGCCAATCCTGGACCTTCGCATCTTGAACCGATCCCTTCACCGGCTTCCGTTCGAGATGTTGACTGCGAAACGCCTTTTCGAATGCGTTCGTCCGTACGATTGGTTTGCAGCGATTGACCTGAAGGACGCCTACTTCCATGTCTCCATCCTTCCTCGACACAGACCGTTCCTACGGTTTGCTTTCGAGGGGCGGGCATACCAGTACGCAGTTCTCCCATTCGGGTTATCTCTGTCCCCTCGCGTCTTCACGAAGATCGCCGAGGCAGCCCTTGTGCCCCTTTGGCAGCACGGGGTCCGCATCCTGAACTACCTCGATGACTGGCTCATACTAGGCCACTCTCGAGAGCAGGTTTGCGGACACAGAGATCTGGTTCTCCACCACTTAACCCGTCTGGGCCTTCGGGTCAACTGGGAGAAGAGCAAACTTTGCCCCGTGCAGAGGATCTCTTTTCTCGGTATGGAGATCGACTCGGTCGCCATGTACGCGCAGCTTTCGAGCGAGCGCGCGCAGTCTCTGCTGACTTGCCTCCGACAAATCGAGAGCAAGAATGCGGTTCCACTGAAACTTTTTCAGAGGCTCCTGGGGCATATGGCATCTGCAGCCGCGGTAACGCCGCTCGGATTGCTTCATATGAGACCGCTTCAGCACTGGCTTCGCGATCGAGTCCCGAGATGGGCATGGCAGTCTGGCACGCTCCGGGTCCAAGTGACTCGGGCCTGCTTACAGACACTCACCCCGTGGTCGAACCTCAGCTTTCTACGGGCCGGTGTGCCCTTAGAACGAGTTTCCAGGCATGTTGTCGTATCGACGGATGCCTCTGCCACGGGCTGGGGTGCCATGTGCAATGGACAAGCAGCCGCGGGCTCCTGGACAGGACCCCAGCGTCTCCTGCATGTCAATTGCCTCGAGTTGCTGGCAGTACGGTTCGCCCTGCACCGCTTCCGAGCGTTGCTGAAGGGTCAACATGTGCTTGTCCGGACAGACAACACGGCCGGAGTAGCGTACATCAACCACCAGGGCGGTCTACGCTCCCGCCGCATGTCTCAACTCGCCCGCCATCTCGTCTTATGGAGTCAGAAGCGCCTGAGGTCCCTTCGTGCTGTCCATATTCCGGGAGTCCTGAACCACGCAGCCGACGAGCTCTCGCGGTTTCAGCCTCTCCCGGGAGAATGGAGACTCCATCCCCGGATGGTTCAGCTGATTTGGGAACAGTTCGGCGACGCACAGGTAGACCTGTTTGCCTCCCACGACTCTTCCCACTGCAGCCTGTATTATTCCCTGACCGAGGGCACGCTCGGCACGGATGCACTGGCGCACAGCTGGCCGCGGGGCCTACGCAAATATGCGTTTCCCCCAGTGAGCCTACTCGCACAGCTTCTGTGCAAGATCAGGGAGGACAAGGAGCAGGTCCTTTTGGTCGCCCCGTACTGGCACGGCCGGACCTGGTTCCCCGAACTCATTCTCCTTGCGACAGCCCCTCCCTGGCCTATTCCTCTGAGACCGGACCTCCTTACTCAGAGACGGGGCACCCATTGGCACCCGCGTCCCGACCTTTGGAACCTCCACGTGTGGCTTCTAGACGGGACCCGGCAGGTTTGAGTGGCCTACCACCTACGGTGGTCGCCACCATCACTTCCGCTAGGGCAGAGTCCACTCGGCATGCCTATGCGTTGAAGTGGAACCTCTTCGTCACCTGGTGCTCTTCCCGCCAAGAAGACCCCTGGAAATGTCCGATCGGGTCCGTGCTTCAGTTTCTCCAAGAGGGGTTGGAGCGAAGGCTGTCTCCCTCCACCCTCAAGGTATATGTGGCCGCAATATCTGCCCACCACGATCTCTTGGAGAACAAAAAGGTAAGTCAGCACGACCTGGTCATCAGGTTCCTGAGGGGAGCTAGGAGACTGAATCCTCCTCGCTCTCCTCTCGTACCCTCTTGGGACCTCGCAGTAGTGTTAACTGCTCTGCAGAGACCTCCCTTTGAGCCTTTGCGGTCGGTCGATATTAAGTTTCTGTCTATGAAGATGGCTCTGCTGACCGTATTGGCCTCAGTCAAGAGGGTCGGGGACCTGCAGGCATTTTCGGTCGACGAAGCGTGCCTGGAGTTCGGGCCGGCTAACTCTCACGTGATCCTGAGACCCCGGCCTGGATATGTGCCCAAGGTTCCCACCACTCCGTTCAAGGACCAGGTGGTGAACCTGCAAGCGCTGCCTTTGGAGGAGGCAGACCCAGCCTTGGCATTGCTCTGTCCAGTACGCGCTCTCCGTGCCTACGTAGACATGACGCAGTGTTTCAGGACCTCAGACCAGCTCTTTGTCTGTTATGGTGGAGAGCGGAAGGGAAGTGCTCTCTCAAAGCAAAGGCTGTCTCACTGGATAGTGGACACCATTGCTTTGGCTTACCAGCAGCAAGGCCGACCATGTCCCCTTGGTGTGAGGGCACACTCCACCCGGAGTGTGGCCTCCTCTTGGGCTCTAGCGCATGGCGCCTCGCTAGCAGACATCTGCAGAGCTGCAGGCTGGGCGACACCCAACACATTCGCCAGATTCTACAATCTCCGAGTGGAGCCAGTGTCCGACTATGTACTCGCCCCCCCGGGGGGCCGGTGATGGGCCAGGCTCAGGTGTCTTCGCTTGCTCGCCACTCCACTCCACGGACTGGATACGTGCGATATTTTCCTCAGGTGAGCTCCCCGAGAGCCCTGAGCTCCTCCAGCACTGTCGACGCCGACATCAGTTCAGTCTGCCCTTTCGAGCCCAGACCCTCATGTCCGGCCAGGTGCCCCATGTGCATGGTTCCCTCCGGCGACCCCCACACGTGTATTTCACCGTAAGTCTCCGCAGTGAGCGGGTTTCTTCCCTTGGCGTGTCCCCGCCACCCCTAGGGTTAAAAATCCACCTTCGGCTGGTACCCTAGAGATCTTCCATATGCAACCCTCTCCGGGTCATATGTGTCTCTTAAGTCCTCCCCACGGGTAGGCATCTTTGGCATTCCCTCACTGGGATATGCTTCCCAGTGTACCTTGGTATTCCTGTGTTAAGTGGGAGTCCTTCGTCCGTACTAGTCTTACGACAGGGTACTCACACTTACGCAGGGCACTGGAAGACAGCTGAGTGGCGGGATTATATTGGGACCCCCATTCGTTAGTCACTAACGTTACGTCGTAGTGACTGAACGAAAGGGAACATCTCGGTTACGGATGTAACCCTCGTTCCCTGAGGAGGGAACGGAGACGTAACGTCCCCTTGCCACATCGAGCTGTGTTGCCTGGAACGCAGGAGTTCAGTCTTGGCTCCTCAAGCAGGTAACATAATGCGATATTGCCTCGTACTTCCTTATATACTCACGCAGTGAGGCGGAGCTACGTATGCAAATTCCGCATGCCCCATGGCATTGGCACGCCATTGGGCGTTTTCTCAAAACTCGAAGTTGATAGGCTTCTAAGCGAAACCCCCATTCGTTAGTCACTAACGTTACGTCTCCGTTCCCTCCTCAGGGAACGAGGGTTACATCCGTAACCGAGACGTTATGTAGGGTTGTGAAGACTGACGCAAAGGGCTGTTTTTCCACTGTGTCAGTTCGTATGTCAACATTGAGGTAAAAGAAAATAACGTTTTTATGAAATGGTTGTGATGCTACGTGACTATTTGTGCATGTGTCTCAAGCACTAATTTTAATGATTTTGTGTCTGCAGGCAGATTGCTCCTGCTGCTTTGCCTTGCCTGAATTAAGTTTTATATATATCTTTTCTTTCTTTATTGTGTTTATTTTGCTGTAGCCTCCGTCTACTGCTCTGTCTGACTGATGTGGTATTGGCTGTTCTAGCAGTGTATCGTTTTACATTTTTCTATCCACTCTGCTAGTGATAACTTCCTTGTCCTTTTCTTTCCAGAGTACTAGCGTAGCTGCTCACAGGAGAGCTTCCTGGTTCCGTCCCCACGCACTGCACCACGTATTGTAGTGGTAAACTGCACTTCACAATATTGTGTGTGTGTGTGTGTGTGTGTGTGTGTGTGTGTGTGTGTGTGTGTGTGTGTGTGTGTGTGTGTGTGTGTGTGTGTGTGTGTGTGTGTGTGTGTGTGTGTGTGTGTGTGTGTGTGTGTGTGTGTGTGTGTGTGTGTGTGTGTGTGTGTGTTTGTGTGTGTCCAGGTTCAAGAGCACGGGTGGTGAACGTCACGCGTACCTCGGACAGGTAACCTGCCTTGCCAGCGAATCAGTATCTTCCATTTCAATTGGTAACCAGATTGTCCCTTGTAACAGCTAATACCAGGTCTAGTCTCTCGTGTTAGTAATGTGTCTCTAGTATGATGGTATGGCTCTTTTAATTATACCATTGTATAATAAAGTTTTGTTATAATTTTTCTACTGAGAACACGTCTCTGTCTAGTTCATCTTATGTGTACTTTGACGAATCTGCTCGCCTTGGATCAGGTATTCAGCAGTTAATGTGTAAATCCTGGTGTGAGAGGCACTAGGTGGCGTAGTCAAGAACCTTTAAATCTAGATCTGTTCAAAGCACAGTCAGGTCACACATAGGCACTGCGTAATATCATTGCACCGCTTCACCCAAGGTACGGCAGCAAAGTTCCTTGATCATTACGCAGGAATGAGAGTATAGTTCCTAGCCATATCGGCCTAGAAAATCACAACTTTTCATTTTCCTTAGTACACAATGTAACTTTACATGTCACAACATGTAAATAGGAAAATATTGGTGTTATTTTGTCACTTATTGAGAAGTAGGCTAGATGGAGCCATTTAACTAGCCTGGATGCCAGCCGAACTTAGCCCCGCCCACAAAATTTTTACTCGGGCAGTTCGGTCTGGACTTGATCGATAGAGAAGTAATTATGCCCGAACAGAAACTGTTCGGACCAATGAAATTGTCAGGGTGGGCTTTAGACGATGATGGACAGATGATCAACAGTAACGTAATCATCCACGTCATCAAAGGCGCTTGGGTTGAATTTGTTCTAATCCTAAACGGAGAACTTGTTCGTATATGCATTCACCTTTACTATTTCTCTCAGAAATGATGATCATGTTGGTAAGTACTCTGTGTATTATTTTCTTATTAAATTATTTTCTTACAACACCGGCAAAGATCGTTTATACTCATCTTTTTCTTCTAATGTTAGGCTACTTATGCTGCCTTCACGTGCTATTGGAAATTGGATAATTCCGACTTCTGAAGTCGTGATTACGAGCTCATTGCATTCAAGTTTCAGAATGTGGGGGCGTTCATGTGCAATTTTTACCTCGGAAACTCCGATAATTCCGATAGCACGTGAAGGCAGCATAATTCCAGCATGCGGGCACACAGGGTTGCCAAGTTTTTACAAAAAAACCCGCCCAATTGCTAACGTTCCTCAAAACTAGCCAAAAACAAGCCCAATAGCTTTCCGGGGGGGGTCTCCGAGAAAAAAAGGCATTTGGGGGGTAAAATATGTGTTATTTTGGCAGGGCTGCCTGCTAAAATTCGCATTCCTGGGTCTGTATATCACATAAATGGGGTCGCTTCAACCCGTGGACTTGGCAACACTGTGTGCAGTTGAGTTCTGTTGACATTTGGCAACTAACGTTATGCGTCGCTCCGTTGCTCTGATTGGTTGTAGGTCTATCCAATTGAGGTCTTTCCTGGTTCGGTTGAAACACGCCCCATAATCACAGCCCAATGGAGCAGTATCAGGCTCAGATTCTGACTAGAATTGAGTATGACGACGTCAGGCTACCATTTAACTCCAGTCTTTGTGCTAAGCTAGTTGGGTGCATCAGACAGAGTTATGGCACGCACAGAGATGAGAATGGTATGTATGGACTTATCTAACTCTAGGGGATACGGTGAATAAGCTAATGTCCCAAAAAGTCAGCATGTTCCTTTAACAGGCTGGCAATCCAAAAGAGAGTTAATGTCACTAACCTTTGTGGATGCGATGTCTAATAAAATGACGTTCCGGTGTCTTTAATTGTTTTCCACACATTCTTTGCATCTAGCTGATCTGACGTGGTAATAAATCCAAATGTGAGAACATATGGCACGATGGATTTTATTATGTTTCGTGGGACTTTCGTCATGACATTTCGGAGTTTACGCGCAATACACAGACATCCGTAATCAAATTCTATGACAAGGGTCCGATCTACCATGTCGCGTACATGTGAAGCAGATATTATAACATTCAAACAAAGCATTCTTAATTAATTTATTACGATAGATAAGGATTAAAGACTTGAGTTGTTTTTAAAATATTCACAAATCTTTTTTGTTGAGTCGTCAGGTCGAGTCCAGAATCAAGTCTGAAGTCTTATAAAATGCGAGTCACTAACTCGAAGTGCCCATCTCTGACCTAATGGTGACGTCACGGACACTACGTCCATATTTTTTCCAGTCTATGGTTTGTAGTGATATGAGGATGAGTAACTGACGACGTAATTTTAAACTTTTCAGTTTTAACACTGTTTCAGGGGCGTCGCACACCCACACTTTTCCTGATGAGAGGGTTCAACACCCACACTTTTTCTGCAGTTTTCCCGCAGTTTTGCACAAACGCTTTAGGGATGCCACAATTCTCATTATAATATTAAACCGTTCGGTACAGCAGTCACGGTTCAATACACGCTTGTGAATTGCGTTGTTTTTTTTGTTGTGTTTTTGCAGTGTGCCTGTGAGTCTACACGCTGATATGAGCAAATATCCAATCACTATACACAGTGCTAGACATGCTTGCAATGCTGGAGTCAGAGAGTTATACTCACAGAACACTATAGTTATTCACAATCAAGAAAGTTCATTTTTTGCATGCGTTTTAAAGCCTTGCCGGTTATTCGCATGCTTATGCACCGTTTTAACGCGCAGAGCGCGCGCACTAAAAGCCTGTCAATCACTTGATTACTGGACTAAGTAGTCTTACTGTGCTAATACTGTCAAATACACACAAGGTTAACATAAACACAGTCGGTTATGTGTAAAGTGAAAGTAAATAGTGTGTCTGTATGTTAGATGCACGTCTTAAAGTGACAGCAGTGCAACCAATAGTGAACACGCTGTCCTTAAAGGTGGGGTAGGTAAGTCTGATCTAAAACACTTTTGTCCAAATTTGTTTAAACTGTCTTTATATGTCAATACATAATTAAAATGTAAGTACTCTGAAAAAGAGAGTATAAAAATCGAGTGACTCTAGACTTTTTAATCTGCAATAAACACCGCTCATTATTTTCGTTAGGGCCGAATCAAGTGATTGGCTTGGGCGCCTGTCACTCTCTCTCGCTACCATGGCTACCGCCGCTTTTGCTCCAGGATCTGCCCACATGCGCGCACCCCACTGTTACCAAGTCGGGCTACTTCATCACTTGCCGCGGGCTGTTTTTCATGTCCGCGGGTTGAAGCGACCCCAATTATGTGATGTTTTGCCCCGGGATT
This sequence comes from Gobio gobio, assembly GCF_949357685.1. Lineage (NCBI taxonomy): Eukaryota > Metazoa > Chordata > Actinopteri > Cypriniformes > Gobionidae > Gobio > Gobio gobio. Next base: position 33,300,367 of record NC_137097.1, on the reverse strand, counting down.
TGCGAATTTTAGCAGGCAGCCCTACCAAAAAGACACATATTTTACCACCCAAACGCGATTTTTACCGGAGAAACACGATTGGGCTTGTTTTGGGCTAGTTTTGAGTGGCAATTGGGCGGATTTTGTTGTGAAAACCTGGCAACCCTGGCGCACCCGTTTGATTTGAGTTCAAGAGGCTGTATTTCTGCTGGACAGGTAATCTTTCATTTTGATTATACATTTTTTTGGTTTATGTTTTCATGAAGCATGTCTCACTAGCACACGTAGCTGCCTAATATAGCTAACATAACATTACTTAGCATAAAGTTACAATGTTATACACTTAGCGAACCATTAGTAGAGATGATAAATACTCAATATGCTTAGCTCAAGTTGATCGCTGTTGTGTTGAATTTCGCAAAATGTAACTTTAGATAACAAAATGCATGTGTAAAAGCTAGTACACCGCATCCAGGAACTTTTTTTAGAACTAAGTTAGCTTTAGCTACTACCCTCTGTCTAAACTCTTTTACCATGTTCACCGGGAACTTTACCTGCACGTTTATTTCGGCCCTTGGTTTGTTTTTATATACTCTACCTATGTTTTTATCTTGTATCTGTGTGTGTCGTAGACGTGTTGTGTGTGTATTTTGAACTTTACCAGTATCGTTATTCTAGCTTGAGAGTGAGTACTAAAAGACATCTTATTTGTTTATATTCATAATGATAAAGTTAGATTTTTGTATTACATGTGATTCTGACATGATGTCACTATATGCACTCCGCTCCTTCTTCTCCGCTCGTCTCAGGTAAATAATGCGTCTTCCTCCAGCTGAGCGGTCGGCATGGCGCGTTCATGTGTTTTGGGGGCGTGGCTTTGGAAAGAGCCCAGAAGGGAGAAGGTGGAGTGAATGGAAATAATGAGCTGTCTTTAAAACAGTCATGAGAGGTCTACAGACACTCAATATTCATACTTTCTTTTTCAGAGTACTTACATTTTAATTATGTATTGATATATAAAGAAAGTTTAAACAAATTTGGAAAAAAAGTTTTTTAACCAAATCCTACCTACCCTACCTTTAAAGGGACAGTTCACCTCTATAATTCTGTCATTATTTACTCACTCTAATGTTGTTTCAAACCTGTATTAATTTCTTCTGTTGAACACAGACAGCTGATGGTAGCCATTGACTTCCAGATTATTTACTACTATGGGGACTTTAAAGCTACACTGTGTAACTTTTTTTAGTTTATTCTTAGATAAAAACACTTAGTTCTTTCAAAAATATATGTGCTCATTAATGTATATTTACTTCTTTCAAGTAATAAAGTATTCTCGTAAGTTTATAATATGCCATTGAAAATACATACGGGTAAGGGGTTCGAATGCGGGTCGCCATGTTGCCCCTCCATCTTGAAAGTACATTAGCCAAAGAGGGACATACCCGTAAATTCAAGCTTTGCCTGTTCACTCGATGGCACCGTGTCGAATGTGGACGAGGTCGAACTGGAAGCCATGTTAATCTTGGACTAAATCGGCCACCGTAGGAGTTAAAGCTACACTATGTAACTTTTCCGTCCACTAGAGGTCGTCTGTTCAAAACAAAGGCGTAGTTTGATGACGGCACGTTTGAGCACAGAATCTTGGGACATGTGGTCTTCACCTCACAGCCGGTGGGAAACAGTCAGGATAGGACTCGGGCAGAAATCATGTTCATGGATGCGATTATTAACATTACTGTAGAATGAAGCAGAGCAGGAGCGAGTGTTGTGGAGCTGAGCAAGGCCGCAGGAGCGATTGAAGAGCGGGACTGTTATTATGGCATAGTCGCTGGCGGGACTTTTATTATGACACAGTTGCCGGCGCCACTTCCTCTTTTCCAGTCATGAGTTTGAGGTAACGCAACTCTGTTTATCATATTAGATATATCTGAGTGTGTTGAAAAGGAAGTTATGACGTTCGCTCGGCGGCTGCTATGACACTTGTTCACAATGCAGTGAGAGTAAAGTGTTTCACTGAATAAAACCGGAGACCGAGGGTGACGCAGATATGACGCAATCGACAGGCGACTCCCTCACACGCATAGCTCACACGTCCCGGTTCCTTGGTTAAAATAGCAATTTTCTCAAGATTTACAAATAGTTGAAAACATTTGGGATATTCTAAGTACTCAAATGAACAAAATATATAACACTGGCCTAGTGGTTTCTGGATATTTTACTGCAAAAATCCTACATAGTTCACCTTTAAAACGAAATCGGGATTGGGAGGAACAGAAACTAAAATTAACTGGATGGTCATATACCTTTTCACCACTAGATGGGGGAAAATATCACACAGTGTAGCTTTAATGTTAATAAAACTACAAAAGACATAGAAAAGCACTCTCTGTTCTTCACTGAAAAACATTAATACAGTAGCTTTAATAAGAATCAATGTATATTTTATAGTGAAGTCTATGTAGTGTTTTATTTTTACATTTATTCATTAAATTTCATACTTAAATGCTGCTGTACAGCTTTGAGCTGCCAGTGTAAATCTTTATATATATTTATTTTATATTATACTATACACTAGGAATGTGTACAAGGTTTTTTTAAGTAAAGTTTTAAGTTTAAGTAAGGTTTTTCAAGTCTTTTAAGTAAAATATTTTTCTCTTTAACCTCTTTCTGTTCCTATCACCTAAGAATAGAATAGCAACAAACTGATGTGACTAGCCATCAGAACCAAACCGAACACCGTGGTTAAAAAAAACCGAGGTATGTATAATATTATATCTTGTATGTTATACCTTTTGTACCCTTCTGTCATTGTATTCATCGTTTTTATTGTTACCAAACAAACCACATCCATCCCCCACACTTTTGAAAAGCTTGCTACGCCTCTGGTTTGTGAATGAAAATTCACTATCAATCAAAGGATTGAACATATCTACTAATTTAGGCACTAATAATATTTGTCTACAAAACATATTTTAGGTATTTAATTAAGCATTATTGTTTTTGTTTTGATTGTTTTTTTAAGATCACTACAAACATTAATGAAGTCAAGTATCTCCAAATTTTGACTGGTTGTGACTTGATTTCTAATAGAATCATGGCAGGATAATGGGATTTCATAGTAAAGGATTCATTAATGCCGCCTTCAAAACAGAATGTTACGCAAACACTGGACTCAAACATGCCTTAATATCCTCCTACTTCAGCATTTTACAGGTTTTGAACAGAGCCAAGAACATCAAACACAGAACTTCAAAATAAAAATCTAACAAAGAACAATCTAACAAACCCAGCGTTGTTAGCAGGATATCAAGCTGACTCAACAGCATGGAGCAACACAGCCCAGGATTATGTTTACACAGAATTTCTCATGTGTTCTCCGATCTGTCAGTTGCTTCAGTTTTTGCAGGCCATGAATAACCTTACTAGATAAAAAGCATGTTAGAGCAAAAAAATTTGAGCCATTCCAGAAAAGATAGAGAGTTCAGAAACATTTTATGCATAGGATGAAAATGCCTTTCAACAACAGCTATCTATCTTATCTTTAAAATACCGGGTCATAGTTTGAGTACATTATTTTGAAAATACCCACACAGTGAAGACATATGATATCATTTTTGATTTACGAGTTGTCTTTTGCTTATATCTCAGCCCCTCTAAAAATCAGATTATGCAGTCTCCCTCCGTGTTTGATAAAACTGCTATCTGAAGTTCAATCATGACAACTCTCTGTATAGTTTTAGCATGTCATTGGATATGATGTTCATGTATTTGGTGTTGGCAGACTAGATCTGCTAGATCTGCGGGTTGTCAGTGTTATCACTAGGTTATTTGCATAGGCGATTTGATTGGCTGACACCTGTGTTGATGCTTGAAAAGTGTCAAATTAAAATATAAGCACCCTGAAATTGAAGCAGGGCACCTTCCGTTGATACTGTAATAATATTATTGGTGAAACAGATTTGGCAAACATTGCGTTTGCGCCCAGGAGAACGTGCAATGTACAGCGTGTTTGGCAGCGGTGAGAAATCATAGACATGTTTGTTGATCTCTGGAACTCAATGGCCAATCAGAGGTGTTTAAGTTAGAATCCACTCACCGCTCAAAACGGCAGAGTTTTTAATTCAGTGCTGAGTTCTGCTCGTTCTCGTGAATTCTCTCATTAACAAAGACACAATGTAAGTAAGAGATTCTTTATTCAGTGTAGACATCTTTACTGATTTTGATGGAACGCTGTGAGATTGCGAACTGAAATACAGCTTAATTGTGATTGTAAAGTGAGCGCTCTTTCATGGTTTCGAGGCTATATAGCTATAATCCTTTGAATAAAAGTATTGTTTTTCGTGCTGCTAAGAGGAACGACAGCCAATTACACGCTGCAAAGTTTTGAAAGTGTCGTCTATAAATGCATGATTCACTCTCGAAATTGCAATTGTCAGAACATGTCAAAATGTGTATATATATATATATATATATAGCCTAGTGATTTGATTCTTAATTGTTGTTTTTGTAAATGTTTAATTGTCCATCTGACAGTAAAATTAAAATGTGATTTTTTTTTTTTTTATAAACTTGTAGCTAAGGTTCAGGTAAATGTTTAATTGTCCATGTGCAGAAATGGATGATTCTGCAAATCAATTCAAATAAGTGATTTTTTTATCGCAGCATGTCGTTTATGATGCATAAATTTCAATTTTAACAATGAAAAGTAATATACAGTCAATAATGTGTACAGTTCTACGAGAGACTCGGGAGGCCAGATGAAGTACCATGAAGTAACAAATTTATTAAAGACCAGCAAGTATTATATTTAGAGTTTCTTTGGCGTAGGCCCCGTTCGTAGCTTCCGTCTCGGGGGTAACAGACTCTGCATTTCCTGCCTGGAGATGAAGGCAGGGGTGCAGCCGACCCCCTGGGAGCTATAGGCAGGGACCATCCTGGTGGTGGTGGGGAGGATGGAAGTAAATGTTGGCGTCAGCATCTGTGAACTAGCAAAATTGGATTCGGATTTTTTGATTTGATTTATTTTATGCTTTATTTTGTATATATTCGTGTTTCTTTAACTTTTACTATGCAGTTGATCATTATTTAAAAACAACAATTATTAAAATGTTTTGTTTTCAGTGAGTTAGGGCTGCAAATCTGATCAGAGAAGAAGTTTTTCAGAACATTTGCTGACTGAGATGAGGTGCTAAACTGATTGTATCCAGTTTTTTTTTTTTTTTTTGAGTGTTAGGTTTCTTTTTGACCTAGAGCCAGATGAGTAAACCTCTGTAATATGAGTGGGAGCACAATTCCCCTTCTATCCTGTGAAGACAGATGTCTCCCAGAGGGCTGTGTGTTTCTGGATGCCTTCCACTCTGAGAGATTAGTCACACAATGGTTCATGAAATGTTCTTTGCATCTATAAATCAAAGTGGGCAATAATTGAACCCCTAAGGGCATTATGACACAACTCAAACATAGTAAAAAGACACTTTATACGGTCATATTGATACTCAGAAAGTTCATGAAGATCTGAACGCAGACACTGAATGCCAAAACATTCCACCAAGGGTCATCTGCCTTATGTCCTGCGTTGCCCCAGCATGTCAATACAGCACACGTGTCTGACTGAACACCCAGGATGTGTTAAAGTATCAGATAAAAGTTTGTGTCGCCTGTGATTGTGTCTGCAGCACAGATTATGATCTCCACTATCACACTTTAGGAGAAAAAACTGCCAAAATAAAACTGCAAGTATGTAAACTCAAGACAAATTTGTGGAAGAGTTCCAAAGATTGTGCCTGGGCCTGATGTTGAGTTTCTGTGTTTAGTAAAGGCATTTATTAGATAATTTAATTACACAAGAGGTGAGGAATGCTGTGTGAGCATTGCTACCACCATTGAGTCTAGTACATTTCCTGGAAGAGTTTACGTTTGCCTTTTGCGAAGTAAAAATCATATTATAAATGCAGTATAATGACACACGAGCTGTTGGATGTTTGAGAGAATCTCTTGATAAGTGAAAGGATGGGAGATGTATAACTATTCTATAATCACTTTATTTCATGGATATTTCAAAAAGAAAAGACACAGACTAATGACAAAAAGTTTTGCTTTTTGAAATCCCTATTCAAGCCAAAGAGGGATAGTCTGACCTTGTTTCATACAAAAAGACAGAAAAGAGGGTTGAACAAAACTTGCCATAGTTACTGGGTGGGCAAGCGTCTACTTGTTGTCAGCTTTAGGGAAAATTCTCCTCTTCAGGATGTACGAGTCAGAAGGAGTGTAGACCAAGACTGCTTACAAACACGTTCTTCTTCTACTCAGCACATATCTACCAACTTCTGAACGACAAAAAATGATGTTAGTCATTAGGGCATTTTTAATTGTTCTCCTGATACCAGGAAACACACCAGGTAAGACACAGCTTAAGATTTTGTCCTTAATACATTTCAGTCATTTAGTTCTTCATAAAGTATTTGATGACTTCCCTTGCAAAAATGTATTATGGTTCAGCAAATTACTTTAAAGATGTGCACTTTTTTAGGTGTTGGCTAACATACAAAATCATATGTAATGGATTATAATTTTAACTGCAGTGTGGTTTTTGATATTACATTTAAAGTTAATATATTTTAAATGGGTAACACTTTATTTTACATGTTACATGTAGTTCCTATAGTAATAACTATAAATGATGCATAATTACATGCAACTAACCCTAAACAAAATCAAATCCTAACCCTATTGTATGAAGTGTCACTTTTGTAATATTAAGTATATAACTAGTGTAACAAACATACCTTAAAATAAAGTGTAACCTTTAAAAGTACCAAATTGCAAATGCATTATTAGAATTACAAATATATTTCAGAGTGCTTTTATGACCCTCTTATGTGGGACTTAAGTGCATCTTTATATGTGATTTCATAAAATAAAAAATAAAATATAATTTAATGCAATTTCCATTGAAATTTGTGTCAAGTAGTTCAGCTAATTGCTAATAATAAATAATAAATTAAGTGTTAATTCAGTTTATACATTCGGTTCACACTTATCTATTGTTATGGTGCAGCGGGAAGAGGAGCAGAGGATCTTAGTGGACGATTACACAATATCAGTTTCAACCAAAACTTTTTTTGGGTGTTCATTTACACAACAGCAGGGTATTGGGGACCTTAAAAAGTTTCAAAGTCCATGTTTTTTTAAAACAATACTGTTATCGTCTCCGTTTAACCGGCTAACGTTTACCCGTCTAATGTTTAATCGTTTAATGTTATTGTCTAACGCTTTTTGACTTTCTCAGTAAATCCACTTGGAGTTCAGAGTATTTTTTTTTTATTTTATTTTTTTTTCACAATTATTTGGTTTTGTTTCATTAATACAGTGTATACTTTTTTCTTGATTTACCCCGAAAGAATGGAAGTGAAATGTGACAACATGCCCCATATTTGCATTGTAACATGTGAGGGGCACATTGTAACATGACCAAATGACAGCTTAAAATGTTATTTGATCAAATCAAAACAATATACAAGACAAATATTTTGTCAATAAAATAAAATGTTAGACAGTGAACACACCACAAAACACTATATACAGCATAGTTCAAAGCATACATTTACTCTCAGTCTTTATTCACTTCTTTCTGAATTCATAAAAGTTGTTAACGTGAATTATATCACTAAACCAACCGTGTAGTTCTAATAGGGGCTCATTGTAACGCCGTGTTACAGCGCACCCCATCTGCACAACTGGGATTTAACCCCTGGCTACGGCCTTCTGCTGTTTAGATAAACATTAAAGAACTATCTTAACTCTTAAATAATGTCACAGTTTGTTTCTTGTACATGTTTCTTAGTTTGCTATGTTCACTGTCACGTTTCTTGGTTGTCATGTGATTCCCATGCCCTCGCATGTTCTTGTGTCATGTTCTCATTGGTTCGTTGTTTAATCATTGTTCACAGGTGTCCCTTAGTCATTAGTCCTTGTGTAGTTAAGCCCTCATGTTTGCCATGTGACTTTGTCTGGTATTGTTTGTGTAACCTGCTGCTGATGATTTTTCAGTTTGATGTGCTATGTTAGCCAAGTCTTTGTTTTATGTTTGGATTTTTTTATAAAACTGCACTTCGGTTCTGCAACTTGCCTCCAGTGGACTGACACAAATAACAGATTGGAGATTAATATAATAGCAGAATTGTCTCATTTTACATAAACACTAAAAACTGAATTGAAAAATGTACTTAAATGTTCAATGATATCTTTCAAATATTTTTTAAAATTTTGGCACAATTTTTTCCTCTATATAGTGTGGTTATGGCAACAAGTAAATAAGTTTTGTTATGCAGGCATGTGTGGAAGTATCTAAAGTAGTACGTACATATTACAACTAGTCCCGCTTTAGGTTGTGTCCCACTCACCATTTTCAGTCTATAGGCAAATATTATTTCTTTTGAAAGTGACATCGCCAACTACTGGCCTGGCATGAAGGCAGTTTTACTCATCTTTGCAGATCCGTGTAAACAGGGATTATTCTGACAAGGTTGTCATCTGTACACGAAAACTGCAAAAAAAAAATCTATTTTTAGCAGTGTTGTCATGTAAACGTACCCTAAATTATAGCAGTTTTACTTTTATTTACAAAACAAATATGGCAATAGAGAAGGCAAAAAAAAAACAGTTTCACACATGCAAAGGCAATGCAAGACAAAGGGTAAAACTAAACTGAGGGCTTATGCTGCGTTCCAGGCAGGTTTTTGAGCCCGTAAGTTACGACTTCAAACCACGACTCACGACTTTGTAGCGCTCCAGGCAGTCACACCAAACTGCCTTAGTGCAAGGATTTGCGATAGCTAGATGTAAACAAAGCATGGCGGACAGTACATGGCTTATGCTCATTTACAATAATTTATATCACCAGAGGTGCTTACTCCTTGCTTATTTGAGGGAAACGGAGGGGGGAAAGGGGCACATAAGGCAAGAGAAGCTGTTATACCTTTTGTTTTACACATCCGTAGGGGGTGCCATTGTTGTTTCGCGGGCTGTGACATCAGAGCGCATAACTGGGAGTATGGGAGCGCGGGGCACAACCTAAAGTCCCGTTCACACCGCCAGCGATGATGTCGCTGCATGTCGCCAGCGCCAGAGATTCATGTCGCTAGTGGGCGTTCCTACTACGGTTTGCCTATAAACGTCATTAGCAGATCACCCTCCTCCTTCCATGCATCATTTTTTTTTTAAATGTGTCTCTGGATGTACCAAAGACAGGTTTGTACACAGAGACATATCGTAAAGAACAGGGAAATTGCTAACAGCTAAAATCAACTTCTCCTCCATCATTTGCATAAAGTTAAAATTTCTGAACTTTTGTCGCTTGTCTCGCGTCGCTTGACACGCCCACATTCTGTCGCCAACGGTGACTGTCGCTCGTGTTGCCGGAAGTCGCCAGCGCTCCATTGAAATGAATGGGATCGTGACGCTTTGTCGTTGCGTGTCGCTGGCGGTGTGAACGGGGCTTAACGCGGGGTTAGTTGTAACGCGCATGTTTTAACCCTTTCCACACATGCCAGAATGACCAAACTTAGTGTATTTACTAGTTGCCATATCAACATTATTTAGAGAAAAAATAGCGCCAAATTAAAAAAATCTCTGGAAGATATTACAGAACATGTATTTAACCATAGCAAAAGTAAATTTCTAACTTAAGTTTAGTTTTCATCTCTGTTTTTTGTGTTTATTTAAAATAAGACAAATCCGATAATATTTTAATCTTATATCTGTTATTTAACAGTTGAGATGGTTCTTTAATGCTGATCTAACCAGCAGAAGACATAAGCCACGATTTAAATCCCAGTTGCGTAGGTGGGGTGCATTGTAACACTGCGCCCCTATTAGAAATATGCCATTATATTCTATACTTTTATGAATTATTTTGAGAAACCATGAGAAAAGGGTGAATAATGTCTGAGAGTTAATGTTCAGAAATTATTAATTATTATTATTTTTTTAATTATGCTGTATAGCTGTATTTAGTGATGTGTTTGTAGTCAAACTCAAAAATGCTTATATTTTTAATGATTAAAAAATGACATTATTTTATTTTAAAAAGTTAATAATTGTATTTTGTTGACAAAATATTTTAGTTTGTCTTGTATATTTTTTTGATTATACCAGGTAACATTTTATGCTGTTATTTGGTCATGTTACATTGTGCCCCACCACATGTTACAATGTACCCCATGGGGCATGTTGTCACATTTCACTTCCATTCTTTCGGGGTAAATCAAGAAAAAAGTATACACTGTATTAATGAAACAAAACCACATAATAGTAGTAGACGTGTGCAATTAATGTGGGAAAAAATAAATACTCTGAACCCCAAGTGGATTTACACAAAATGAGAAAGTCAAAAAGTGTTAGGTTGTGCCCCGCTCTCCCCTACATCAATCTAGTACGAGTTCACAGGTGGGAAGTCAGGGGTTTGACTGCCGTTCCAGTGTACTTTCACGGGTAGAAGGTTGGAGAAACACGGGTTATGGTTTGGCTGGAACACAGCATTAAATACACCGGCTAAATGAGGAACCAAACAAGACACAGGTGAACATAATCAATTAAAGGGATAGTTCACCCAAAAAGAAAAAATTCTGTCATGCTCAAGTTGTTCCAATCCTTTATGAATTTATTTCTTCTGCAGAACACAAAAGAAGATAGTTGGATATACTATGGTAGTCAATGGCTGCCGAGATCTGTTTGGTTACAAACATTCTTCCAAATATCTTCCTATGTGTTCAGCAGAACAAGGAAATTTATAGAGGTTTGGAAAAACTTGAGGGTGAGCAAATGACAGAATTTTCAACTATCCCTTTAACCAATGAGTAAACATAGTATTCTTAGAGATACCAAGGGAACTAAGCAGGCAGGAACTTAACACACATAGGAAACAAAACAAAACAATCATTACAAGTTACAAGTATATTTAAAGTAGGATTTTATTTCTGTAATAAGTACTATTTTTTTAAAGTATGGCAAAAGTGACCACTATCGACAACATAACTAAATAAACTAAAATGACAGTAAGATTCTCCACAACTTCTGTATGACTACAATGTTTAAAGGAAATTTTCATGCTGTTAATAATAATATAATTAATTGTTTTGCATTTGTACCACATAGACTGGGTTTCCAACATTTTTAGACAATGTTGAAAGCCTTTGATTTTCTTTTTGATGTTCATCCCTTAAAAGGAATTTTTTGAATGTTGCTTAGCGTATATTAAGTTTTCAGGATACATTGAAATGTTTCTGCAAATGCTAACTTTGATTTATGATACATGCAGGTGAAATTGAGCTGCGTGCTTTCCCGAACCAGACAATGAATTGCAATGGGTGGACTGTCTTACAGTGCAACATCAGCTCATCATCGGAGTTGGACATTAAATCAATATACTGGGCAAAACAAGAAGAAAAAGGTTTTAAATGTAATCCAACATCGAGCAACAACACTCCAGGATTTAAGTGCAACTACACAAGGGAAGCATTAACATTAACTATTTTACATTATACATCAGCAAACAAAGGCACATATTTTTGTAAAATAAAGGCGCTCTCAGGACATGGATCAGCGAACATCAACGTCAACGGTCAGTTCATTGATCCATTTAGCAGTCCAAACTTGCGTGCATGATGCATATTTTAATGAATAAATTAATGCATGAGTGAATCAATCAATCAATATGTAGAAAACACTACATCCATATAAGAAAACAACTATTTGTGTAAAATGTGTCAACTTTCTATCTCATTTAATATTTTAAATACATTTTAAGTACAATTAACAAGATACATTTTAATTTGGAAAATAAAAGCATGTTAACCATAGAAGAGGGTTTATTTAAGTCATTGTATGAATTACATCATTACTATATTTTTTAAATAAACTAATAGATCTGGACACCAAAAACTGGGCATCACATCTTTAACCCTTGACCTTGTGTTTGAAAATGTATTTACGCAGGAGAGTGCAGTCCAGAATCCTCCCAACAGACGAGTGGGCAAGAACAAATGGAATGTAGCTTTAATAATGTGTTTTCAGACGGAATAATAAACTGGTTTCATTATGACAAGAACGTGACTTCCAACTCTACAATCACACGCCGGAAGAACTCTGATGGAACGTTCAACATCTCAAGTATCCTAAACATCCAAGACAAAAAAGAGAGTTATAACTGCTCTCTGTGGTCACCACAACGTCAAGCTAATGTTGGTGTTAGTTTCAGATCATTTAGCATGACCAGTACACAGCATTGTTTATCATGGACTCTTCCCCTTTTTGCCCTGATGTTTTCATTGAGAACCTGTTTGAGTTTATAACCTTTATAAATCAACTCGACTCCTACCCAAATATCACAAGACCTGATAAAATAACCAAAGATCTGGTGGGTTTTAATCAATTAAATTTGCAATATAGATTGATCATCTAATCAATACTTTCAGTGGAAGAACTTTGAAATTTGAGGCTAGTGAATAGTAACACTTTTTTGATAGTCTACTTTAGACATAAGTAACTTTGCAACTACATGTCAACTAACTCTCATTAGAGTATTAGTACTGTCAACTTATTCTACTAACCTTAACCCGAACCCTAACAGTCCACTAACACTGTGTCTACACCGGAGGTGAGCGGCGCAGCGCTACAAATACAATAGAACCCATTATAACCAATGATATTGTCTACACTGTCGCGGCAAAGTGCGACAAATCCCCGTCAGTAAACTAATGCCATATTATGATGTACTTACACAAAGGACAAATGCTTTGCAACAAGCACAATAGTCGCGTCCAGTGTAGACAGATTCTAGCTGTTCACGACACGTCAACAATCGCATCCGGTGTAGACACGATGTAATACTCAAATGAGAGTTAGTTGACATGTAGTTGCAAAGTTAATTATAGTTAGATAATAGTTATAGTTATAGTTAAATGTCTAGACTATCAAAATAAAGTTTACACAGGGAATGTAAATGCTTTTGAATTTCACCTGAGGACATGGCAACTGGAACAATAACGGTGAGCTGGCATTTGACCAGGACTTCTCTTTTACTGAGTCATTATTTCTTTATGAAAATGTAGCACATATCTGATCAAATTTATTGAGAAATTACCCAGGTAACAGGGAATGTTCTCAGAATGTTCTGTTTTGGCAAGGTTCTCTAAATAAAAGATATGAACAAACTGACAAAACAGAGTTGCGACATGTTTTGATATTGCCAAAACATGGTTCATGGAGCTCTCAATAGTTCCAAACAATTCCACGCTGTCAATCTGTTTGAACGAGTTTAGGCAGGAAAGATAACAGTTTCACTTACATTTGCAGCAATTTCTGGTAAATATTATTGCATAATGTGCATTGATTACTATACTGACAGCATTTTCAGCAGCGTTTTATTCTGGGGAGTGATAAATAGACAATATTAAAATCTTTTTTCTGGAGTTGAACCTTCAGGTATTGTTTTCTTGGGTCACACTTATACTGCTTGCCAGTCAAAAGAAACATTAGTAGGCTGCTAAATAATATTTGTGCAATTATTTATATTACAACTAGGGTAGTATTTAAGGTTAAAATAGGCTGAATGTTTTATAATTCCAATGCAAAGAGGCAAATTAGAGGCATCTGGTGGCCAGAAAAACTTTTCATGTAATGCCATGGTTTAATAATATAAATACATGTATGCAACTCTAATCTAGTTGCTCAAATGAGTATTTCAAGTCATAATGAATTACTTTTTTAGGTTTTGCATTTTAATATATATTTAGATATTATCAAACACTAGTGTCTGAGTGTGTCTCAATTGTTACATAAAATATGTTGTAATATTTTTGAAAGATTTCTTAATTTTTTCGGTCTTAATGCAGTACAATACTCTTTCAATCACAATGACTGAATTTGTTATGATTTTTATATTCATAAATGCTTCTACTTTATAATTATTTAAGTCAGTCATATTTAAATAAATGTAATGCAGTCATTTGACTACCTTTAAAGCAGACATGTTGGTATGCTTTTCCATTAATCTCTTTCTTTGTCACTGCAGAAATATTCACTGGGGAAATAAAATTGTAATTGCAGAAAGAGAGATATACTATCATTAAAAGTGAAGTGTCAAGAGCCCAACTAAAGGAAACACTGATCACCATAATGGCGACAGAACAAAACATTCAATAAAACCTCAACATCAAAGTGTCTGTTAATCTCAATGAGAACTTTTGTGTACTTATGAAAGAAATACAGTTTGACACTATATAGATGGAACCCATATAGTCATTCAGTACTGTTCTTAAAGGGATAGTTCCCCCTAAAATTAAAATTAACCCATGATTTACTCACCCTCAAGCCATCCTAGGTGTATATGACATTCTTCTTTCAGATGAATGCAATCAGAGTTATATTAATAAATGTCCTGGCTCTTCCAAGCTTTATAATGACAGTGAATGGCAGCCCAAAATATGAAGCCCAAAAAAGTGCATCCATCCATTATAGAAGTAATCCACATGGCTCCAGGGGGTTAATAAAGGCTTTCTGAAGTGAATCGATGGATTTGTGTAAGAAAAATATCCATATTTAACACATTATAAAGTAAAATATCCAGCTTCGGTGCACCTTCTGTATTCAACTTACGGAAAAAGTATAAATGGTGCGACAACGAATTAATGAAAAAAGTCCATTATGCATCAATTACCCATGTACCTTTGGGTAACAAATACATTCAGCTATTGACAGGAATAGGGTCTTCCTCAAGGTGGCGCTTGGTGGCACTCGCTTTCAAATATCAGTTAGGGAAAATGTATTAACTATTTAGCTTTGTAATTTAATTGATTCTCCTTGTTTCTGTATTTTGTTTTTTGGGTGACTGAGGTGGTTATGTGCAATGATTTGTTCCATTTTTTTTAAACATTCTGTTAATAAAACTATATATATATATTTTTATCCCTATATATTTTATTGTTTTTGTTTTTTTGTTTAATGCAGCTTTTGGCTTACACCATTCTTTGTGTCAGACAAACACATTTGACCCTTGTTTCTTGACTTGAAAGCAAATTGCTGACAAACTGAAAGTGCAGCACTTTGTAAATAATAATAGTCTTAAACATATACAGTAGTCCATATAATGTTATTGGAGAGTATTGTACCTCTAGCCACTGAATGATTTAGCATGACTTGTCTTACTGCTACTGCACTTTTTGACCTATAAACACAGATCAAGGATACCTTCTTTCCCCACTTCACAAGCCACCACAAAATGTCTCATCTGAAATCCCATAAGTACTCAAACACCCTCATGTAAGCGTCATGTTATTTTCACTAGCCTGTTTATGTAAATATAAAACATTCCTACTCCTATAAGTTACATGCAGTTTTACAAAAACCCCACTAGGAGGCAGACTCACACTTCACTTAATTTAACACTGGCATTGTGCTTCTCAACTGGTTTTGCACCAGTAACAAAAATACGAATAATGTGAGGTTTTCTCCTCTTAAAAAGAATGAAAATGTATTTATACTTATTTGTTCATGTCAATAGGCCTAATTTATGTAATTTAAAAAATAATCTTGTTTCTGCTTGATATCTTGTTTCTTGTTTCTGTCCCAAACAAAAACAAGATTATTTTTTTATCTTACCCCAATTGGCAGAAAATGTTGCTTGTTTTAAGCAAAAACTTGCTTCATTTTGATTATATTATCCAGAAAACAAGAAAAAAATATCTTATGTCATTTTACTTATCTAGTAAAGGCATCTTGATTTAAGAATTTTTAGATATTTGGACTGGAAACAAGACAAAAATACTAAATAAGAAAAGCAGTTTTTGCAGTGTATAAACAAGTTCATTTTCTCCTTTGGGTACTTTAGGCAGCTCTGTCGTGATCACCTTCCGAAGTGTGGTAATCATTTTGATTGCATAGTCTTTCTGCTTTATATCTGTGTTTTAGAAGGGAAAAGAAGTCTCGTTGTGATAGGAAAATCCTTAAGCACATTTGACTCACGTTGACTTCAGGTCATAAGAAATCCATCTTCACTGTAGGAGGAATGATAGATTTCATCTGGGACCATTTCATCTGGCCTGGAGGCTGGAGCTCATGTCATGGATGGAAGAAGAGGACAGTCAGAGTTAGTCAGCACCTAGAGCTACTTTAAACAGATATTAAGATCTAAGTACAGTAAGCATCAACTCTTGCATAAAATAGCACTCATGCATGGGAGACTAATCATTACCTTATCTTTGTATTGCATTTTATTACATTAATAAAATGCATAGCACACCAATATTGTGCTGTAATTGTTTTAATAACATAGAATGTTTTTATTGGCACTATTTTGCTATTTTAAATGTTCTTAATCATGTTTTGGAGGTTTTAATTTTCTCATAGATGCTGCATCACCTATTTTTTCTGGTCTACTCTGCTCTGGTTGGTCAGATGGCCCAGTCTGTTATGATTGTTCTACTCTGCTGTGATTGGTCAGATGACCCAGTCTGTTGTGATTGGTCTACTCTGCTCTGATTGTTCAGATGGCCCAGTCTGTTATGATTGGTCAACTCTGATTTGATTGGTCAGATGGCCCAGTCTGTTATGATTGGTCAACTCTGCTCTGATTGGTCAGATGGCCCAGTCTGCTGTCATTGGTCTACTCTGATTTGATTGGTCAGATGGCCCAGTCTGCTGTGATTGGTCTACTCTGCTCTGATTGGTCAGATGGCCCTGTCTGTTGTGATTGGTTGACTGCTAACAGCGCGTGTTGGAGACCATACGGCAATTGCCATATCTGTATCTCAGCTCCAGATTTTCCTCAGGGCTTGTATACATAATGATATCAGTAACGATGGCGACAGCTTTACCATATCAATTCGAACACGAGTCCTCATCCTTTAGACCTTTAACATTCACAAACAGACACACACTACATGCAAGGTAATGTTCGAAAAAGCATAATAGGGGCAAATTAAATACAAATCTGCTAATTAAACAATACAAAATACTTGTATCTTCCTTTTGGAATGTTTTGATATTTTTACTGGACTCTTTGAGCTTTACCGATCTTAAGGCAAATATATTTTTATTCAAAAACAAGTGAAAAATATGTCAATAATGTGCAAATGGGTATATCAAATGGACAATTGCCTTGTTTGTCAGCAGGTTAGAGGTTTAGCTCCTCTGTAGTGAATTTCATTGATTGTTGCTCTCAAATCTCAGTATCACAGTCACACACCTGAGCTTCTGCCGGCAGAGCCACTGTTGCCATGGTGAATGCAGGTTTATAATGCTTTTCGCTCCCGAGCAAACATTTTTGAATGCCTGCTACACAACAACAACTGATTAGCTTCATATTTTATTCTCTCCAAATGCACTCAAATTAGCCAAAGATGGGTTTGAAAAACAGCACAGAAATCTGTCATGCATTGTTCGCTATGAAATGCTATTTAACAAGAGCAACCAACACCGTCTCATGACTATTTGTAAATATCTTACAATTGAGTAGGCTTTTGCATGATCTGCAAACCCCAAGTTTTATGTTTAGGGGAGGACCTAAACTTTCATGATGAATACACTTGCGGATCTTACGAATTGATATGAAATAGCCAATTATGTTTCTTCAGCCAGTGCTGTTGTGTATTTTTTTCTGTGAGCAGGAGAAATCTGAAAAAAGGCGGATGGGCTCACTCCTACTCTTCAATAGCTTTCATTCCATGACACATGCAACTCACACATACGTATTTTTATTTTAGTCCAGATGTGAAGTCTTCTTATTGAAGTCCACTTGTGTCGTACACGTGAGTTTCATCAACATATTCTGTCAGCATTGCATATAACGCAATGCATATAAATGGCTTGGCAGTCAAAAGCAGAATAAAAAAATTTAATTGCGCCCAGTCTGCCGGAAGGCTCTGCCTCTGTCATTCAATTCCAAGTACAGGGTCTCTCTGCAATGCAGATAGTGTTTGATTAGTTGAAACGCTCAGAGCTGCATCCATAATGTCTTTTCTCTGCACTTCTATTAAATGTCCAAGGTACCATATTACCATATTATATTATTTGTTATATTTAAATCAGATTCATTTCAGTATTAGAAAATAGGGCCATTAAAGTTTGTGAGCTGCCATGATATAATTTTCCCATCCTCTACAACCATAAGCAGAACTACGCAAGGTAAAATAAAAAAAGACAAACCCACATTATATTTAAATCAGGTTTACTTGCAGTGTGTTTGGTGTGGAGAAATATTGGCTGGAGGAAGGCATCAAAATTCAAGAAACACTCAAAACCTGAAACAATCAATGCTGTAACTAGGTTACAGCAGCCAGATTTTTTTTTTCAAGAGGCAAGAGCCCAACTAAAGCAAACACGGATCACCATAATGATGACCTACATATGTTGACTCTTTCCTTTGGTGATTCTGCTTGTTATCTTCAGGTGTTGATCACTAATGGTCAATCATCATTCAATTAATTACTTAATTATTTCATTAACTTTAACACTGATTCAGTGTTATTTTTACACTCTTGAGTGTGGACTCAAATAAACTATTCTTTAATTTAACTGTTTTTGCTGTGTATATGCTATATATAGTACTGGATCAAAAACACAATAAAACTGAAATATTTTAAAATATTATTACAATTTTAAAACAACTGCTTAGTAAAATATTTTAAAATGTAATGTATTCCTGTGATCAGTTCAACATATTCAGCATCATTACTCCAGTCTTCAGTGTCACATGACCCTTCAGAAATCATTCTGATACGATGATTTGATGCTCAAGAAACATTTATTATTACTGCACAACTGTATTACAGTTCTGGTTAACATATTTGTGGAAACTGTGATACATGTTTTGTTTTCTGTCAGGATTCTTTCAAAAGAACAGAATTTATTTGAAATATATACAAATCGTTGTTAATGTATATACTGACTTAACCATGTGCTGCAATATACATTTAGTATTACATTCATTTACAGAAATCAGCTGCTTGAAAGAAAATTGCTGATGCTATTGGATTTTCAGGTGATATTCTCAATTCATTCAGTTAACGGACGCTCTGAGGTAAAGTGTTCACACTGCAGAGACTCAGCAACGATTGTATTTAATTATACAGTACAATCATAACAGTACTGACATTATCTTAATTCCATAATGTCCTTAAACATAACAATATTGCTGGCCATAAACTGAGAAAGTGCCCGATACCTCGAGTTGTCCTTGATGCGGCGCGGGCTTCTCGTCCGGTGTTCGACCACCTTAAAGCGGCACGAAGTCGGCACCATAGACCGTAAAAAAATATGGACGACGCGACTTCATTGATTTCCGTTGACCATAGTTGAAGCTTTCATAGGCCCGCTCACGGCGCTGACATCTTGGGACCGAGTCTGCGCAGTAGCGATCTCGGGACCGGAGTTGCGCAGTAGAGAACAGGAAGTAGAGGCGCGATTATCAAAAGCCCGCCCACACTCTCGCGGATGCAGAATAATTCATTGTGTTGGTGTGAAATAAACAGTTATGGGAATGTAGAAATTAAAGCTAATGCTCCAATCTCCTCCCAAAAATCCCAAAAAAAGTCTGTTAGTGCGTCAATCTCAGCTGTCAATCATGACGTCACACCCCCCGTTTTTATAGCATCAAATATCTCACTAAAACTAAACTTATTTAAAAAACGAACACTTGAAATGAAATTATCGTAAGAAAAACTGCCTAAAATTACAGAAACCATCTTTAGGAAACAATTATTTGAAGTGTAATTGATTTGTTTAGTGTGTCTCGCTCTCCATTCAAATACATGGAGAGGCGGGGTTTAGGAGCTATACTGGGACCGGCCACCGGGGGGCGATCGAGGCGCGGAAGCTTCAATTTCTGACAGGAGTGCTACAGGCTTGGTCGGCACTAGTTGTACTGTACTACTTATTGTATTAATAATACTTATCGTATTATTACCGGTATTATAAAAATGAGATAAGGACAGCACAGTTTAAACTAGTAAGATGTTGTCGCGATAGCCGGGGGCGGCTACATGCCACCAGAATTACCACGCCTCATTTTTTCAGCAAATTGTGCTAAACTAGCAACAAGGACATGTTGTTACGTAACAATATATAAGTTTACGTTACATCGACACTGAAAATACTTGCTTACCTCGAATACACAACGAAGTTGCACCGAAGAAGCCCAGGCCAAAACGGATCGAGCGCGAAGTGGCGGTTGAAACGATTGTTGTCGTGAAAAAATTCCAGAACAGTGGGGGGCGGGGTGCGTGAATCCAGAACATGGGCTACTCTTTGAAAAATAACCCAGAAACCTAAACAACCCAGGAATTGGGTCAAAATATTAGCCCTATAACCTAGAAAGTGGTTACTCTCTGAATATATATAACCCAAATAACCCAACACAAATAACCCAGAAAATGGGTTGAAGAATTAACCCAGGAGTTTTTAGAGTGAACATTATAAATTTTCTTTACTGTCACATTTGATCAATTTAATGTGTCCTTGCTCAATAAAAGTACTTTCTTTATATTTAACTTTCTTAATATAAAAAAGACGTGCACACAGACAAACCTTAGATGTCTGGATGATATTTAACCCACTGTGGTCTTTTAGGGGTTAAATGATCTGTATTTACATTGAAATCCAAGGTGTGTAAACAGAAAGCTGTAATGACAGCTATTTTTCTTTGTTTAACCAATTGCATAAGGTGGCAAAAGTCAACACCACTGCAATGTAAATGCCCATTAAGGGTGGCGGTGAATATCCTTCTTTGACTGTCTGTCCTCTCAGTGTTGGGGATTGTGTAATCATTAAATCCACCGCTTGCATCTCTGATTATTCCGGAGGAAACACCCCATCCGTAAGTAAGATGAGGTGTAAGAGCCCAGATGAATAGCGTCGTGAGAAGTTCAGTGGATTAGCCCTGTATAATTCACAACACATTTAGCGGGAACAATGCAAGATGCACTGATTGAACATGCGTGAGACTAGAAGTGTTTGGGCTGGAGAAATTAAACAACAGCCCCTGTATATTAATCAATGGAGACTACAAGAATGGTCGTGTGCTCAGCATGTAATGGGCTTGTCTTGGAATATATTTTAGTAATATTGTTCATAACAAGCACTCAATACAGAGAGCATTGCATTATTTTTTGATATAAGGATCTCTGTCCTGATCTAAGCTCTGATCTTTTAATAGATCACGAATCTTACTTTGATTGGGATATAAAGCCTTGTAGAAAATCTAACATCTGCACTCCTAATAATTGTCAGCACACACTCAGGAGTCTGATTTCCCCGGTTCTTCTAAATTGTATTATTGAGTCACGAACTTGTAAAATTCACTCAACAATTGAAAACACTTGTACTTATAGCAGAACCTGTAATAAAGTGCTTAAAAACACCATACAGCAGATTTGGTGATTTTGATCGTTTGGCCATTTTTGATTCAACCCTCTGTGCTAGACGAACCAATAGTTAAAAATGTAATATTTACAAGACAAGAGAATTAATAGCATGATTTAATTCAGTTCAAATGGCACAGTAAGTAACATGGATGATAATCACAATATCCAAGCCCAGCTAAATGTGCCATAAATATGAGACTTCTACTATTATAAATATTTGCAGGATGATTTTTCCATCCAAGCTTCTACATCAGCAAAAATGACAAATTGTACCTGTGCTTTTTGTACCAAACTAGTGGCCTGTGGAGGACATGCTGACCACTAAATCAGTCACAATATTGTGCTATTACAAATGCCTGTCTCTCTAGACCTTTCTGATCCAGTTTTGTCCACTTTCCTTCCATTTATAGAAGCGTCAGCCATCACTACAATACCTCCCAAATGTAATACAGCAATTACCCGTGCGATGGATTGTGGGGGCTGAGGTAACCCTTTGTGATGGATATCATTGTCATTCTGTTCAGGGAACATGGACACTCCTTACAAAAGATTTAAAATCTTTCAGCTGTGCCTGGTTTATTTGCACATTTATAGACATTCAGATCCATGTTCTCCGGCATGATTTGAAAATTATGCAAAAAGTGTCTTGCGCTTCAATGGAAGTAAAAAAAAGTTCAGAAACTTAAATGTCTCTCCCTAATTTAGTTTTTCATTGTATAATTTATGTATTTATTTATTTTCAAAATCTTACAAATATATATTTATTTAAGTGAAAATATAAAAAATTTTCAATGTGGTATCTACTGTATTTATAAATAATTTTATAAAATTCAATAAAACATCAAATATTTTCAATACCATACACTGTAAAAAAACTGGGGGAAGGTTTACTTGAAAAAAGATAGGAAATTGCACACAAAAAAAAAGAACATTCAAGTAAAGATTAAACAGTTCTTGGTGGCTTTCAGCCATGACATGAGAAATACATTTTGAGATATTGATTTTTTATGTTGATTTTTTTTTACATATAATAAGTCTATGTATTAAAAAAAATCTTAAAACGTCCTCCTCATTGTAAACAGTGCATTTATTTAATCAAGCTCCAAAAACGTCTCATTTTGATACTGCAGGATCTGTAACGTCACACTGGAAAATAGATTTGCAAACGAATGCCTCCAGAGCAAGACATTGACGAATAGTTATACATTAACGCCGTCCACTGGCGTTAAGTCACATAATGGCTGACATTGGCCTACACTGGATGTGAGTGTCGCGTCAAAAGCAAAGCCATTATAATCAGTGACGCTGTCTACACTGATACAGTATACAGATGTGTGTTCAGTTTCTGACGTACTCCACATGATTGAGTCTGCCGACAACAGGACAAATGAAAGAGTGAAAGAACGTACAGCTTTCTTAGTATTCCTCAATCAATTCTTTATAAACAATAAGACAATAATTTTTTTTTATAAAAGAATGCCTTTTTTCCCATTTATTTTTTGTATACGGTCGCTAGCGACCCGAGGTGTGTGACAGTGGAAGTATATTTTTTCTGCACAACAATAATTTAATCTTTTGATGACTGAATAAGTGCAATTGACCTTTATTCCTCAAGGAGGGAATGTCTGATACACAATGATGAAGTGACGTTTCACTCATAGTTACCGCAGGCGAAGAAGCTGGTAAAGAAGCTGTCAGTGATCAAAATATTGATTCTGAAGATGTTGAAAATGATCGTTTTGAGAATATGATTCAGATGGTGAATATGAGGCAGATGCTGAATGTAAACACCCAAATATGTAATAATGATTGGTGAAACATTCGTGCATTTAGGGTTAAAAGAGTCGCCCCTTTTTTATATATATATTTGTTTTGGGTTTTTTTTTTTGCAAAATACTTACATTACAAGTGAACCTCAATGAACATATTAAAATAATTTTAAAACAATCCATGTCATGACTCCTTTAATTAGAAATAGTCTGGAATACTCAAAATTTTACTCATGTGCACATGAACATTATTAATAACTCGATAAAAGGAAATTCCAATTTAAATTTGGTGGGATTCAAGAAATTTCTAATAAATTTTATAAATAATTTAAAAAAAATGCCAAGTAACATGAAATTTAAAGCTAAAAGACTGTTAACATTTTTTTTTTACTGAAATTTAAACCTGAAAGACTTCTCTTCTCATTTCAAAAAAGTATTTTTACAAGTGCAGTGGTAACCTGTACAATGACTTCAGAAAGTTAAATAAGCTTGCAATTTGCTGCAACATTACTAAATTACTTAATAATTGAACATTGTACAACTTGCCGTAGATCAATCTCCTTCCTTAAGTGAAATCTCCTAAATCACAGAGGAAAAACTTCCAGTGGATAAGCCTGAAGAGCACATGCGTAGCTATTATCAGGCTGTGTAGCATAACATTTTACTTAAGTTTGTCAGTCTTTTTCACATTTATGACAAAACAAGTTTTTACGGAAGCCCTAAACGGCAATACTCAATATTTTTTATTTACAAATATTTTTACAGTGATGATAATCTTAATTTGCCATGTAAGAAAGTAGATCTACTTGTCCTAGAATGACATTCTTTTGTTTCAAAGAACTTCCCCGTTGTCCAGTTTGATCAAACAATCGATGAGAACAAATGATTCTGTCCGTCTGAAATAGACCCGAGATGGCACTCTGTTATTAAATATTAATTCTCATAGAAGAAAACTTTTCCTTTGTTTGCTTCCCATATTTCCTCTTCATTCTATCAAGATGAGGCAGCAAACATTGTCTGTCTGGTGAACAGGTTTACTTTTCCCTCATATATTGAACGGCACACATCGGATACACTTCAACTGACAAGGCCACTCGCCACCTTACTATGTTAATGTAGTGCTTTCATGTGGATCTTAAACTTAGTTGTGTGACCCTCTCTCGGTTTAGTGGTTAACGTCATCGCTCGCATTGTAGGCCATTAATATGCCACATTAAACCTGCAAACACATCATGACCACATGGCCGCTCAAACCCAAACACAGAGTCAGTATGGTTGACTACGCTGTGTTGACATTGCCGCAAATCTTAGACATTCAGTCATTCAAGGGAAGGGTTTGTCATGATGCCATTAAATCACACTGTATGTAGGTGAGTTTATCTTGTGTTTGGTAGTGAGGGCATGTTATGTGGAGGTTTATGGGGAGTAATGAAATCTGACCTTATGTATTATGTATTCTCAATGAACACGTGGACATTTACTATTACATTTTGATAGCAGTGAGTATAGTCACTTAGCCAAGAGCCATGCTTTTATTTACAACAGAGAGACCATGAGAACTGTTCTTTTGAAATATGCATTAAAAATCTAAATGTTATATGCTTTCATGAGTTTCATGCCCTAAATACCCCCTGGCTTCCCCTCCCCTGTATTAAAATAAAATGGCAAGATGAAAAGTCAGCCCGTTCGCACCAATCGTTCTGAATATTAAAGAATAGAAGAGTTCACACCACAACTATAATGATAACAGAGGAACAATATATTTTGAATCACTTTCAGAACAATTTTTTCCCAGTAGATGAAATGTCAGCCAATAAGAATTCATCCTGCTTTAAAAGGCTCAGGCAATTAAAGCGACAGATGACAAAACTGAATAAACCGAACTGCACTGGTGGAAGGAAAATGTTTTCTTGAACATCCTGCTTTTCCCAAGTGAAATGATATAAAACATCACAATAATTTTGAAAAATGTCCTAACTTTGTTCCTCATAATGACCCTTTGATTCCATTATGTGTGTTTACCGTTGTGTTGTTACTTATGTTTGCCTTACGCTGTGATATAAATGTATCCCACAGGGTCACCATAGAGAGGAAACTAAACAAAGTCATTAAGACAGATAGAGGCCAAAGGTGGCAATTCACTGGAACTGGATCATTGCACTCACCTCTAACCCAAATCAAAGAAAGCATAATCGGTAGGACTTGGTTAGATACTGTTCCTGTCAAAACAGTGCTTTTTGTCAGGAGTGAGAGGTAAACTAAGCCCCAGTAAGTGTGGAAATGTGTGCAATATGGAATGGAGACCTTCTTTAAAAATCCATTATAGTTACAGTCAACATGAAATCAAAATCCACCCTGTTATCTTAAAGGGGTCATATGATGGTTCTAAAAAGAACACCTCATTTGTGTATTTGGTTTAAAGGAACACGCCACTCATTTTCCTACTCCCCTAGAGTTAAACAGTTGAGTTTTACCATTTTCGAATCCATTCAGCCGATCTCCGGGTCTGGCGGTAGCACTTTTAGCATAGCTTAGCATAGATCATTGAATCTGATTAGACTGTTAGCATCTAGCTCAAAAATGACCTATTCCTATTTAAAACTCGACTCTTCTGTAGTTACATTGTGTACTAAGACCAACGGAAAATGAAAAGTAGCGATTTTCTAGGCCGATATGGCTAGGAACTATACTCTCATTCCTGTGTGATGATCAAGGAACTTTGCTGCCGTATGGGTGCAGCAATGATATAACACAGCGCCTGAAAATAGGCTAACTTCCGTCAACATAACCAACGGGACAACCAGCTTGCACAGGGAACGTGCTAAAAGTGCTACAGCCAGTCCTCGAGATCGGCTGAATGGATTTGGGGAATAGCAAAATTATTTAAAAAATAGTGGTGTGTTCCTTTAATGCAATGGGTTTACGCAATTTTTAGGTTTAAAAAGTAATTATTTTACACATACTGTACATTATTGTTGCTCCTCTATGCCTGGCCTTTCTGAAATGTGTCCATTTTTACAAAGCTCATTGTTCTGAAAAGCGCGGTGTGCTCTGATTGGCCAGTGCATCCAGTGCATTGTGATTGGCCGGAATACCTTACGTCCTTACCATATTTGGAACATCAGCTCCCAAAGAAATATTGACAGGTGATAATGTCAGTACTACCTTATCAATTTGAGCCCGAATCTGATCCGGAAAATGCAGATGACCATGATTGATCAACTTTGCCAGCGCGACTGGACCAGAAAGTAGCAGATTGGTAAGTTTGCATTTGTGATCGTAGAAACGACACACAAGCGCTACTCTACACTGCTCAAAACTCACATTTGAATAGTCAGTAGCAAATTCTTAAAAAATTAAAACATACTTACCAGCTGTGTCTTTGAGTCAGAAGCGCCAGACTTCACTTGCAAAGATGGAATTGCCCCACTGTTTGGAATCAGCCTTTGTGCACAGCCGTTCTGGATACAGTCCTCCGAAAAATTTGCAGCACACAGTCGAATATTTGGGTTGTACTGTTCTGGAACAGTGTTGTACGTAGAGCTTAGCCACTGTTTTCTAATTGTGTCCTCTGTTGGAAGGCCAAACAAAGTAGTTTGGCTTTCACATTGAAAAACACAGCGTCTCCATGACTTGGCGGCAACAATACTACAGCGAGAATAAAAGTTACGCCTTCTTTCTTTGCGTATACATTTTGGCGGTGTTATGAAACTCTGACTGACATAGATTTCTGGGGATGTGTTTGAACTAAGCGTTTTAGGAAGGCGTGGCTGAGCCTTAACTTTTACAAAGAATATCTCTTTGGGTTTGAGATTTTGTAACTCTGCAGATCTTATACATGCACAAACAGCTATAGCTGTATGTATACATAACACATTAAAAAGAAAGGAAAACAAGAAATCACATGATTTAATGCCTGATGCTGTTGTGTGATTCATCAGTGCATGTTATTCCAAGAAAACATAAGTTTATCTTTGTAATCTTTCCTCAAACTCTAACTTGCTTCACTTCTGATACAAATTTCCTTTTATTTTTGAGACATCAGGTCCTTTTCTGCCACAGAATAAAAAATAAAAAAGGTAGCTAATTGCTTTATATCTAATTGAGTTTATATCTCGCAATTCTGAGGAAAAAAGTCACATATACACTCAAAATTGCAAAATATTTGTGAGATAATTGTGAGATATAAACCCGGAATTACCTTTCTGTTGCAGAAACAAGCTTTCATACTTCAAGATCCTTCTCTCTAACTACTTGACATCATTCTGGAATGAATACCCAATCAATCTCAGATTATTAGGGGTTCAAGCATGAAATGCTGAAACCCTATTGTAATTGTAAGGATTCGTAAAACGCATTGTGCAGTCCAAACCGTAAGGCCTAGAGACATGAAACCTGGCCAGATGGTAGGCCTCAGTTTGGGGACAAACTATCAGAGTATGACCCCGAATGGCCCATAGGTGGCGCTACAGCAACCAAAAGTTCAAAATTGCTCATAACTCTTAGACTGTTTGTCCCAGGATCAAGTGTCTTATATCGTTGGAATCCTTGGCTCAAGGCAGACAAAATGGCTATCTCCGATTTGGATGTAGGCAGGGAACATTTTCTGCTATGTCGAATTTTGTCCAAAACCTACTTTTGCAAACTAGTCCCTGGTTTTTCGCCCGATCGGAACCAAACCAGTCTAGGACAATTCTCGGGACTCTCTAGATCAATAATTATCGAAAAAAAGTTCAACTTTTGCATTTAGGTGGCTATAACAGGGTCATTTAGAAAAGGGGCGTGGCAAAATACACTAAAAAGCCTATACATCCCAAATGAAAACTCAGAACTTCACCAAAATTGATGAGCATATGTGTCCGAACATGGTGAGGAAGCATGCAGAGTTTCATGGAGATCGGACCATAGGTGGCGCTATAACTGGCAAAAAGCCTTCCTTCTTATTAGGGGTTCAAGCATGAAATGCTGAAACCCTATTGTAATTGTAAGGATTCGTAAAACGCATTGTGCAGTCCAAACCGTAAGGCCTAGAGACATGAAACCTGGCCAGATGGTAGGCCTCAGTTTGGGGACAACCTATCAGAGTATGACCCCGAATGGCCCATAGGTGGCGCTACAGCAACCAAAAGTTCAAAATTGCTCATAACTCTTAGACTGTTTGTCCCAGGATCAAGTGTCTTATATCGTTGGAATCCTTGGCTCAAGGCAGACAAAATGGCTATCTCCGATTTGCTCGCCCTTCAGGCGCCAATTTCGAGTAAATTGCATTTTTTTGAAAAACCAATTTTTGTTGAATTCTCCTAGGTTTTTGGCCCGATTGGAACCAAACCACTGCAAGAATATTCTCTGGAGTCTGACAATCAATAATCATCCAAAAAATTCAAAATTTAAATTAACGGTCGATAAGGGGAACCAAAATCTTTGATGGCACAAGGGCCATTTTTACTAAAATGGTTATAAATTGTGAACGGAAAGAGATTTTTTTGCTAAACTTGGGATACATCTTCGTGAGCTCAATCTGAGATCACTTGAAAAAAATCGCAACAATTGGCCACTAGGTGGCACTATAAAATGGTTATAACTTGTGAACGGTAAGAGATATTTTCGCAAAACTTGGGACACATGTTCATGAGCTCATTCTGTGGTCACGTGAAAAAAAATCATGACAATTGGCCACTTGGTGGCACTATAAAATGGTTATAACTTGTGAACGGAAAGAGATATTTTGACATGAAAAAAATCGTGACAATTGGCCACTTGGTGGCGCTATAACAGTGAAAAAAAATCATGAAAATAGCTATAAGCGCACCCAACCGTTAGTCTACTGAAAATTGGCATGCAGTGTCTTTGTCCAGGGTGCCATGATAGTCTATGAGAACATTGGTGTATCTCCAAAAACTCAGTATACGTCATTGGCACAATGCCTTGAAGGAGCCTTAGAAGTTCCAAGCCCGTGTTTTTTTCACAGGAGTGGCCTCCTAAGAATCCTTGCCGAGTCCAACAATACCAAACATGCCAGGTTTCGCTTTATGGTTTTTGTAAGTGTCATTTAGAGCTTTAAAAAATTGTGGTTATCTTCAAAGCCATTAGTCTGATCAAGACAACAACAAAAAAACAAAGGAAATTTGAAAACATAGGTAAATAGCTAAACAATAACGCCAAAATATTAAAATTATGATAGGAACTGACAAAAAAAAAAAATTAAATCCAATCAATTTCACCCATGGATCATTTTGATGCTCTCACATGTTTGAAACGAACAATGAGGGATTGTGATGAAATTTGTTTTGAATTGGGACTGGCGAATCCCCGTCCATACTGTCAATGACCGTTCGCAAAGACCTGCCCACTTTAGTTACTGTTGCTATGTCTGACAAGCAACGCCACTCTCACACCACACCAAGTTCTCACGCAGTGAAAAATACATCAGAGAGGAGACTGCGCGCTGACAGACAAGTACTTTTGATATGAAACAAAGTCTCACCTTTCAAATGTAGTCATTTTTTTAGAGACATTTAAACAATAAATACCATTTTGTGACTCTTTAATGTGTCTGATAGATCGCTGTAGACTCGAAGCTCAGTTAAAGCTGTTTGTGAACCGATCATCTCTTCCTTCTAGTTAATTTATATCATTAAAATAAACATGAATGAATATAAAAGGAATGTTGTTTTAAAGTGCTAAGACGTCAGTACACTTTGTTTTTCAAATTTAAATCCTCCTATGTTAATCTACTAACTTTCCTGACTGCTTTGTTAGACAAAATGGCGGATTATGATTAGTCAGATCGCCTGTCAATCAACCTCCCTGCGAAGGGTCAATTTAGAATAGGCTTGTTTGAGATGAGCTAAATCTGCCCAGAACCGATCACCGGTGATCAGCGCGAGATGCATGCGGTTAGAAATGTGTCCGAGTGCGGTCCGCCTTGCTCTGATGTCATGCTGACGTATGTCAAAAATATCTCGCGAGCGCAAGGCGCATGTGTCGGATTCTGCAGTTGCGCGCAGTTGCTCTCCACCGACTGCGCTGATCAAAAGCATGATGGGAAACGACTTGCTGACGACACAGCTTAATGCTCATTGGTTTAAACAACAGTGATGTATTGTTCTCTTTTAAAATGTTTGATTTTAAAACTCTAATATCATGTTTTATGTGTATTTGTTGTTTGTGAATATTCCCAAACTATCTGACTATCTATAAAAAAATAAAATAAATAAAAACACATATGTCTATATTAAAGAAAGAAATATTGATAAACATGTATTTGGAATGGAATTAAATAACAAGTACTTTGGGTGTCTTGTTCATTTTATTTATTTTCATATAAAAGCAACATAACTTGAATTACATCCAGTTTATTAGCAAAACTGTGCATGAGCGTGAATCGCGTGAATCCCGCGATATCCATCTTTGATCTCGCAGGTGTCAGATCCACTGTGAGTAGAGAGAACTATCCGGCTTGCCTGCGCTTTTTTCACTCCTCCTCTCACTGCAGCCGCCTACTCTCGCATACATTTCAGGCAAGGCAAGGCGCATCTCAAACAAGCCTATTGCCTGTGCGCACAATCCTGATCTAATCGACAACTTTGCATTTGCCCGGAAAATCCCACTATAATGTAAGAGAGCATCTTTTTTATGTATTTGGACCTAGGCCTAACAATGTTTTATAGTGCGCTGTCCCCATTTTTTTTTTTTTTTTTTTTTTTTGGTGAGCGTAGGCTACTCCTGATATTGTTAGTCATCTCATCTCTTATATGCTGTGTATGATCATATCCTGCCCTCTTCATGGTTGCCTACTCGCGGACATTGCGTCATCAATTGCGTCATCAAGGGGCTCGCCTTGATAATCCTACTTAAGGGCCCGGTATTGGCTCGTTCGTTACACCACAGAATATAATTGTCTAAACTCCTTATTAAAATTACATATTTACAACAAATCTGACACATATATACAGTATGGGCACACTTTGAGTACTACTAATAAAAGTGGTGGAGATCAGGCAAGACTATAAGAAGACTCAGGCAAAAGGTGCTATAACTGTAAAAACGCTTTAAAACCATATATTTCCTATGGTTAACTGCCTGTATAGGCTGTAAATTGACTATTTCATCTATGATGGCAGTTGTTAAATGCTTGCAAAATAAAACTTAATGTCTTTTGATGCTTGTGTGCTTAAAGGCCTTAACTGCTTGAACCCCGATAAATGCTGCTTGCAGCTTTAATTATTATTATTATTTTAATCCTATCTCACTGAATAACTGGTTTGTCAGATATGTACTGTAAATATGTCAGAATATAGCAGAGGGATGCAAAGAGTGTTTCATGTAGACTTGAATGTCATGTAGACAGTTTGTTTTATGAGCATCTGAATGAATATATGTATAGTTTGCAGTAAAACATATACTGTAAATATACACTTATATTGAAATATTTTTGTAATAATTTTACAGAATTTCAGAACAAGTATGTACTTATATAAGCATATGCTTTTTAGCCTGATGACACTTTATTAGTCTTTGAAAGGTGATACTGTATGAGAAAGCATACGAGATGATTCAACCATCCCTGAAACACAATCTTCTAAAGTTGCATAACATTTTCATGATATTTTTCTACATAATATTTACTAGATTATTCAGCACATTTGAGAAGACATCTATTACTGTTTGACCTCCAGAAGCAAAGGTTGCTCTGAAATATCCAGCATAAACAACATGGAGAACGCTGCGAGTGAAGGGCATGGCTGTAAACTTCAAGAGTCAAAACCAACATT
The DNA here is from genome assembly GCF_949357685.1 of Gobio gobio. Taxonomy (NCBI): domain Eukaryota; kingdom Metazoa; phylum Chordata; class Actinopteri; order Cypriniformes; family Gobionidae; genus Gobio; species Gobio gobio. The sequence goes on along the minus strand of NC_137097.1, from coordinate 33,268,426 downwards.
GCAGCTGCTATCTCTGTTGCCAAGGGGAGTGTGATAGCATCTCATGGATATTCATGTGGAGAAGAAGGAGATAACAATGGCAGATTTACAGTGCAGTCAGTGTTGTACACTCATTTGCGTTGAGAGCAAAATCCATCCACGGGGTTTGTTGCTATTCCTGTAGCATTCATCTGTGCTAATCCATACATCTATAGGCTATGTACTCAAACTTTGCCATATCTGCAGTGCTAATAGCAGTCCTGCTGTCTCTAAGCCGTTCATGATTACAGACAAGCTGACGATTCCATGTTTGTGATGATCTACAAAGACCGATTCAAGCCCCAAAACAAAACCACTATCTGTCGTTTCAGGGAACCGGTACTTTCAAACTCATGTTTGATTCATGAAGTGAGATTCTCCCAGAATATCAAGTGACTGCGGGCTAAGTCTACACCAATCTTGAAAACGTTTTTTTCTCTACACTTTGGTCTTCTGTCCAAACTGAGATGGCTTTTTTAACCTTTGAATTTGTTTTTAAGATGATCCAAGTAGATAAATCTGCGGGGTCTCCAGGAGCAGGGTTGAAGGTTAGGTCCTAATCTGATCCATGGTGATTCATTACCAAAGTGAATTCCAACAACAACATACTGTTCAGTAAGTATGGTAGATAAGAATGCAACTCTTGTGCTAATCTCAGCACATGACAAACCAATGAATCAATACAAGAATGCCACAACAACTGCTAATTGATCAATTCCTCTGAGAAGTCCTTGATACCTGGGCAAACCAATACGATGTAAGTTAGAAGATTTTGAAAGGTCTCTAATGAGGTGTGTGAATTAATTAAATGCCACCAGGTGAACTTTTTAGCGTGAAATGCCAGAGGCTAATTCAAATATGCAGATTGTTGGCGTTTGTTTTCATCGACTGACCATGTTTAATCATGGTTGTTCGGTCATGAAATGTTTGAACAATCTGGGATGACTTGATCACCATGTGTTGCCATAACAATGAGGTAAGCACAGGGTCATCACTAAAATCCACATTAAAATTCACCTTTACTTATTAATTCATATATTTATTGCAATAGAGACAAAATATGAAAATATTGGCAAAAAAAAAATCTATATTTTTTTTAATTGAACAGTTTATTGAACCTTTGGACAAAATATTTAAAAATGTACTTTTTGTTGAGTATAATATTTGATATATCAGGTTTTGGAGAATATGCAGCTCATACTCGAAGAAGAAAAAAAAATGTATCGATTTTTTGTTTTACATTTTTAACAATTGTAAGAATCACATTAAAGGGATAGTTCACTCCAAAATGAAAATTACCCCATGATTTACTCACCCTAAAGCCATCCTATGTGTATATGACATTCTTCTTTCAGACAAACACAATCTGAGTTATATAAAAAAATGTCCTGGCTCTTCCAAGCTTTATAATGGCAGTGAATGGCAGCCCAAAATTTGAAGCCCAAAAAAGTGCACTGATCCATTATAAAAGATATCTATATGGCTCCGGGGGGTTAATAAAGGCCTTCTGAAGTGAAGCCATAGGTTTGTTTAAGATAAATATCCATATTTAACATGTTATAAAGTAAAATATCTAGCTCCCGATGGACCGCCTTCGGTATTCAACTTACGGAAAAAGAGTAACATGGCATGACGATGACGTCGGATGTAGTGTAAGTGTTTTGAGCGACGAGAGGCATTACACTTTCTTCGTAAGTTGAATACAGAAGGCGGTCCACCGGAACCTAGATATTTTACTTTTTTCTTACACTAACCCATCAATTAGCTTCAGAAGGCCTTTATCAACGCCCCCGAGCCATGTGGATTACTTCTAGGATGGCTAGAGGGTGGGTCAAATTTTGGGAGAATTTTTGGGTGAACTATCCCTTTAACAACACTGCAAAAAATGCTTTTCTAACATAGTAAATGCTTCTTTATTTAAGAATTTTTAAATATTTGGACTGTAAACCAGACAAAAATACCAAGTAAGAAAAAGTTTTTTTGCAGTGTATTAACATCATCCATTGACATTCGGCAAACACAAATTTTGTCTTCATTTTTAACATTTTTACATCTATTGTTTTACCATTTCAACCCTGACAATCATGATACTAGATGATGATATAGTGAGGTGTAGCGGATCTTATTTGCGGCATACAGTTATTAAATCAAACAAAGGAACTAAATACAGAAGTAGAAAGCAAATGAAGGAGAGCAAAACAAACAATAGAAGACAAAGGACACTGAAAACTGTAGGCCATAAATACTCAAGAAGTACTCGAAAATGAGACAAACACACTGACTTTATTTAAACTCAGGATTTTTAGTATAGTCTCTGAAGCCAGCTGTGTGTGTTGTTCATTGTGAATTACATGAAATCAGAAACGGATCAATAACAGATTTTGTTCATGGAGTGTAAAGGGCCCTTAGGAGCGTATTGTGCAGCTCAATCTCATTCAAAAAACTCAATGCTCTATGGTGCACGTCTTCAAATATCATCTGAAGGACAAAGGGGGCGAAATGCAGTACGATTGCACTGGCACATCTAATCATGGAGATGAAATTCAAGGCAGAATCTTACATTACTGTCAATATGGTGCTCAATATGGTGGACCTGAATATGAATCACTCCCATGTTCTCCCAAGAAGGTTTTACATTACACATCTCAGTTTCTAAAACTACATTTCACATTCAACCAAACAAATTATACACTGATGACCCAATAAACATCAAGACCTGATACATGTGATGCAAATGTCATTGATCATCTCCTAACAAGGCCACATATTAAGGTCAGAGAAGGTTAGATGGTAAGCAAACAATTAGTACTCGTAATCAATGTGTCGGATGCAGGAGAAATGGTCTTTTGTGACACAAGTCACAAAATTGTAATGACGGTTATGGGAATGTGTCAAAACACATAGTACATCACACTCTGCTGCATGTGGGGCTGCTTAGCTGCAGAACAACCAGTGTGTCTATGATGACCCCACCACCGAAAGCTCCTCCAATGGGCATGTAAGCGTCAGAACTGGACCTTGGAAGATCACCTAGTCCGATGAGTCCCGTTTTCTTTTACATCATGTGGACGGCCGTGTACATGTCGACCAGGAGAAGTAGCACCATTTACATTTACATTTATGCATTTGGCAGACGCTTTTATCCAAAGCGACTTACAGTGTCCTTATTACAGGGACAATCCCCCTGGAGCAACATGGAGTAAAGTGCCTTGCTCAAGGACACACTGGTGGTGACTGCTGGGATCTAACCAGCAACCTTCTGCATATCAGTTCCATGGTTTAACCCACCGGACCACCATCTCACCAGGATGCAATGTGGGACGACGGCAAGCCGGTGGAGGCAGTGTGATGCTCTGGGCAATGTTATGCTGGAAAACCTTGGGTCTGGACATTCATGTAAACGTAAATTTGACTCGTGCCACCTACCTAAGCATTGTTGCAGACCAGGTCCACCCCTTCATGACAATGGTGTTCCCTGGTGGAAATGGCCTATTTCAGTAGGATAATGCACCTTGCCACACTGCACACATTGTTCAGGAATGGTTTGAGGAACATGAAGAAGAATTCAAGGTGTTGCCCTGGCCTCCAAATTCCCCAGATCTCAATCCAATTGAGCCTCTGTGGGATGTACTGGACCAACAAGTTCGATTCACTTCTGCTCCACTTAACAACCTACAGGACTGAAGGATCTGCTGCTAACAACTTGCTGCCAGATAGGATACCACAACATACCTTCAGGGCTCTGGTAGAGTCCATGCCTCAACGGGTCAGGGCTGTTTTTTCAACATGCGGAGGAACAACAGCATATTACACGGGTGGTCATAATGTTTGGCTCACCTGTACATGGTCGTATGAATCATGAGCATTGTCTTATAAACTGCTATTGGATGGCAAAATGGCAATTTTTCATTTTAGTGTATGACATAATCTGCTTTTGAGGCATACATGAGCCAAATCCACTGGCAAAAGGATCGCCATGACGTAATTATTCCATCTTAAATTATAAGATAATTATAAAGTATTTACATTGTGACCCCAGGTTTTAGATAAACAATTTTTTTTTCAGCAATAATAATAACTGTAATTTCTTGTTTATCATCCTCAAGGCCTAATAAAGAAGATGAAATAGCAAGCAAGGAATGTTCTGGTTTATGATAATACAAGTTATAAGTTATAGATTCAAGATTCAAGATTCAAGAGTTTTATTTGTCACATACACAGTTATATACACAATATACAACTGGCAGTGAAATGTAAACAGGTCCGCTCCATGGACAGTGCAAATAACAGTTACAAGAAATTAAAATAGAAATAGAATAAAATTAGAATAAAAAGTATTAACATAAGTAGAATTATAAATAAATCAAGTAAAAGATAAAAATAGGAAATAAGATAAAAATAAAAATATAAAAATAAAAATATAAAAATATAAAAAAATAAGTGGATATGATAAGTGAGATAAACTGTAGACTTAGAAATAAGTGGTTAACATAAATATATATATATGTATATATAAAGAAGTATAATGTGCAAGGTTTATTACAGGTTGTTACGCAGTAACAATAGGAAAGTAAAGTGCAGTGCAATGGCAGTATGTGGATGTTAATGTTTAAACTGGATGTTTATGCGTGTGCGGGGTGAAGTGAAGTCACGTGACTGAGTTCAGGAGTCTGATGGCCTGGGGGAAGAAACTCCTCCTGAGTCTTTCAGTCTTTGCCATCAGGCTACGGAAGCGCTTACCAGATGGCAGCAGGGTGAAGTGAGAGTTTGCAGGGTGATTAATGTCTCTGATGATTTTAGTAGCTCTACAGATACAGATAAGATACAGCTTTTTAAGGTCTACAAATAATACTTTAAAAATGAGGCTACTTCATTTCTCTCAGCTCTCAGAGCACGGTTGTGGATATGACAGTGTTGATATGTTTGGTCTTGGCGGAATAGATTTGCCACGCTGCTGCTTTTATTGCTGCTATGAGCAAGTAAGACATGCCGCTGCTATACAATATAGCATACCCGAATTACCCGATCTATACAGGTGGAGGTTTTCTGAAAGCGTGTTGCACTGCTACAGCAAATGCCGGCCAGTATTTGAAGGTTGAGCATGCAAACTCATTGGCTACTGTTACAGCAGGAAACCAATCAGCTGTGCCCTATAGAGAATGATGTGATTGCACGTCATTAGCTGGAATGCCAGTCTCTCGTGAACGCGCATACAACAGTTAGTTTTAATATAACTCTTGATTGTATTTGTCTGAAAGAACAATGTCATATACACCTAGAATGGCTTGAGGGTGAGTAAATCATGGGGTCATTTTCATTTTTGGGTGAACTAACTCTTTAACGTTACAAAAAGTTGTTGAGGGGGTGAATTAAAATAATAAATATCTTAATTTAATACTCATCTTGTCATTTTAAGTCATCTTGGGGCCTCCTGGGTGAGAATCACTGTCTTAGATGTATCTTCTTTTAAATCCACATGATTTATTGAAATTAAACCAACTTATTTAATTCAGAAGATCAGCCAGGGTAAAACATTAAAAATGGCCAAATACATTGCTGTGAAGCCCAGCTTAAACAAGCCGCATGTGGTTTCCTGGTCAAACTCATCTCCTCACCCGCTTAAAGGTGAACTATGTAAGATTTTTGCAGTAAAATATCCAGAAACCACTAGGCCAGTGTTATATATTTTGTTCAGTTGGGTACTTAGAATATCCCAAATCTTTCCAACTATTTGTAAATCATGTGAAATTGCTATTTTAACCAAGGAACCGGGACGTGTGAGCTATGCGTTTGAGGGAGTCGCCTGTCGATTGCATCTGCGTTACCCTTGGTTTCCGGTTTTATTTACTATGCCATAATAACAGTCCTGCTCTTCAATCGCTCCTGCGGCCTTGCTCAGCTCCACAACACTCGGTCCTGCTCTGCTTCATTCTACAGTAATGTTAATAATCGCATCCATGAACATGATTTCTGCCCAAGTCCCGAGTCCGGAAAAGTTACATAGTGTAGCTTTAAGAGAGAAATATAATTGTAACCACAAAGAAGAAATAACGTGTAAGAGGAATTTTCCAATGTGATCTAAACATGATCAAGTCTGTCCTTAATATATGAGCCAAAATTACTGTTAACGGAGGGAATGTCACAGCATAACAGGGTTAAACAGAAAGAGAGGAATGAAAAATCAGCAAACCTACACAGATTTTAAGATCAATGAACCAATACTTTATGTATTTAAATGTATTAAATGTAATTTCTTTTAAATGTATTTATTAACTTTTTTGTATTACCCATTAATAATTATATTTAAATCTCCAATAAAAGTCAATTATAGTGTATATGGACAGTAAGTAAATTTGACACAAGATTCCTGAGAATGACCCAAATAGGGAATCATTTTCAACATTATTTTTTTTTTCAAAGAAAAACACTTTTGGAAAATAACAAAAGGAGCCCATATCGGATTATATGACACTTTAATACATTTCATACATAATGGTGCAAAGTGATGGGCCGTGACATAAGAAAAAAGAAACAGTTTCTATCCATGCTGCTCCTGATTGTCGAGTCAAATATAAGTAGTTTAATGTTTCAAAGCCTGATAAACAAGACCAGACCAGGCATGTGTTGACCGGATGAAATTCTTCAAAAGATCCTATTCCTGCTTGACATCTTTTACATTTACCGTCTCCAGTGCTGACTGTGGATGTAGTTGAAAAACCAGCTTCAGCTGAAATGACACATCCGACCCAGGCGGATCACTGTGATGTGTCAGCCACTTGCATCTGCATTTTATTATGACAATGATAGAACAGTTGTGCAAAGTGTTTCCGCTGTAGCAGAGGCAAATTCAGTTCAATAGCACACTTATTCTGAATGTTCATTTATATATCAAGAGCCCAGTGACCGTCTACTTTTATTGCAGCCTTGGTGGCAGACGTATATTTTCCCTTTCATCTTTTTTCCAAAGGGCCTTTCAAAAAATGTTCAATAACTCAGCCAACCAGCTTAGAAGTGAATTACATAATAAACACTGTGCTGAGAATTCCAGGCCGAGAATGGTTCGATATTGGCCGTACCAGGCTTAAAGGTTCAGTTTGTAGTATTTATGAGGATCTGTTGACAGAAATGCAATATAATATTCATAACTATTTTTTCAGTGGAGTATAAAGACCTTACATAATGTACCGTTATGTTTTTATTACTTCAGAATGAGCCATTTCTCTGTCCCCTTACAGTGAAGTCGCCATTTTGGGCCGTCAAGTTTCGGACAAACTGCTCACTCTCTGCTCTCTCCGATGACGACATTTTTGTCCAGTGTCGGCCACCGTAGCTTCTCTATGTGCTCCGAAAGGGAGGGGGGGGGGTGCATTTCACAACCTCACTGCTAGATGACGCTAAAAATCACACACTGCACGTTTAAGTGGAAATATAACTGGAACCGTTGCTTGCAGACAGTGGAAAAGTGGCTACAGTAAATGAACCTAGCCATTCTGAAATTCTGAAATCTGTAGCACATAAATTAACTTAACCCTTAAGCGCATACCTTGGGTCTTTAGTGACCCGGGACGTCATTACCTACCCTCTTCCTCAATCATTTTTTAAAGTTAGACATCCACCTTTTTAGTATTCCTCAATCAATTCACTTTAAACAATATGACAAGAAAAAAATAATACAATTATAACAGAATGTCTGTTTTCCCATTCAGTTGTTTGTAAACATGGTATAGGGTTGCTAATGACCCGAGGTGTGTAAGAGTGTAAGTATATTTTTTTTCTGCACAACAATAATTGAATCTTTGATGACTGAATAAGTGCAGTTCACCTTTATTCCACAAGATGACAATGTCTGACACTCAATGATGAAGTGACGTTTCCCTCATAGTTACCGCAGGCAGAAAACAAAACAAAAGAATAGAAAGATTCATCAGCAAAACTTGAAATGGCTCAGAGATTTACAGCTGAACGCAATCACATATTACTGTCACTGTCACTTGATGGTGGATCTGGTGAAGAAGCTGTCAGCGATCAAAATATTGATTCTGAAGATGTTGAAAATGATAGTTTTGAGAATATGTGTGAGATGGTGAATACGAGTCAGATGCTGAATGTGCTGAAATGAGCTCTGACGAGGACAGTGATGATGGTATAAAACATCTGCTCAAACTGAACCCTTCCAAGCTCCAAAAGATATTGAAATAGGCTTTTTACTCTAATTTCAGGAGAGTTTCATATTATCGGGACAGGTAGAGATCCATCCGTGTTAGATATAGATATGGGTCGCTAAAGACCCGAATATGTAATAAAGATTGGCGAAATGTTCATGCATTTATTGCCCTACTGCACAAATCAGCAAACCATGCAATCTGCCATTAGAGCCATTTTACGATGACCTACAACTGCGGTTACAGAGAAGCAGATCAAGCTGACGATTATTTGTCGTAATGAGAACACTGTGCACATTGTCGCTCTCGCTGTGATGAAGCAGTCGGCTGCGGCCGCACATTCATCATCTGCCTCATAGTCAGAAACACTCAAAGACGGCGGGGGGCTCGTTTTGAGCTCAGCCCGCCGGGCACTGACCCATATGACTCATCCAAAAATGTTAACGCGAGTCCTCTTTTTATTTGCACACAAAACCTTTTTTACCGATGACCTAGTTTCAAAAGCTCTGAAGGCATGCGGCTTAATTGGATTTGTAACTTTCAGGAGTTTTTGGCCTGAAACCACAAATGATAAGAAGGCTGGAGTGTTATACGGACTTGAAAGGCCTTCTATTGACGTTTCTGAGCCCAAAATAGAAGTGTGGAGGGAAGATAGACTTTGCTCTTTGCAGGAGTAATAGGACTGTAGTCAGACTTCTACTTGGTAAACCAATGAAGAACCAAGAAGTCACACTTGAACTGACCATAGGGTTGGCCGATATATTGAATGCTCATGATGAGATGGGGATTCCTGAAATGAAGTGAAAATTAAGAATTCTTATCACAATGATTTGAATTGTATTTTTATTTTTACCTTAAGAGCATGTCATTAGACTGTCATCTTTCTTATTCAGAATGTTAAAAATATTTTAAGCTGTACAATTTTGATAACATTTTTAGCAAGTAAAAGTCTTTAGAGTAATATTTTTATTAAGAAAAACGTCCCCCTTCCGGTTCACGTCATTTTGCTGAGAAATCTTTAATGAATTTTATATAGTAAATGTAAGAATAATTATATTGCTAGTAATATTTCAAGATGAATACTTACCAGCAATTTAGGTTTAGTAGATTATCCATTCATAATTTCTTAGAAAAATCATTAAAATGTGAGTATCAAATATGATCCATCAGGCATCAGTTTTTAAAACTAGAGATTTGATCATAAAAATAAGCATATTATCTTAAGACATTGCTGGGAAATATAGAGTGACAATTTATATTTATATGCATTTTATTTAGGTAGTATGATTTAAAATATATGTTTTTTCTTAGTTTAGGCCTCTGAATAAGATTGAGGTGTTTTTTTCCGCCTGAGTTTGAGTTTCATACTATATGAGCCAAAAGCCTGATGTATCAAATATGACACTTAACAAAAAAAAAACATAGGCCTATGCACACTTACAAAAAAAAAATCTCTAACTTCTTTCAGGCTTTAGGTTCAATAGCTTCTCTGGCAGAAAGGCATTAGAGCGCATCATTTCAATTAATTTCCATGAACCAGTTCAAACTGTCCATTTCAATGAACTGATTCAAAACTTTGATTAAACAATCTATTGTGTATTATTATTTTTCATGTATTCAAATGTTTTAGTACCAATATTTGTAGGTAAATACTGTTGTTTGCTACCATGTACTGACATATTGGTGCATAGAAATGAGGTGCATGCATAAAATGGTTAAATCACAATCTTTAATGAAAAACTATATTTTATGTATTTAACATTGATTGTTTAACATTCTCCATCTCTCATTGGCTAGACATAAAAAGAACTAGCATTACTCAAGTGAGTCTTTAAACAGCCATTTGAAGCTCAAACTCTACAAACATACGTCACTGTGCCACATTATCCTTCACTAGGTCTCTTCCTTTCTTTCTGATCTAATCAGTAAACTAATGTTCACAAACCGATGAGAGGAAATCTAAAATGTGAGTGGAGAAAATAACCCTTTAAGCTGTTGCTTGAATCTCTGAGCATCATATCTATTCAGACTGAGAAACATGAATCACAACTCCAAACTCCAGAACATATTTCCATTTTTATTTTAAAGGCATCATTAAAATGCAAATTCTGTGCAAGCATGTAGATTTAATCTGCAAGAGCACTTACGTTTTCACATTTCCCCATTACACATATGCTTTTTGAACAGATATGCTCTGCTTGAACAGAAAATGAAAGGTGTATAAGTAGAAATGCAACAGAAGAGCATTATGGGATCTCACTGATATAAAAAAAAAAAGATTTGCCCTCTGGATAAATTGGTTGAAGCCACATTTGTCATATACAATACAGTCATTCACTATTCAGTCTTTTATTTCCTGATAATCAATATTAGATGTTTTCCTAAATTATCCTTATTTCAAAGTGATTCATATTTGCTTTGAATGCAAGCACCAATTTTGATAAAGACATCAGCAAAAAAATAGTGAAACTGCAGCATACACGAGAAAGATGTGATGTGACAATATAGAGAAAAGAACAAATTTCAACACAATGGCCCTCATTTATCAATCTTGCGTAGAAACGGGCGTATATATTGGCGTAAGATTATGCTTACACTCCTCTCACCGCCTGATTTATGAAACTGTGCGCACCTCTGAAATCCAGGCGTACGCAAAACCTGCCCTTGATAAATGCCGCGGCTGAAAACGATCGTCATTAGAATAACACGCCCCTATATATTCAAGTCTCCGCCTCCCCCACGCCCTGATTTTATGCCATGGACACACGGAAGACGGCAAAGAAGCGAAACTTCTCTGACGTGGAGATCGAGACCATCACCAGGGAAGTGGAAAAAAAACTAAATTGTTTTGGGAGTTTAAAGAGTGGGATTAAAGGCGCCCACAAAAAGGTGTACGGTGGAAATCCAGTTTAAATAGCTGTTTGGATGAGAAATTACCTATCACAATTCATTATTTTACAGCAGGTGTTTTGAAATAATTAGCATTTAATTTCGTATCACGTCACGTGTATTGGGGTTTACAATAGTGATGATGATGTGATGTGGAGTACCATTCATTAACATTAATAATTGCATGACAATTTGTACGATTCTTATTATTATTATAATTTGTATTATTAATGACACTTATTGTTATTTAGAAGAAGAATTTCGTTATTATTATAATTTATTTTATTATTATTTAAAAGAAGAAGAATGTCATTTTTATTATTTTGTCAGTCTGAATTATTTTCAGTCCCAGTCCGTGCCCAGCTGCCGGGCCTAACCAACATCAGGTAAAGCGCACATGCTCGCAACTGGAGGAATACATATGCCTACAAATCAAATGCTTTGGTAAAGTCACACAAATTAAACATTGAAGTCCATGTTGCACAAAAAATAAACACTGAAGTTTATAATTACTATATCCCTATTCGCACGGGATTAGTATAGCCTATTATCTGGGGACCTCTGGTGATTTGTAATAATTGCAGAGAATGTCTGTGATCTTAATCCCGTGCGAATCGGCCATGTCTGTAATATATAATGTAAATATTCTCCCGCAAATTAGCCTACCTACCATATTTCGGTCCTGTGATAACATAGTCCCGTGCGAATCGGCATCTCTGTGATTTGGCCGGGATTAGGCGGATCGTATATAATTTTTGCAAGGTTTTTGTGTCCTGTGGGCATTTCTATCTTTATCTTTCATGAAGAATGGATAGGCTGTATATAATGCGCACCATTATGACTTCCCATGCGGCCGCGCGGATTATAGCCTACTTTCACTTTAGAATGATCACCAATTTGGCAGTAAATTGCTTGAATGGTGTGTTTAATAGCCTATTATTCTTAATGAAAAACACAAAAACAGAACAGTACAATGACAACTCGCTTAAATGGGCACTTTTACATTTAGCTTTGAAACTGAATCTTCCGTTGTAGCCTATAGCTATTGTTATAGGCTATTGCTCAGTTACGTTTTTAATTGCGTCTGTTCTCTAACTGAACGAAATTATTTTTATTACTATAAAACAATCAAAATGATATCGATACGACTGTTTATAATTTCATACAGCTATATAACGAAAAAACATTTTCAAGTCTTTACATCATATCCGGGAGATAAGTCAGTAAATTCTAGTAAAATCACAGCTTATCCCGTGCGAATGCGCCACGCAAAATTCAGATGTGGGAGAGTCATTTCTAAATCACACGAGGTCCCCAGATAATACTTATCCCGTGCGAATAGGGCTTTATTTGTTGTTGTTGTTTTTTGTGTTTTTTTACAGTGGGTCATAATATAGCATATCTTTGTCAGTGCGTTTTGTGGTGTTAGGAATTGTTTTTCTGCGCATTTTCGCACTAACTCAAAACGTGCGTACACCACCTCCTGAGCTGGCGTAGGATTTGAGCGTGCCGTACGCCAACGTCCATATTGATAAATCTCAAAGTCACCGTGGTTTTGGGTGTACGCCAGGTGTACGCTGGAAATTTGGTGTACGCACTTTTGATAAATGAGGGCCAATGAGTGTATGTCATTTTCATACATGCTTTGAGCTGAGCCTTAATGAAGGATTTTCAGTGGTGCTCTAACACAAGAGGTTGAGAGACATGAAAGAACAGCTTCTTGACTGTCAGCAGAGCCAAACATTCGAGCACATCAGAGTCGGGGGAAGGGGAGAGAGAAACTAAAGCAGTAAACCATGAATTACAGTCATTTTACCACAGCTAAGGGGCATGTGCTGCTCTTAAACTAATCATCAAAGCTAAAATGGGTCATTCTTTTTTTTATGGAATATTGAAAATATCGACAACCTGTCACTCACATGAGATCGATCAATAGCAAACCACAACCATCCAATCAATTACCCATGGACAAAATCAACTCTTTCGTATTCTCTTTATGCCAGCAGACACTCCTCTGTTGTGCGTTTGTTTGAAACGGGTGATTCCCTGAAGGTTTGAGGTTTAAATGCTCCATGCCAACCTTTCTCGCTCAGTGACAACTAACCAATGCCACTCCAACACCAGAAACACATCAAAGTAGACGAAGCAACGCAATTTCCCGCGAAATAGGCTAAAGTTAATCAGGGTGAGACAAAAACATATTTTGGAATCTAAATTGTGTTCATTTTGAAAGTCACAGTGTACCTTTTCTTTTATCATTGATTTTATTAATCAGAAATGGTATTAAACTTGACTTTTGTGTGTATTGTATTTATTTTGCTTGTGTGAAGCATTTTAATTTTTTGAAATGTGCTATATATACCGATCAGGCATAACATAATGAAAGGTGAAGTGAACAACACTGATTCTCTTCATCACGGCACCTGTTAGTGGGTGGGATATATTAGGCAGCAAGTGAACATTTTGTCCTCAAAGTTGATGTGTTAGAAGCAGGACAAATGAGCAAGCGTAAGGATTTGAGCGAATTTGACAAGGGACAAATTTTGATGGCTAGACGACTGGGTCAGAGCATCTCCAAAACTGCAGCTCTTGTGGGGTGTTCCCGGTCTGAAGTAGTCAGTCTCTATCAAAAGTGGTCGAAGGAATGAACAGTGGTGAACCAGTGAAAGGGTCACGGGCGGCCAAGGCTCATTGACATACGCGGGGAGCGAAGGCTGGCCCGTGTGTTCCGATCAAACAGACGAGCTACTGTACCTCAAATTGCTCAAGAAGTTAATGCTGGTTCTGATAGAAAGGTGTCAGAATACACAGTGCATCACAGTGTGCAATTGAAAGCGCCAACAGTGGGCACGTGAGCATCAGAACTGGATCACGGAGCAATGGAAGAAGGTGGCCTGGTCTGATCAATCACGTTTTCTTTTACATCACGTGGATGGCCAGGTGCATGTGCATCTCTTACCTGGGCAACACATTGCACCAGGATGCACTATGGGAAGAAGGCAAGCCGGCGGAGGCAGTGTGATGCTTTGGGCAATGTTCTGCTGGGAAACCTTGGGTCTTGCCATCCATGTGGATGTTACTTTGACACGTACCACCTACCTAAGCATTGTTGCAGACCATGTACACCCTTCCATGCCTCGACGAGACCGGACTGTTTTGGCAGCAAAAGAGGGACCAACACAATATTAGGAATAATACACTGTAAAATCCAATAGTTGTTCTTACTTAGACTTTTTAATTAACTTTACTTAATGTCCAATAATTTGTTGAATGTACTTAAAAATTAATCTGAACTATTTGCATGCTAATGCATTTGCTACTCAGAAAACCCAAGTAAACATTACTTGACTGGTTTGAGTACCATTTTGCCAAAGCAAAAAAAACAGGTGGGCGGGCAAAAGGTTTTTGAGGCGGGGCAGTTCTTAAAAGTCCCGTTTTTCCTGTGTTTTTGAAGCTTTGATTGTGTTTACAGTGTGCAATATAACATGTGTTAATGTTTCGTGTGTAAAAAAACACAGTATTTTTCACACAATTTACTTATCTGTATACCACTGTTTTCACTGTCCTAAAAAACTGCTTGATGATTTCCTTATTCTATGAAGTCCCTCCTTCAGAAATACGTACCGAGGTCTGATTGTGCCAGCGGTTCCCGTGTTGTGATTCGACAGCAGCTTAGCGCACGTTGCCCGGAAAGGTCACGCCTCTTACCATAACGGGGAGATGCGCTCAAAGTACAGCGTCCCTGAAGGCCAAACAAAGGTGATTTGACTCCGGGATGAAAATATAAGCGTCTGGACGACATGGTGACAAACACACTACAAACGCAACCGAACGCAACACTTCCTCTTCTCCATGTGGGAGAGCAACAAGACCACGCCCCCTTTTTTGAGTATTCTTGTGGCCGGAGGTTAGTCAACAAACTGTTCTACTGACGTCATTAAAGTAGGATGTACATGGATGTAGTCCAAACCGGCCGTTCGCTTTAGGCTTTGAAAGGGAACTTCTGTTAAATAAAATATCTCGCTTGGCATTGAACTTTGAGCTTTATAATTTTACAGGTATTATTTATGCTCTAACAGCAACATTACACACTAACTGAAGTTTGAAAAACGGGATCACAAAGGACAGGACCTTTAATAGACTTTTCACTAATTTCCTCCACTTTTCTGCAGTCATCGTTCTTCTTAGTTGCATTCACTCATTTTCCAGTCATCTTGAATGTTATTGACAATACAACTAAATATTTTGGGAGAGCATCACACAAGCTGACTTCATAAATTTATGTTGATTTCCTAAAATTTCTCACCATTATGGTGATTAGTGTTCCCTTTGGTTGGCACTTGGAACTTCTTTTATATTATTGTAAATCTCTTCCTATTGATGCCGTGATGCAACAAGAAATCACAGTTATCTGATTTCAAAGGAAGGGAAGCAATAAGTAATATAGAGTGTATATATATATATATATATATATATATATACATATACATATACGCACACAATCATCAAATTGAATGCCAATTGATGATCTTTTAACATTTTATTGCTAACACTTAAGACAAACTTTTAATTGTGTTGATATAATCCCTCTATATTTGTGACGATATCTTACAGTTGACCATGCTTGAGTCACACACAGACTTGAACATTCAGCATGCAAAACACAACAATGGTAACAATGTTTTTTTTTTGGGGGGGGGGGGGGGTTACACTTAATAAGACCATTACAAGTTTATTTGCTGTCGTTATTGGGGTTATACTGACAAAAGACAGCAAATAAAATGGTAAAATAAAGCCAAAAATAATCAAATGAAGCAATTCATTTATTCGTACCGCAATGCACTCTGGGAGTACACTTCCTCAGATCACAGATAGAATTATGTCGACACAACTTAAATGGTTTAATTAAGAACTACTTGATGCAATTAAGCTTACTTAATTGAGTGTTAAGTGCATTCAATGCTAGTTGAACTACTAAACATGTGTTCACTTTACTTGAAGAAAATGTGGAAACCAATCGATTGCACATCGTTTTTTAAGTCACCATAGCTGAAAATGACAGATTAAAACTATGTTGAGTATAATGGTAAAATGGTAAATGGACTGCATTTATATAGCACTTTCACAGACCCATGGCCATCCAAAGCGCTTTACATCTTGCCTCACATTCACCCACTCATACACCGATGGTGGTGTCAGCCATGCAAGGCGCCATCCAGCTCGTCGGGAGCAGCTGGGGTTAGGTGTCTTGCTCATGGACACCTCGGCACTTGGTCAGGTGGAACCGGGGATCGAACCACCAACCTTCCGGTTTGTAGACAACCTACATGAGCCACTGCCGCCTCATAGTATTTAATAGTATTTAAGATGTTTGCAGAACATAATATAACACTGTTAGTTAAATGGAACTACTCAAGTACTCTTACGACTAAATCTTAAGTAAGATTAGTAAATATCTAGAGTATGTTAACTAGAATTGGCATTAAACTAACTTGATTTGTATTACTTAATTCACTTGGGAGGTGTTAGCTTTCTTTACTTTTAGCTGATTATTAAATTAACTTCAGTTTTCCCTTTAAGTTTACTTTGCAAAAATAAGGCAATCGGTTTCCAAACTTTTTTTTAAGTAAACTGAACTTGTTTGAATTTACAGTGTAATGAATAAATGATAAAGTTATGCCTGATCGGTGTAAATATACCTAGTGTTACCTACATAAAAAACTAGGGCCCAATGTACTAATATGAAGTGTTAATATGAAGGAATTTTCTGTGTTGATTTTTTTACTGGTGTTTTACCTGTATTTTGAAGTACACACTGCATTGGGTTTTAGGGATATGTCCGTAAACTTAACGGATAATGTCCTGGCAGAAAATGACCAGTCCCTTTTCTTTTTTATCTAATGATTTTTTTTCTTCTTTTCTTACAGTGATGTGGCAAATTCGATCAGTGTTTCACAGATTTAGAATCTAAATGTTAAATTTTGTGCAATTTTAATCTATTCTTTCAGGACAAAATCTCTCTCTCTCTCTCTCTCTCTCTCTCTCTCTCTCTCTCTCTCTCTCACACACACACACACACGTCTGGTTCACTATCTTTGTGGGAACTCTCCATAGACGTAATGGTTTTATACTGTACAAACTGTTTTATTTTTATCCCTTTACACTAACACTACCCATCACACAAAACGTTCTGCATTTTTACATAAAAATAAATAAAAAAAAACATTCTGTATGATTGATAAGCATGTTTCCTGATGGAATTGCCTTCTCCTTGAATGCATGTAATGCAACAAAACAAGGTATCTATCTTGGAAGCCAACATGTTAAGAAAAAATGAAGCTCACTGAGTTTTGCAACAGATCTAGATTGCAGTATAGATAAGCATGCTGCTCTAATGACTGCTGCTGTTTAGGTTCCTTGGCTTTCAAACCTTCTGCAATAATTAATTCACATACAATATTAATCAACCAATATTTACCATGTAGTCTTTTCACAGGAGTCAAATACACTCTTAAAAACAAAGGTTCTTTATGGGCTTCTGTGGTTCTATGAAGAACCTTTAACATCGACAGGACATTCCCATTCCACAAAAGGTTCTTTATAGTGGAAAAAGGTTAAAAATATTTATTTTAAGAACCATTCACTGAAAGATTCTTTGAGGACCAAATATGATTCTCCAACCGCAGGAAGATACACATACTACACATTGTGCATGCAAATGTATAAACTGCCAAAACGCTCCAGGCAAATTAAATTCACACATTTAAAACCTGACAACCGCTGTCTCCAAGGCGCACACATCTGACAGCTCTCCACTACATCAACTCTCCTTCAACAGCAAGAGCTAGTATCTCATCTGCATGGTGTATTGTCATTGGCCAGTGGTTTAACAACAGGAGATGCTGCCACATGCTGATTGGCTGAGCTCTGAAGAGAGCTTGGAATCCCTGCGATTGAGAAAGGCCATAAATAGGGCACGAGAAAGCGCAAAACACAGATGCAGCTGAAACCATTTGACATCTCACACACTCTGAGACTGCCACAATCAAAAGATCCACGAGTTTGAAGTCTTCACAGGGAGCTGCAGGGGAAACAGGCAAATCCAAACTCTCAGACTTACATAGAGTGCGTGCGTTCTGGGAATCATGTCTCTGGAAGTCAAGGAAAAGACAGAGGTGCGATTGGTGTTCATGGGAGCGGCAGGTGTCGGAAAAACAGCCCTGATTAAGCGCTTCCTACAAGACAGCTTTGAGCCCAAACACCGGCGCACAGTGGAGGAGCTCCACAGCAAGGAGTACGAGGTGGCTGGAGTCAAAGTGACCATTAACATCATGGACACGAGCGGAAGCTACTCCTTCCCAGCCATGAGGAAGCTCTCCATCCAAAACGGAGATGCCTTCGCCCTGGTCTACTCCGTGGATGACCCCGAATCACTAGAAGCCGTCAAGAGCCTGCGCGAGGAAATCCTGGAGGTCAAGGAGGACAAGTTCACACCCATCGTAGTGGTGGGCAACAAGAAAGACCGACTGCAGGAACGAAGGGTGTCCGCGGATGACGTGCTGGCGAAGGTGGAGCTGGACTGGAACAACTGCTTTCTGGAGGCCTCGGCCAAAGAAAACGAAAACGTGATGGAGGTGTTCAGGGAGCTGCTCCAGCAAGCCAACCTCCCGAGCCGCCTCAGCCCGGCTTTGCGTCGTCGCAGAGAGACCTTTCCCAAGGACACGGGTCTACGGCCGCCCATGAACAAGACCAACAGCTGTTCCGTCTCCTAAAGCCGGCAAGAAAAAGACAATTGAGAACGGCAAGGGGTTGAGTTGCTTCTCAACGGCGATGTTGAAGCAAAGCGGTGATGTGGAAGGCTCTTTGAAGGCACATAAAGATGCTTTTGTTACATAGCGAAACTTCCCATAATCCTGCTCCAAAATCAGCATCCACCACAGTGATGAAAGGGAAAGGGACAAATCTCACAGACAAATGGGAGAACGATCAAAAGACAATGTGCAAAGAATCTGTTGAATGTTTTGAGAGTGATGTTGTGTGATCTGTGTAAGCTATGTCAACATTCAATCATATATGTTCAAATATTCTGACTTTATTGATACAGCATTGCAATATTGCAATGTCATAAATGTTTTTTTTTTACATAATTTGACTGTATAGCATTTATTGGTTTACAAATCAATGCACCAAGTATTTAAGTCACCGTGTTCATTGGTCAGTTGCATTTACCATCAGAATCTGTGCTTGGCGCTGTGCACATGCACTTTTACTCTGTCGAATACTCATTTGATGCACTGATGTCTTTTTTTTTTTTTTTTGTAACTTGTAAAAGAAAAATAAATAACTAATTGCAAATCAAAGGTTTCCGGCAGCAATTATGTTGAGAGAATTTGAAATGTGTCAAGGCATCTATATCCATATACAATAATTTGTGATACACCTGTTGAAAATATCTATTCATTCTTTATCACTACACAGCCTAAAAATATTTTTGGTGGGGGTTTTTTCTCAATATAAATATTAAAAAAATGTATAAATATCTTAAACCAAGATACTTTTAACCGAGAAGGAAAATGACATAAGATATGACAAAGTCTTTTGAGTTTTTACTTAAAACAAGAACAAATATCTGTCAGATATTCTATTAGAACCAGCATTAACTTCTTGAGCAATTTGAGCTACAGTAGCTCGTCTGTTTGATCGGACCACACGGGCCAGCCTTCACACCCCACGTGCATCAATGAGCCTTGGTCATCCATAACCCTGTCACTGGTTCACCACTGTTCCTTCCTTGGAGCACGTTTAATAGATACTGACCACTGCAGATCGGGAACACCCCACAAGAGCTGCAGTTTTAGAGATGCTCTGACCCAGTCGTCTAGCCATCACAATTTGGCCCTTGTCAAACTCACTCAAATCCTTACTCTTTCCCATTTTTCCTGCTTCTAACACATCAACTTTGA